>NC_040242.1:4490530-4793560 GCF_001444195.1 Xiphophorus couchianus | reverse complement strand
ACACTCGGGGCGCCGCAGTCTGGGGGCGGAACAACAGTTTAGTACAGACGTAAATATTTTTTCTGTTCTCTTGTCTCTGGTTCCATCGGGATCCAAACCTGAAAAATACTTGAATCCAATTCAGACTTTTCTGAGCGATGGTTCCTCTTAAAGGGCCGGTATCACGTATTTCCATTTTATAGCACAAACGAACAACAGCTGGAGAGTTTCACATGTGCCCAACTGAGTTTATGTGACATCACCCCGAGTCTGTAGAGTTGGTTCAACTGGGACCAAAGAGGCAACATTAGCAATGTGGCGCCTGTGGGGGCGCTGCACCAACAACCTCTGGAGACACTGAGCGCAACTGTATTTACCCAGAATGCCCTTCGCTGTAGTGCACTTGGTGTTCACATACAAACCAAACCCAGACTGTAGTTTGGAGGACCAGAGGTCAGTTAGCGTTCACACCTCACCAACCGGACCGGAGTCGGGTCAAAGCGGATTAAATGGGATCCTCACCTCCTGCTCCTCCTGAGGCTCCGAGGCGTTGATGGAGCGGTACAGCAGCACGTAGCCGCTCGCTCCGGCTGCCGCCTCCCAGCTCACCCTCATGCTGCTGGACGTCTCGTCGTAAACCTTCAGGTTGCTCGCACCAGGCAGCGGCACTGGGGGAGAGAGCCAGTTAGAACCAGTTAAAACCAGTCAGAACCAGTTAAAACCAGTCAGAACAAGTTAAAACCAGTCAGAACCAGTCAAAACCAGTTAGAATCTCTTAAAACCAGTCAGAACCAGTTAGAACCAGTAAGAACCAGTCGGAACAAGTTAGAACCAGTTAAAACCAGTTAGAACCAGTCAGAACCAGTTAAAACAAGTTAAGACCAGTTAAAACCAGTCAGAACCAGTCAAAACCAGTTAGAATCACTTAAAACCAGTCAGAACCAGTTAAAAAAGTTAAAACCAGTCAGAACCAGTTAGAACCAGTCAGAAACAGTTAGAACCAGTCAGAACCAGTAAGAACCTGTTAGAACCAGTTAAAACCATTCAGAACAAGTTAAAACCAGTCAGAACCAGTTAGAACCAGTTAAAACCAGCTAGAAGAGTAAAGTATTCACACCTTTTAAACTTTGTTCTGGTCCAAACAAACTCCAGTGAACAAATCTGAAAAGTGTGGAGTGCTTTTGTGTGTAGCGTTGTCTGTGTAAGGTGAAGCAGTGAACTCTGACCCGAGTCCAGCCGGGTTAGAGTTCACCTGGTCGTCTGAACCGACTCGGCCCGTAAGAGCAGCAGGAAGCGCGCTAGCTATTAGCCGTGACGCTAACTTCCTGTGTGAGCGGCTGCTGATTGGAGGAGGAGCAGGAAGCGGGGTGAACACTCACAGGTGGTCTCGGTTCCCTTCAGAGGCTCGCTGCTGACGCCCTCCAGCACGGCGAACACGTTCACCACGTACTGGGTCAGCGGCGTCAGGTTCTCCAGAACCGTGGTGGTCACCTCGCCGTCCACCAGAACCTGGAACGGAGCGACGCTTCACTTCAACCTCCAGCATGACGTCACAGCATGATCAGAATAGATTAATGATAAAAACCTTCTAGTATTTTCATATTAAGAATGAATTCTGGCCTAATTGGGTTTTTATCCAGGATGTCAGAGTTGATGTGGCTTTAGAACAACTTTGCTGTAACATTATGACTTTCTGCTCTCATACATCCTGCTGACGCTCCACAAGTTTCTCTGCCAGCTGATCATTCAAACATGCGGGACTCCAACATGTCGCTGGGAGAATCCGTCCGGCTTGGTGCAGGAAGTGACTTAATTCCTGCTGCTGACAAGCAGCAAGCAGCCGGCTGTGTTTGTAATGAAGCTGATTAGAGACTAAAGGAAAAGAATCAGCTGTTACTCATCAGTGATGTGTCAGGAATCCTGCTTTTACAGCCGTTACGTCATTTAATGACGAGATCTACTCAGAACTCCTGCTGGAAAATCAGGAACAGCTTGGAAAACATTCTGCCTGAAAGTGAAGAGGTTTAATTATTCCTGAGCGATGAGGCCACTCGTTAAATCCCACGACGGGTCTTTGTTCTTTAATAATCCCATCTTCTCTACCAGAACCGGCTGACCCGCTCAGAAACCATCGCTCTACGGCACGGAAGAAAAACCAAACCGGGAGTTTATGTCACTGTGAGCACAAATATCTGGAAAGGAAACTAAAATAACAACATCTCACTGAAAACTTGCTTTCAGTCCAGATTTCCTTCATGTTAGTGAAAAAGTCCTGTGTTGGAATAATTTTATTATCATTGTTACATTAGTAGTATTACTAGTACATTTATAGGTTAAAGTGAACATGTGTGAGAGAGAGCTAACCTTTCTTTAAGCCTTAAAACATGTTATTTGTAGATGGTCTTCTGAGAGTTTCCTTAGTCGTAAACCAGTTTGTTTTACTCTGTGCCTCCTACGTAGAAATTCCTTAGTTGTAAATCTATCTTTTTTTGTGTGTTAGTTCCTGAGTGACTGCTGATCTTATCACCTCCAGCCCCCTTTCTTTTTATTTTGTGTTAATAAAAGACAAGTTCTACTGCAGAGCTTCAGAACACGTGGTGAGCTGTTCAGAGGAACAGTTCTCTCTGTTTTCTCCTTTTGCAAAAGCTTGGTTGAAAACTCAAACGTTGTCTGTGGTTCTTTCTTTGTATTTTAGGTAAACAAATCATCCTGATTCAGAGAAAAGCTTTAAAATGAGAACTGATAAAAATACTTCCAATAAATGTGATAAATATTCACCGCCCGCCTGCCGCCCCAGCAGGTTCACAGTTTCTGTGGTTTTTATACCACAGTTCAGAACCGGACCCAGAACCGGGTCGGGCTGCGGCTCACCTCCATGGTGGGGCCTCCGGCGGCCATCCTGTAGGTGACCCTGAACTGCTCGACGGGGACCTCTGGTGGCATCCAGGAGGCTCTGAAGGAGTACTGCGTGACCTCAGAGGTCACCAGGTCGGTGGGCGGGCCCAGCTCGGAACCAGAATCTGGAGGCAGAGTGAGGCAGAGTGAGCCGTACGCCGTGAGGGGGAACCTTGGTTCCACGGCCCCGTAACTACCTGGGCCCTTGACGCTGTTGCACAGGTTGCTGGACAGGTCGTCCACGATGTCCAGCAGGAAGCGGAAGTCGGCCACGTTGTACATGTGGATCTCATCCGGGTCGGAGGCGATGGAGCGCAGCTCGTTCTCGTCGGCGTTCTTCACGCCTGCGGGGAACACGATGAGAGATCCGCTCCGCCTGATCGCAGGAAGCGGCCGGAGAGCGGGCGGCGGCGCTCACCAACGGCGTACAGCTCGATGCCGCTGTCCCTGAGGGTCTGGGAGTTCACGATGATCTCATCCTGCGACTTCCCGTCGGTGATCAGAACGCCGATCTTCCGGGCGTCGGGACGCATCCCCACCGACGGCTGGAAGTTGGTCTGCAGGATGTAGCGGAGAGCCATTCCTGAGCAAGGAGCAGAGGCCCAACCAATGAACCGGGACTGACAGGAAAACTCCGTCTACCCTGATCTATAGGGCATTATGCTCAACCAATAAGAATGCAGCATTTATCAAACAAGGAAGTTCATAAAGCAGAAAACTGAACTTAACATGAAATTTCCTTCCCACAGATTTGGGTTTTCTATCTTAAAAAGGAACCTGGAAAAAGAACCTCCTGATGCCAAACTCGTTGCCATGGTGACTGAGGGTGCCAACATGGCAAACAAATATCAGATTAGATTAAAATTGGGATTTCCACCTGCGATAGACTGGAGACCTGTCCAGGTGACCTTGCCTCTTGCCCGAAATGTCTTGCTGGAGAAAGACACCAGCACCTCAACGCTACACCAACATGATACGTAACAGGAGCCAACACTAAAACGCTACACCAACATGCTACTTAACAGGAGCTAATGCTAAAACGCTACACCAACATGATACATAACAGGAGCTAACGCTAAAACGCTACACCAACATGATATGTAACAGGAGCTAACGCTAAAACGCTACACCAACATGATACATAACAGGAGCTAACGCTAAAACGTTACACCAACATGATATGTAACAGGAGCTAACGCTAAAACGCTACACCAACATGATACATAACAGGAGCTAACGCTAAAACGCTACACCAACATGATATGTAACAGGAGCTAACGCTAAAACGCTACACCAACATGATACTTAACAGGAGCTAACGCTAAAACGCTACACCAACATGATACTTAACAGGAGCTAACGCTAAAACGCTACACCAACATATTTAACAGGTGCTAACGCTAAAGCACTGACCATAAACATTAGCTCTACTAACTGAAACATTATTTTTTATTTAAACTAATTATCAAAACTGTTAAATGAAAATATTGTGATAATTTTGGGTTCATGTCGTCGGGATCTAAGCAGAAATATTATATTTTTATGGTATTATATTGTGAGCACTTTTATTTTGAAGGTTAGAAGGAAGCTGTCTCAGGACATTCACCATCCTGATCTGGCAGTCAAACTGCAGCAGACTGGACAAATTATTTTAAGAGGTGTTGAGCAGAACCGGGAGTGCCGGTCTAAAAAGGTTAACCAGAACATCCGGAACACCGACAACATCCGGGTCACTATTAACTCACTCAGAGGAAATAAATCATCGGGCTTAAAAACGTCCTGCGCTGCTATTAAACCAACATGTGGCAACATTTAACACCCGGTTCTGCTTGGAGCCAGAACTTCCTTTGCTTCACTTTCACTGAGTCAGAACCAGAACCAGAGAAAGAACCGGATCAGAGAGGAGACGCTGCAGGGCTGATAAAATCTGGGTTTAACGGCGCGCTCGTCAAAAACGCTTCATCTACGGTTCAACGCCAACACTAACACTCAGCATTCTGAGCAATTCTGATTTTGATCTCAGAATTCTGAAATTTAAGACAAAATTCTTCAGGAATTCTGTTTTTTTTTAAAGAAAAAAGAGGATTCTGAAAAATAAAACAAAATTGTTACAAAATATTTTTTAACATTAGTGGCAAAATTCTGAATAATGTCAAAATCCTAACCTTAAAGTCAGAATTTTGATATTAAAGTTACAGTTTGAATTTAAAGTACAAATTTAAA
This sequence comes from Xiphophorus couchianus, assembly GCF_001444195.1. Lineage (NCBI taxonomy): Eukaryota > Metazoa > Chordata > Actinopteri > Cyprinodontiformes > Poeciliidae > Xiphophorus > Xiphophorus couchianus. The sequence goes on along the minus strand of NC_040242.1, from coordinate 4,788,463 downwards.
AAAAATCTGCACTTTAAGATGAAAGACAAAATTGTAACTTTAACCAACAAATTCTCACAATTCAGGATTTTCTAAGCCTTTTTTCAGTAATGATAATCCTCTTCAATAAATCCTATTCCCTCCTCCAGGTATTCCCTCCCCAGGTGTTCACTCTCCAGGTGTTCACTCCCCAGGTGTTCCCTCTCCAGGTGTTCCCTCACCTGTCATGGTGTTCCCTCCTTTGTACGGCAGCTCGCTGATGGCCTTCAGCAGTGACTCTCGGGTCGGATGTGTGTTCAGTTGCCACTCGGTTCTCGGGTCGCCACTGTACTGGGCCAGAGCTGCAAGACAAACAGAACCATCAGTTAACAACGACATCCTGACCCTTGACCCCTGACCGTTTCTATGCAGACGACTTTCGGCTCTTTAATCCCTGTTAGTCTGCAAAGCTGCTGAAATGTTGAAGCTTCAGCTGCTGCATTTCATTTCCTCTGGATCAATAAAGTATCTTTAACTGAATGATCGATCATCCTGATGATTGGTCGTCTGCTGACCGAACCGCGGGAACTCTGGGGTTATACTGGGGTTATACTGGGGTTATACTGGGGTTGTACTGGGGTTGTACTGGGGTTGTACTGGGATTGTACTGGGGTTGTACTGGGGTTATACTGGGGTTATACTGGGGTTGTACTGGGGTTATACTGGGGTTGTACTGGGGTTGTACTGGGGTTATACTGGGGTTGTACTGGGATTATACTGGGGTTATACTGGGGTTGTACTGGGGTTATACTGGGGTTGTACTGGGGTTGTACTGGGGTTATACTGGGATTATACTGGGGTTATACTGGGGTTATACTGGGGTTGTACTGGGATTGTACTGGGGTTGTACTGGGGTTATACTGGGGTTATACTGGGGTTATACTGGGGTTATACTGGGGTTGTACTGGGGTTATACTGGGGTTGTACTGGGGTTGTACTGGGGTTATACTGGGGTTGTACTGGGATTATACTGGGGTTATACTGGGGTTGTACTGGGGTTATACTGGGGTTGTACTGGGGTTGTACTGGGGTTATACTGGGGCTATACTGGAGTTGTACAGGGATTATACTGGGGTTATACTGGGATTATACTGGGGTTATACTGGAGTTATACTGGGATTATACTGGGGTTATACTGGGGTTATACTGGGATTATACTGGGGTTATACTGGGGTTATACTGGGATTGTACTGGGATTATACTGGGGTTATACTGGGGTTATACTGGGGTTGTACTGGGGTTATACTGGGGTTGTACTGGGATTATACTGGGGTTATACTGGGGTTATACTGGGGTTGTACTGCGATTATACTGGGGTTATACTGGGATTATACTGGGGTTGTACTGATGCTCCGAAATGTTGCTAAGCTTCAAACGGCGGCGTGAAAGCGAGGGCCGGTTACCGATCTGGACGTTGTTGGGGCCGATGTCGAACACGCCGACCATGCGGCCGATGAAGCTGCGGATGGTTTTGAAGTTGATGCGTCCGATGCTCCAGGAGCCGTCCACCAGCAGGACGATGTCGGCCTTGGCCGACGTCCGGCACTGGCTGTCTGCAGAGACACGAGGCGAGCCTGCGTCACGCCGGCCGACCAGAACCGGCCAGTTCACTGGAGCTCAGAGGATCTCAGCCGCCATGTTGGATCATTCTAAAGATTTTCATTCGTCTTTAATGAGACGTTTCCTCTCTGATATGTTTAAACTGTCTTCACTGCACGGTAGTGTGTGAATAATGCTGTGGGATTTTTGTAACCCTTCTCCTGACTGATACATTTGTTCAACAGATGTCTGGGAACTTCTTTTTGGTTTAGTCAGTGAAGCTACAAATGTTGGCCGATGCCTTTTCCTCTCACAGTAAGGCTGCTTTTAGACGTGCTCTGACACCATCTAGTGGTTGGAGTGTGAACTACACGTTTCTTAAAAACAATGGCCGGAAATCTCCGTAAATAATTTATATATAACTACCCAAATACGTTTTTTTTTACTGCGAAATGGGATAAAAGCGTCAAGGTCAGATTTCAGTATTCAGCTGAAACACTGCAGGACAAATATTAATATGTATATTTTATGTTCATATTCAGTTTGTAAAACTGATTTTATGTTGCAAAAAGGATCCAGAAGCTCCTGGGAGCGTGACGCAAAGGAATTCAACTGAAAACTGTAATGACGCTAAATCAATTAATGTTCAAATACATATTGAAAGTCTTGGTTAAACAGCAGTAAAATAATCTGAAATGTTTAATTCCTTAAGTGCCTGCTGTCGCTAATTAGCATCATGGCTAAGTTGACACTAGTTACAGATAAAATGTTCAGATTGATACTCTGATTAATTCACAACACACTTTTTGAACCATTGAATATAAATTGAGGTCTTAAGTGTTTGATTAAAGTTGGAATGAAAAGCTGCTTAAAGGGCCGGCGTGAATACTTATTCTGGCTGTTTATTGTTCATGTTCCTCCCTCTGATTTGTTGGTTTTCCAGCTGATTATCGTCTCATTAGAGGTCAGAAAAGCATTGAATTGATCTGGTTTTAATGACAGTGTGTCCTGCTGAGCTCCAACGCATCGGATTGGTTTACGTGACGAGAAGCGACAGAAAAGAAGAAGAAGAAGAAGAGAAGCTGCAAATCACAACCAATCACTTTACAGATGATTCAGTAACATCATATAACAGCAGTGACAGTTCATGTTGCTGCAGCAGATCCAGTGTCTCCAGCAGGTCGGCTGCGTTGTTTTCCTGCAGCAGCGGCAAACGCTTGGTGAACGCTTGGCGAACGCTCGGGGAAACGCTAGGCACTCCCTCAGCGACCTGCAAGAGGAAAAACATGGGCTCGTCCCTCTGCAGGACGGCACGCCGCCGGACGCCCGGTGTTACACACAGCGCTGCCTCTCTGCCCTGCAGAACCAGGCGCTCTGCAGTTGCTCTGGCGCCGCTGGAATAGAGCCAGCAACCCCACAGTTTCCTGTAAGCCTGAAAGCATCTGACAGGAACTTGGTGCAGATCCAGCGGTCTGAGGATCATCTCATCACATAAACACACGTCCAGTTGGGACGGAAACTATTCCGATTTAAACAGAAAAATGTTTAAATAATAAAAACAAACGTTTACACACTCCTTTAGTTTTTCTACATTTTCATTTTTACATTTTTTATAATTTCTGCCACTAGGGGCAGTATTTTGATTTGCTTTTTCATCTGACAAATGGATCAGATGAAAACCAATCGTCTCTGATCGGCTTTAAGTTATGAATGTTAAAAAACTCTACATGTGAAAGACAAATGAAATGCTGCATGTTTTTTGGCCCTACAGGGTTTCCATACATGAGGAGTACTGAGAAACAAAATCCTCCATTTGCAGCAGCTCACCTTCTGGTTCAGATTAACAAAAGCTGCTTGTTCCATTTTTCAGGAAACGTAAATATGGAAATATGTCATTTTTCATGAGTGGAGGAGCATTTGCTGAACGGATGAAACAGTTTGTTCCATGAAAGATCAAGATAAGCCAATCATCCAAACAACGTCTAAACATTACAGCCTGTTACGCATAAATTCACATTTTACAAATTTTTTAGTTCAAACTGCTTCTAAAAAACAACCAGCTGCTTTCTGGCAGGAAGTTCACGTTCTTTAGTTTCTGGAAAACGAGCCGTTTCAAAAACCTCTTAAGTCACACAGCCCGTTACCTAGCAACCCCTGGAGAGTTCAGCCCGTTACCTAGCAACCCAAGCATTATGTTTGGTCAGCTGGTTTGCCGCGATATTCACTATACAATGGCTGCTGGATAAGACAAGAGTTCAGTTGTTGACTTGCTGCTGTCTGTGTGGTTGTGCAGGAGGCTCCACTAATGCTTTTCAAAGTTGTACAGTTGTAAAATTGCACATCTGTTTGCAGCCATTTTTAGGTGAGTTGAGGGCGTGGCCAGCAGCTCTTTTAGATTTAAAAAGACAGAGGCCCTAAAAAAGCTCGCTATGTAAGAATGATTCTGTGCAAACACTGTAATGAACATGTTTTGTATAGGCCACAGATTGATGCTAACCCGCTAAAGGAAGTGCAGTAGGTTACCTTTAAAGAGCGTTTCAGATTATTCTGAAGTAAAACGAAAGCAGAACCTGAAATCTGCACCAAGTTTCAATCAGCAATTTCCAAACCAACTGGCCTGACCGGAGGAAAGCGTGGGCCGCCCGGCAGCTGGCCAGAGGCAGGAAGTGAAGCGGCAGCGCCTGGTTCTGACAGGAAGTGGCGTGAGGAGGATGATCTGGTTTTACCAGAGGGGTCCAGAGGCAGAGGTTCCGGTTCGTCCATCAGCGTGGTTTTCTCCTCCCCCGCCAGCGGCGAGCTCACGCCACCGTCAAACATTCCAAAAACAGCCACAGAGTACTTGGTTCCCATCCTGCAGGGAAACAAGCGACATCACTTCCTCTTCCCTGACAGTGAGGGGCGGAGCTTCAGGAAGACTTTCAGCCCAATCAGAATCCAGCTGGGCCCACTTCTTCAGCATTCCAATCAGTTCCTGCACAGCATGATGCTGCCACCACCAAGCCTCGCCATGAGGATGACCAGCAGCTCAACGTTCGTCTCATCGGACCGCCGACCGTTTCTTCAGATGAAAGATCCTCAACTTTCAGGAAACATGTTTGGAGTCAAACTAAAGAGGAGGAGCTGCAAGGCACGGTGGTGGCAGCATCATTACAAGTGGAACAATGAAACATGAACACAGAGAGATGATCCCAAAGCTCTGACCTCTGGTGGACGAAGAGGAAGCAGGTCTCTCCATTTGAAAGGCTTATTAAAAACTAAAAAAGGTTTATTACATATTTATTAAACTGTCAGTTTGATCTGGACCAAAAACAACCAATCAGAGCCAGGAGGCGGGGCTTAGCGCTGCCAACTAACCTTATGCTGGTGCTGCTAAATATGCTAGTGGAGGAGAAACCGCTTACTGTTACAGAAAAACTGTGGCTATGCTAACTAGCCTTAGCATTCATGCTAGCTGTAGACTAGCAGGGAGCAAAAAAGATAACTTTGTTACATAGACTTAATAATTTATTTAATTACTTATTCTGGATATTTAAAATGTTTCCCAGTTCCAGTTAAATGTTTATTAGAGTTTAAAGTTTATTCTTTGAGAATAAAATTATTATGTCATTAATAATTACCATTGATTACTGGAAAATGATCTCAAAACAACAATATTATCATTTATCACAATAACTTGTTTATCGTGTAGCTGAATTTATTATCATAACAGGCAAAGATGTAAAATCCTATTTGTTATAAAAGTTACATAGCAGGACATGTCAGAGCCTGTATGTATACTTATGAGCCTGTCTGACCAGAATGAACCAAACACCTGCAGGTGAGCGTACCTGAGCTCCTCCAGAACCACGGTGTTGTCGTATGGACCGACCATGAGCTCCCCCGGGTCCACATCGTTCCCAGAGGGGTGAAAGGTCACCCTGTAGCCCCGCACGTCCCCCGGAGCCGGGTCCCAGGAAACCCTGAAGCTGGTCTTAGTGGGTTCAGAGGTCTGCAGGTTCCTGGGGGCCTTGAAGGCCGGCACTACAAGGGACAGAGGAGGAGGAGTCAGGACCTCCTTCTGGGTGGGAGGAGACCAGAGGAAACCAGAGGAGACCAGAGGAAACCAGAGGAGGCCAGAGGGGGCCAGAGGAGACCAGAGGAAACCAGAGGAGACCAGAGGAAACCAGAGGAGGCCAGAGGGGGCCAGAGGAGACCAGAGGAGGCCAGAGGGGGCCAGAGGAGACCAGAGGAGGCCAGTGGGGGCCATAGGAGGCCAGAGGGGGCCAGAGGGGGCCAGAGGAGGCCAGAGGGGGACAGAGGAGACCAGAGGGGGACAGAGGAGACCAGAGGGGGCCAGAGGGGGCCAGAGGAGGCCAGAGGGGGACAGAGGAGACCAGAGGGGGCCAGAGGAGACCAGAGGGGGACAGAGGAGACCAGAGGGTGCCGAGGAAACCAGAGGAGACCAGATGGGGCCAGAAGAAACGAGAGGGGGCCAGAGGAGACCAGAGGGGGCCAGAGGAGACCAGAGGAGGCCAGAGAGGGCCAGACGAGGCCAGAGGAGACCAGAGGGGGCCAGAGGAAACCAGAGGAGACCAGATGGGGCCAGAGGAAACGAGAGGGGGCCAGAGGAGGCCAGAGGGGGCCAGAGGAAACCAGAGGGGGCCAGAGGGGGCCAGAGAAGACCAGAGGGGGCCAGAGGAGACCAGAGGAGGCCAGAGGGGGCCAGAGGAAACCAGAGGGGGCCAGAGGAGACCAGAGGAGGCCAGAGGGGGCCAGAGGAAACCAGAGGGGGCCAGAGAAGACCAGAGGGGGCCAGAGGAGACCAGAGGAGGCCAGAGGGGGCCAGAGGAAACCAGAGGGGGCCAGAGGAGACCAGAGGAAACCAGAGGGGGCCAGAGGAGACCAGAGGGGGCCAGAGGGGGCCAGAGGAAACCAGAGGGGGCCAGAGAAGACCAGAGGGGGCCAGAGGAGACCAGAGGAGGCCAGAGGGGGCCAGAGGAAACCAGAGGGGGCCAGAGGAGACCAGAGGAAACCAGAGGGGGCCAGAGGAGACCAGAGGGGGCCAGAGGAAACCAGAGGGGACCATCGCCCCCTTCTGGAGGCCAGTGTATAATGAATCTGAATGGTGTAAAAGTAGCTAGCATCGCTGAGGCAAACATTAGAACATTTCCAGGACCAGAGGACTAAAGTCTCAGATCAGAGAAACTCATCCAGGCGTTTCTCTTTAGTGGCTTTGATTCCTGCAGCAGCGTCTTCACAGGTCTGATTGACAACCCAACGGTCCAGAACGCTGCTGCTGGAGTTCTGACTAGAACCAGGAGGATAGAGACACCACCCGGTTCTACACCACCCAGTAGTTTATAAATCACTGAACAGATTAAAGATCTGCTGCTGCTGGATCAACCTGCTGGTTCTGGTTCTGCTCTGTATCAGAACCAGAACCAGAACCAAACATGGAGGAGCAGCATTCAGCTTCTGTTCTCCACAGATCTGCAACAAACTTCCAGAAAACTGAAACCATGTGAAACCCTGAGCTCCTTTAAACCCAGACTGAAGCCAGTTGGTTGGATCTGATCAGATTAACAGTAGATGAATCACTGATCGATATGTTTGACAAAATGTAACGTTTGTTGCTTGGCCATAATTTATTATGTTTTTTTATATAAAATCTGGATCAAAATTCTTTCTGAAATGTTCTTCACTAATAAAACTGGAGTTTACAGCAGCTGCGTTTCTATTAACAATAAAATTGCCAAATTAGAATTATGAAAATAAATGTAATTAATGGGAAAAAAACAATTTAATAACACGAAGCAAACAGGAATGTTGTTCATAATCTTCACCAGTTGGGGGCAGTAGTACTCCAAAACTTATTTGCCAACCGCCAATAAAACAAAGAAGAAGACAACAGGAAGTAGTTTGATGATTCCTAATATTTATCACATTATTAAAAAACTAAAATATTTCTAAATGATTTTAATTTAGTTTCTTATTTAATGGAAACAGAAATTAGGAAATTGTGTTTTTTTCGAAACTAAGAAAATTGACAGAAATTTGTTCACATTTGTAACAGAAAAGCAGCTACTGTCTCTGTGGATGTGTTTCTGTCTCTGTGGACGTGTTTCTGTCTCTGTGGACGTGTCTCTGTCTCTGTGGACGTGTTTCTGTCTTTGTGGACGTGTCTGTCTCTGTGGACGTGTTTCTGTCTCTGTGGACGTGTTTGTGTGGACGTGTCTCTGTCTCTGTGGACGTGTTTCTGTGGACGTGTCTCTGTCTCTGTGGACGTGTCTCTGTCTCTGTGGACGTGTTTCTGTCTCTGTGGACGTGTTTCTGTGGACATGTCTCTGTCTCTGTGGACGTGTTTCTGTGGACGTGTTTCTGTCTCTGTGGACGTGTCTCTTGGTGAGCAGGGTGAATCTTGGACCAACGTACGTGTCGTTCCTACTCCTTGCCTTGGTTTTCCGTCCCCGCGCTTGTAGACGGGCAGGACGGAGACGTTGTAGGACGTGTCGGGCTGCAGGCGCTTCAGGACGGTGGACGCCGCCGTCCCCGGCAGCTTCAGGATTACCTCTTTGCCTCCGTCCATGGGGACGTACTTCAGACGGTAGTTGAGGACGTTCCCTGGAGCCGGTGTCCATGTGACCTTCATGGTCCGCTCCGTCTCATGGGACACCGTCAGAGACTTAGCCGCTGGAGACGCTGGGGACACAAACACCACCGATCCTCAGTTCAATTAATGAGGGACAGTCCTTGTGCCCTTCTGTCCCCACCATCGTCCCCTGCCTCAGGCTGCAGCTGGACAGTAACCTGGACAGGTTACTGTCCCCAGGTATTGAGCGATGGACCTGGAACAGCTGAAGCGTTGTGATGCATCTGGAAGTGATAAAGAAGCTGTGCGGGGGAACGCTGCGGTATGGACTGTTAGCGCTCCCACGGTCTCTAAATGCCTCATTTCATCCTGGAAGGATTTTATTGGGAGGCACAGTCAGACTCTAAACTTCTCTCAGCTGCAGTTTTTTAACTCTTAAAGGTGATAATACGTCTGTTTTTAAATATTTCATCACCAGAAAGTATTCACACACTTTTACAAATTTAATGTTATGAATTTCCTATAAAATAGATCAGAGCGATCTTTTTTCCAAAGAACTAGGTAGTGTGTCCCATCATGAGGAGCTAACACACAGTGTGAGAATACTTATTTACACAACACCATGACTAATATTTATTATTAATATGAACTTTTTATTGATTTGGTATAATATCTGTTAAATTACAGATTGATATGAATGCGTTAGCCACCAGGCAGAGCCGTGAAAACGCAGCAGCAGCTCCAGGTTTTCTGACAGCTGTCATGTTTAGCTGGTTAGCTTAGCAGCGGGGTTCTTAAAGACAGACAGTTAGCCGCTCTCAGAGAGAAAATACACAACAATTATTTATGCTGGAGCTACACTTGTTCCAATGAAACATGTTTCACTGCGTTAGCTCTGCGTAGCGCTACATTACAGCGCTAATGGTACTTTCTGCTATGCTAAAAACTTAGCTCAAAGCTAACTGCCCAGGGATAGATATTTAGCTTGATAAACATCCATCTTCAAAGTAAATATTTAGCTTTCTACCTGGAAATTTTATGTAACTTCAAACTACATAATTACTTTAATAACTAAATAATGAACTCAAAGATAAACATTTAGCTTCGAACTAAACATTTAATTGAAACTAACCTTTGGAGTTAAACATTTTGCTTGCTAACTAAATATTGACTTTGAAGGTGTGACATTTATAAAATAATGAATAACATTGTAAAAATATGACTTTAAAAATTAATCCCCAGTCTTCTCTTTTGCAATAGGCTAAATAATGTTAATTATTGCTGTTTATCTTTAAAGTTTAACTTTACAAATGACACCTTATAAAGGAGCATCTTAACTACAACTCATGATAATTAAATAATCATAGTCATAATTCTTTTTTTACTTTTGTTTGTCCAGATTGTGCCTCCTTACTCACCGTAGCTTTAGAAAATAAAAATCCATCATTTTGTCTGGTTTAGGATCGGTGCAGCAGCTTAGCTAATGTTTGCTGTTACTTTTTCTGGTTCATTTAGCTTGATACTAAATATTTAGCTTCAGGCTGAATGCTTAGCCTAAAGCTAAATATTTAGCTTGTTAATCTAATATTTAGCTTGAAGCTAAGTATTTAGCATGCTAGACATCTAACTATATATTGAGCCAGCTAAACATTTAGCTTATGGAGCCTCTTACCGTCGGTGGTCTCCAGCCCAGTCAGTGACTCGCTGTCTTTGTGGTCGTAGGCGGCGATCACAGACACTTGGTATCGGGTCTCTGGACTCAGACCGTCCAGGACGGTGGACGTCTCGTCCCCTGGGACGGTTTTGTCCCCCTGCTCCCCAGAGAACAGGGACTTCCAGCGGACCTTGTAAGCCTGGACTCTTCCGGGCGCCGCTGTCCAGGACGCCCTGAAGCTGGAGGCGCTGACGTCGCCGGTGACCAGGTTTTTAGCCGGCCCGGCCTCTGAAATCAACATGTTGATTTTTACTAAAGTAAATCAACTTTGGGCCTCAGGATTATGTTCACTTTTCAAAGAAATGTTTGTTCTAGATCTGATTTTGTTCGCTTGGTGAAACTCTCTCCCCACATCCCAGATGTTTTCAAGCTTAAAGTCACAGTCTTCCAGGTCCTCAGTGGCCAAGAACATTTTTAAAATCTATCGTCTCTTCAAAACAAAGGGACCAGTTAGATCTACTGGCAGATGAAAATATCTTTAAAATGGAAAGAATGATGTCACAGAGTGAACAGCGGAGCCATAAACACCACACAGAACCTTCTGCTGCTTCCTGAACGCTGAAAACAGACGGCAAGAAAAGATCCAAACTCCAGGAATGAAACCAAAACGGATCCAATAAAAAAAACGGATCGGTTGAACGGTTGGATGAACGGTTGGTTGAATGAATCGGTTGAACGGTTGGATGAACAATTGGTTGAACGGTTGGATGAACGGTTGGTTGAATGAATGGGTTGAACGGTTGGATGAACGAATCGGTTGAACGGTTGGATGAACGAATCGGTTGAACGGTTGGATGAACGGTTGGATGACCTTTGGTGGGAAGCAGAACTCTGTGACAGGAAGTTCAGACCAAAGGGTGTGAAAACTTCTGCCAGGCTCAATGGACTTCATGAAACTTTATTCAGAACCAGTTCTGATGTGAAAAAGAGAACCAGAACTAGGGGACCGGGTTCGGTGAGGAATGTTCTGGATGGTTCTTGTTTCATCACTCAGTGGAAACTAATGACAACATTACATCACTCTGCAGAACCCCAGACATGATCCTGACTGAGAGGTTTTCCGCTCCACTGGACCCAGACAGTTCTGGAGGACGTCAGAGTTTCCGAGTCGGTCCGATCGAAACGCCGAGCCGAAAAGCTGCTCAGGGAGCCACGTTTACTGCCTGATGATAAAACCCGGGAATCTGTCGGGAACACTGGATTCTGGCCCGCAGCGCATGTTTCCCCTACAGCCTCCGTAACGAGATCCAGGTGAGGTTCTGAACGGGTCCGGACTCCGCAGTAAGAGCCTCCCGCCAGCGGGCTGACCTCACCGGGCCTTATGTGGGTCCAGAATCAGAACCTCCTGTTGCCATGTGGCCCAAATCCAGGAACACCTGGAAGGCCTCCTGGACCCTTCACAGCCAGACGGCCACTAGGGCGGCGCTGAAGGACGGAAACGCCCCGCTGGGGCAGGAGGGAGACTTCTGCCCCACTGGAACTGAGGAACAAGGAGGAATGAGTTTTCCCTGCTAATCAGAAGCTCTCAGGCTGCATTCCTAACTAAGACGCTAGTAGCGCTAACACCAACGCACTAATCACAAACATTTGTTCCACAAATGCTAAACGCTACGTCAACGAAGAATGTGGCCAAAGCTAATGCTAAATCACTATATCACCCAAGTATTTAGCAGAAGCTAACGCTAAAACTCGGCACCGAGACAGTACTTAGCAAAGTTAATATTAAAGCGTTATACCAACACAATATTAAGTGGAAGCTAATGCTAAATTGTTAACTTCAATTCAAATTACATTTGTCCTTGATTACCAACTTCAATTGGACATTACAATTTACATGTTCTGTAATGCTATTAGATATTGAATTTATGTTTGTATCTGGTTCTTTAATGTTGTTCCTGTATGCTGCTTGTTTGAACTAAATTTATTGGGGAAAAGGAGTGAACATGAGGAGAGGAAACAACTGCTGCTTCAAACTAAGAGCATGAATATAAACATCTAAAACTTCAGCACAGACATTGAATTTTATTCAGCTGCAGGTTTACAAAACAGGCAAGAAAATTAGCACTTTTGAATTAATACAATCTTTGAATTAATTAGAATTTTAAAAAATTAATTTAGGGGAAGCTAAGTTGACTCAATGTTAGCCAAATGGCAACAGAAATTAGCTCCAGTATCACTTACTGAGTGCTAACATCTACAGAGCGCTAACACCTACTAAACGCTAACACCACTCAGCGCTAACACCTACAGAGCGCTAACACCTACTGAACGCTAACACCCACTCAGCGCTAACACCTACAGAGCGCTAACACCTAATGAACGCTAACACCCACTCAGCGCTAACACCTACAGAGTGCTAATACCTACAGAGCGCTAACACCTACTGAGCATGCTCAGTGCTTCACCCTGTGGTTTAACAGGTAACCTTCCCTTAATGAAGGCAGAGCCTGTGAGTCTGTAAAGCCGGATCGCCGCAGCTCTCTGCTGCAGCCTCAGACTTGTGTGATTTAGGATTTGGTATTCTGCCAGAGTTTATAGAGCAATTACTGTAAACCTCAACCATTAGCTGAGCTGCACAGGCCATAAAAGCTGATGGTTTTAAAGGATCAGCATCTTTGGGCCACCCTTTAAAACTCCACTGACTCAGTCATTAAGGGATTTAAACATGAATGTTTGTCTCACGTGTCAACATCAGACGTTTAAGCACAGATCAAGAAATTATAATAAATCTATTTCAGCTCTGCATGTCAACAATAAGTTATTACTCCAAAAGACACTCTAAAAAACACCAGAAGCATCGTTCAGTTTAATCATTCTGATCCATTTTACAGTTTAACTTTTACGTTTTTTTTCTGATTTTCCCCCAGAATCTTCATCTTAGAGAATGATGGTGGTTCTGACCCGATTAAATCTTCAGAATCTTCTGGATTTAACCTGCTTCAATCCAATTCTCCTTCCAGCCACTGCCAGAGGTTCCTGTCCAATCAGAGCCCAGAGTGCACAGAGCCACGCCCACTTTCATCCACTCCCAGTAAATTTCAGCTGATTGGTTCTGGAGAAACCGGACCTGAAGGTTCTGTTTGATCCGTCAGAGTCCGTGCACGAGAAAAATTTACAGAAAAAATGGTGGGAATCACCATGGCAACCACTAACTTTAAGGGTCACTAGTCCCCCGTGTCAGCAAAGCCCCGCCCCCAACCAAAGTGGGTGGAGCCAAGTCTGTTGTTGCTAAGTCAATGAACATGTAGCAACTTTTCAGACACTGCTAGCAACTTAAAAAACAACAAAATGAGCACCAAATCTACTTGTGCATTTTCAAAATAGCGACAAATCTGACAACTTCTTTAAAAAGTACAAATTTAGCGACATTTTTTCAAAAAAGCAATAAATCTAATGACTTTTTTCTAAAGTGACAATTCCAGCAAATTTTTATCAAAACAGAAACCAACAGATCTGACTTTTTTTTTTAAAGGTGATTAGCAACACATCTAGATCAATTAATCTGCAAAATAAATTCATTTGTGATTTATTTAACCTTTAAGTTTTAAAAAAAAGGCGCTAATCACCATAGCAACCGGTGAGTTTAGGGACAGTACATAACCTGTAGCAACAGGGAAACGGGTTGTCTAGAACCAGAACATGGTTCCTCCTGGCCCGGACGTTTCACAGCAGAACTGCTGGACCCGACCCAGAACCAGAAACAGAGCCGTGTTCCTCTTCTTCTTGACATTATTTCATGTCCATCATGTGGCATTTAGACCCGCCTCAGAAACTTCCCAGCTGGTTCATTTTCATGAACAGGAGATTAATGTCGTCACTCTGAGATGAAACCAATGTTTTATAAAACGCAACGCGGATCCAAACCGGCTTTCCGGCTTCAGCCGCAGAAAACTTTCATCCGCTGACCCGGAAACCCAACTCCCAGCTGCTCCTGCGGACCAGCAAGCTGTTTATACTGGGCCAACTGGGAGAGCAGCGCCTCCAGCAGCAGCTGCTCCTGGAATAACTGATGCTAAAAAATCAGTTAAATCAACCAGTGAGTCATTTTTACAGCGCGTTGTTAACACTTACTGATCATTACACAACATGGCTTATGGCTGCTTGTTCCCAGAACCGGGCCACGGACAGAATCTGGACCAGAACCAGAGCAGTGCTGCGGCCGTCTGGAGGAGGAAGATCCTCCCCTCGTTACCATGGCGACCGGCCCGCACCGATGCCTCCGTCTGCTGCCTGTCAGGGCGGTCCGGTCCGACCCGGAGCCTCCTGGGTCAGGAGGTCAGCAATGTGTGAGGCCCCGCCCCTCCTTGGGGGTCGTAGGGTAAAGGTCAGCGGGAACAACCAGAGGATCTCCTCCAATAATCGGGACGTTTACAGCTTTAAAGATTAAAGTTTGGTTTTACTGCCTGCGGGTCGGAACCACTCACAGGGCTTTTAGTTCTGGACCCGACCAGGAGGAGGAAATGGCGCCGCTCTAAAACTGTCAGACAGTTTACTGGAAACCCAGCAGAACCTTCAAAGAGTCCGGAAACATTCCAGCCGGAGCTTCAGTGGCTCGGTTGGTTCTGTTGGGCCGAACGCGGTCACCCTGGCCTGAACCAGATCAAACAACTCGACCCGTTTACATTCCTCACATGAAAGGCTGCGCTCACAGCAGGACGATCCGGTCCGACCCGGTCCGGTCCAGTCCAACCCGGTCCCAGCAGTCTGAATAACCCGATTCTGATCCTCTTACCTGACAAGAATCCGATCTGATCCGCTCTATGTGGATCTAATTATGATGTGAACTGTTTCCAAGCGTCTGAATTTAAACGTTTTATCGACGGTGACATCATCAACGTGAGACAAGCATCTTAATTCAGCAGCAGAAGAAGAATCTGGATGTAAACAACAGAAATTATAATAAAGTGACTCAGCAGCCTGACTCAGGGAACGCATCACATCCCAACCCCACCACTGCTGATCCGACTCCACATCCCAACAGAACCGGGTCAGAACCGGGTCAGAAGCTGCAGTCAATGCTAAAAGCCGCTGCTGTTAGCTGTTAGCTTTTATCAGCTGCCTCCAGCTGGTGACCGTTTTATGGCCGTCGCTCTCAGCAACTTTACAATCCATCAGAGACGACGGCCATCTTTACTGCCATCAACCTTGCGCTGCTGGGGGAGGGCAGCGCTTTTAGAGTGGTGTAAAGAGTGGCCTAGTCAAAGTGTAACCCTGAACAACATACTTTCCACAGACTGAATGATAAACTGTCCGGTCAGTGGGTCAGAGGTCAAATGGAAGCAGTGATGTGGTTTTCTGGTGCGTACCTTCTGTGGTCGTCTCGTAGCCGCTAACCGCTAGGCTCTCCCCTTTGGCGTACTGAGCAGACACCCTGACTTCGTAGCGGGTCAGAGGGGTGAGGTGGGGCAGGACGGCGGTGCGGGTGTCCCCTGAGACAGACATGGACACGTAGTGTCCCTCTGCGTCTTCCTCCGGCTTGAACTGGACCAAGAAGAAGTCCACGTTGTCGGCGTCGATCTCCCAGGAGGTCCTGAAGCTCCTGGAGCCGACATCAGAGAAGGTCAGCGCTTTGGGCTGGACGAGTTCTGGAGAGAGACAAGCACAGGTAAGACATTCTGCTAACAGAACCGGGCCGGGGAGACCCAGAAGACGTTTTAACAGAACAGTTTTTATTTCAAATATTCATCAGATTCTGTTTGATTATGAAAGATGGATTACTGCGAGATTATGAAGGAAATGATGGACAACCCTGACCATCCTCTTCATGTCTCAGGAAGGGAGAGCATCTCCAGTCAGAGGGTTCTTCAGATTCAGTGCAGTACAGACTGCTACAGGAGATCTTTCCTGCTAACAACCATCACCATCTTCAATAACTCTTTGAAGAATCTAAATTAATGAGCTACAGAAACATTTAATTTCCCTTTGGGATTAATAAAGTATTTCTAAATTTGAATTTTTTATCAAGATTAAATCATTTATTTATCATCTTTTTGTGATAAATTGAGAACAAAAGCAACATTTAAAAATTATATAAATCAAATCATAAATGACATCATACAGGTAACGTTCATAGGAAACGTACAGGTTTCCTTCATGGACCTTCAACAGAATTTAAAAAGTTAGCTGCGCTAACAGCTAACTTCAAGCTAACAGCTTAAAGTTAGCTGCGCTAACAGCTAACTTCAAGCTAACAGCTTGCTCCTGCAGCACTAATCATTAGTTCCACTGATGTAAACGTGACATTAGCCCTTTTCACGTGACGTATTAACTTTGGTTCACAATTTACTGTATTATATCACAGATACTCTTATCTATACTGTTCTATACTGCCAGTCCTGCTCCATATTTTAATTATTTATTAAAGTATGCTTTAGGTACACGTTTATGAATTACTAAAACTGAAATATTCAGATTTTTTCTATTTTAATAGTTTAGTTGTTGCCTTGCTATACATATACTTAGCATATTACCCGTAGCATGCTATTTACATACATAAATATTTTGACCCTTTTCACGTGACGTCACTCTCTTCGAAACCCCGCCCACTGCGCCAGGATGGACGTCAAATCAACCAGTGCCGCCCTGTAAAGCTCGTCTAACAGCATCCGTAACCTAATATCACTTCCATTTAGTTGATATTTAGTCATTAAAAATGTTCACAGGGCGCTGCGCGGTCGGCCGCAGAGAAAGACAAGGACAAAAACCAAACTTGTCAACAAAATATTACAACAGAGTTTTATTGTTTTGTTTTTCAATAACTCTCCAAAAGTTACCATATCTCTAGAAATAGATTCAGGAAGTGTAATTTTAGATTTGATCCACATTACTAAGCAATTCCAGAAAGTTTTGGTTTGATTGCATTCATAGAAGATATGATCCATCGTTTCTACATCACTTTCACAGAATGAGCATTTATTGTCATCCATATTAAAGCCATTTATTAGCAGCTCTTTTGAGGGGTAAATTGCATTTAAAACTTTAAATTGTGTTTCGTTTCTTTAGCTTTTGGTTTTATGGGGAATTTTAAATTAAGATTTCTTAAACTTTCAACTGAGTTTTTTCAAACTTGCAAAGAATGTTATTTTTATTCATTTTCCCAGGGAATAAAGTTTCATTTAGACAGTTTCTAATTGTGTGGTTATTGAATTTTTGGTCAGTGAATGATATTCCATTAATAGATAAATTGGGGAATTGTGGGATGATATGTTATTATATTTTTAATCTGATTAATAAATTGTTTTTGTAAGGCATTAAATAATCTGATAAATTCAGCTTTTGGGGGAAAGAATTAATATCAGGTTCCGTTAAAACATTCAAAATCAATTACTTTCAGACCGCCATCTTTGATTTCTTTGACCTATGACCTTTCCTTAGGTAGTGTGGCCTGTTTCTCCAAATAAAGTTCATGTTTATTTGATTAATAGTTTTAGTTAAATTATTTGGGACAGCAGTACTACAGGTTGAATAAATTAATCTCGACAAACTTTTCATTTTTGATAAGTAAATTAGTCCTAAAATAGAAACGTCTCTTGGAGCCACGAGTTAAGTTTGAATTTATCTTCTTTAATCTTGTTTTCAATAGTTATGGTTGGTTCTTGGTTATAACAGTTCCCAAGTATTTAATTTCAGATTTAATTGGAATGCTAGATATTTCTTTGAGGTTGGTGTCATGAGCTCACATTTTTTAAACTTATCATTAGTCCTGGAGCCTCTGAAAAAAGTTTCATTTTATCAATTACAATTGGAACCTGCTTGTGATTTTTTTAAGAAAACGGTGGCGTCATATTAACTGGCTAATGATTAATTATATACAGAAAATGTCTAATTTCTCGATGTCTGCTGAGTTTTTAAGATAGATTGCTAACATTTCTGCAACTAAATTATAGAGATACGGGGAAATAGGAAACCCCGAGGATTAAAACATTAATGTTAAATCTAGCTGTGGTTTAGGTAATATTACACAACTATTAATGTTTGATTTAAACCTCTAATTAAGTTAATAAAGTTTTCTCCAAAACCTAAATGTTCCTAAATGTTCAAGAACCGAGAGTAAGACTTGGTGTTGCACCGAGTCAAAAGCTTTATAAAAGTCAAGGAAAAGAATAATGTCATCATTATTGATCATCATCGATCATTATTGATCATTATTGATCATGTCCCTATATTCAATCAGGTCCTTCATCAGGCTGATGATGTTGTGGATTGACCTTCGTTTTAAGAAGCCAGATTGTGATTCTGTAATAATGTTTAGATGTTTGGTAAATATGGATGTTAGTAATTTATAATCTGAATTTCTGAGAGCAATACATTTTCTATTCTCAATAAATCTTGGATCCTTGTCTGGTTTGGGGATACATATAATAATAATATAATAATATAATATAATTTGTATTGTATTATTTTTAAACGTTTCTGTAAAAACCTGATGCAGTAATATTTTTATGTCTTCCCAAAAGTGTTTCTAAAAGTTTCCAGTCAGTCCATCTGGACCCGGAGCTTTGGTTAATGATTAACAGCCTTATTAAGTTCTTGTATTGTAATATTGTTGTCACAGGTTTGTTTGTAATTATCTTCTATTTTAGGGGTAAATGTTTCAATTTGTTTAAAATTCGTGCAAGCGTTAAATTTGTTTCATGATGTAACCAACATGTTCCTGTTGGTTAGCGCTGACTGTGGCCCTAACGACACACTGGTGCAGCGGCCCGCTGTGTTTCCCCACTTTAGCTTCAATGCTACTGAACACACACACTGAGGCGTTACATAACAGTTTTTAACACACATTTCCTCCAGATACGGATGGTATTTTGCAACGATGAATGCAACTCGACAAAGAATAATCGTGAATTGTGGTGTGAATTCAGGCAAAGTTGGTAGTTTGACCAACATGTTGGGAGGGAGGAGGATCGGGTCGATTTTGCAACTTTTATAAATCCTGTCGTCACCTGAGTTCACCAGACCAGTACTGCCTTCCCTCACAGTCACTTCCGACGTCATGCAATAGCTAACACTAAAACATTATGCTAAAATGGTATGTAGCAGAAGCTAATGCTAAGTCACTGTAACAGCACTGTATTTGGTGGAAGCTAATGCCAAAGCGCTAACTTTAGCCATGTTGATGCTACCATGTGTCAAAAACAGCTTTATCTCATCTGAATCTTATCTTTAACTTTTAGATACATTTCTAGACGTCAGATTTTGTTTCATGTATTTTTGACGTTATTTTCTACGAAACTGAGTGGTGACAGGATTACCGTGTCACCGCCTCTGATTTTCAAATTATCCTTCAGAAATTACAGGTTAGCTATTTGTAGCTAACTTCTGTAGCCGGTGCTCCATTAGACAGTTTTTCTCTGGAACTTTAAGGTTCAGGGTCTGTTTGGGGCTTCAGAAGATAAATCACTTGAACTAGATGAAACTGATGTCTGTTCATAAAACTGGACATAAAGTTTAACAAACCAAGAAATTGCTTTGTTTTTAATAACCTTTGTTTAAATATATCACCTGGTGGAGAGTCCATTAGCTGACATATTCAGAGCTGAGTGGATTCGGGTCAGGATCATATAATTCCAGCTTCCACGCTGTGATTTCCACTCATCTGAACCAGACACCATCATCTTTCAGACGCTGAATTTCAGCCATGTTGGGTTTTTTCTGACTACAGGCTGGATGTCTGCCAGTGGATTTCTCCTCACCATGTGGGCCACAGATGCTTTATCCAATAAAAAATAATAGGTGAGTTTACTTTTAGTGTTCAGAATTAAATATTTCAAGTAAAAACAAAAATAAAGTCTTCCTTTGAAAGTCATCGCATAGAAATGCTTTGATGGTCTTGTAAAAAGCAGATTTTATTCATTGGATCCTTTCAGATCTGATAATGAAGTCTGCAGTTTATCCTTCTGGTCTTTATTCATCATGGCACGGTGAACACATGATGGTAGGAACCGGCCTCATCAATCACCTCTGTTTCATCTGGAAAACGTAAAGCATCTCAATAACTCACTGATACTTTTCTCCGAGCCAGAAGGGAGACAAACACAAATCATGGGAGCTTTTAGGAGTGCTGAAAGGAAAACGGTAGTTCAGGAGGTGGAGAGGCCGACCTCGGTGTCTTCTGATGGAGATGAAGAGGCTCGAGGCCCGACGGCTCCATCAGTCAGCAGCAGCATGGCTGCCACCGCCGCAGCGCTCACATCCAGCCCTCATTGTGTAAGGATTATATAATCAGCGATCAGAGGCGGCGTGAGTCACCTCAGCTGCAGGAACGCCGCGCCGCGTCTGATCACATCAGAAGACGTGACGGGCGGCGACTCTGCAGAACAACAACACTTTGACCCAGTTTTACTGTTTCCACATGCTGGACTCTCTCTGGACTCAGAGATCAAAAGGTGGCCATGTGTCTTACACATCCAGGGAAACGCAGCATGAACACATGAAACATAAAAGCAGCCTGAGGATGAGGAGCAACGCTTTGAAGGCTGCTCAGGTTTCTGCTGTTTACGGCTCTGATGAATACTTTTGGCTGGTGAATTATTTCAGATACTGGTTATGAAATTCATAAGGGCCAAAGTGAAAGGATTGTAAGGCAGAAAGCCTGTAAGAATTTAATGACTAAATTATTTAAAAACTAAATGATTAAATGATTTAAGGACTAAATGATTTAATGATTTAAAGACTAAATGTTGTCCTTTCTGTCGTCTCCAAAATCCAACTCACAGAAAACTGAAGCTCAGCTCCTTACACCAAACTAACATTTTGTTGTTTTCCAGCCCCAGTGGCTCTGATTGGCTGCCCACTGGCCAATCAGAGCCCAGGAAGCCTCCTTTGTGGCCAATGGTTGTGGCACAGTGGATAGTTTCCGCAACACAGAGTCAGCAGAAGAAACAGAACAGCTGGAATAAATTAGATTCATTAAACCTGCAGGTTTCATAAAAATATTAATTCATCCCCTAATATGAGTTTTTTGTTTATATTACAGCAAAAATCTCTTATTATTACAACTTCATTCTGGTAATATTATGACCTAATTACTATTTTCATAGAATAACAACTTTATTCACACATTGCTGCTACTTTGGTTTCGTATTGTGACGACTTTAATCTTGTATTATTACAACTATTCTCATGTTATAACGACTATATTCTCCTAATATTACAACTTAATTATTGTATTATTATGACTTTATTCTGGTTGAAACAACTTTATTATGAAATAAAGTTTCTGAAATACGACTTATTTCATAAACCGTACGTGTCATCAGATTTATTTTAATGTAGCGACTTTATTCTCACATTATTTAAACTTTATGCTATTAATGTAGAAAACTCTCCTGGGTAACGGCCTGATCCTAAAACTCATTGCTGCGTCGCCTCGTTTCCAAACTGAAATGTTTCCACCATCCTGGAGACTTTATTTGTGTTTCAGAACATTGTGATAAAATGTCTAATGAAAAACTCTCTAAATGTTTTCTGCAGAGGCGGATGTCTTCTCCAGTCAGAGTAAAAGTTCCCGGCCTCTCTGCCGTTTCCATGTTCGTTTGGTCGAACAGGAAATGAGCCGTTTTCTCTGGTGGATCCAGAAAACGACTCTGGTTCTTGGAAAAGGTTCTTCGTGTGGAAACGTTACTCATTCCACGCAGCAGATGGGGAAGCAGAAGAAGCTGCATTTTTAAACTTAAGTAAGGATTCACATTCTTTGGTTTCATTAAATCAAACAGAAACAGGCCTTCTCGCTGATGATCAGCCAGATTTAAAACCAGCAGAAAAAACCTGGAGCCTCTTCAACCAGCAGAAACAGACACAATGGTACAGATCAGATGAAGTGCAGCAGTCAAGTGAGGATGAGGAAACTTCGTGCTTTCCACCAGTGGAGGTAAAATAGAAAGGACGTTTTTTATTGGCTTTCGCTGACGTGGCTGGTGCTGAACTGGTTTAATGTCAACCAGTGCAGCTGGTTCCAGACACCACCTGGAGTTCTGACATCATTCCACACAGACTGATAATTAACTGAGCAGGAGACCAGATAATTACGGGGGCAGCCTGGCTCTGACTGGAGGATCCTGAACCACGGTTCTGACCCGCATTCCTCTGGACGCTAATAAACCGCCGCACAGCAACGCATGGACATGTTTCACTTTACACGCTCCGCTGCTAAACCCCAGAACAGATGTTGTGACGGTTCCACATCTGTTTCCACCTAACCACAGCATCGGCTCAGGTGGACGTCTGGCTCTGGAACCGACATGTAATTCCTGAGACTATAGCAGAGGTCAGAGGTCATAATCCTGCGTGATGACAGCACAGCTGTGTGAGATGTTAACCCAGAATCTGCCAGGTTAACAGAACCAGAAACAACCAAACACACAGGTGATTGTTCACCATTTCCTAGTCAGCACAGTCCCACTCAGGCCTAGTCCAAACATACACAGATACATTTTTATAGTAGAGTTTTATATTACTAAAAATGATCATTTATAAAAAACTATGACCAGATTTGAGAAAACTCTGTATTTGTGTTCATGAAAAAAACGGAGATTTATGGTCCTTCAAATTACTGCGACAAATAATGATCTAATATTGCCACATATATCGTCTTATGTTTTAATAACTTTACATTCTGATGTTTAAAAGCAGTTTAGCACTACACTGCCCCCTGTAGCTTTGGTTTAAAGCAACATTCAAGAGTGTATTTATGTTGGTTCATACAGATGAAAACCTTTCTGAAACCAATCCCAATACAATGAGGTACAGATATTAATTTCATAAAGACAGTGTGTACAATGAGAGATAAAATGGCCTCTGTGGCTTTAGGAAAATTATAAACTTATTCAGATTTTTCATAAATGAAGCTACAACAGAGATCTAACTCTGCTTCTTGCTTCTCTTTCGATACTAAACCTCTGCCGATAAATCTGAACACACCACAGCGTCGTCTGCGTAAAGCGTAAATATGACTTACGTCTCTGGAAGATGCTGCGGATTTCCTGCTCGATCCTCAGGCAGATGGATTGCGTCAGCTCCTTGGATATTCTCTGGAAGGCGTCGAAGTCCTCCACCGTGTAGACGTGAGTCTCCGCGGGGGCGTTGGCGATAGCCTCCAGCTCACTTCGTACGGCGTCTTTAACGCCCACGGCAAAGATCTCCACATCTGCGTTCCTCAGCTTGGTGGCTGGATCTTTGAAAGCGTCGGACGACTTGCCGTCGGTGATGAGGATGGTGACGCGGGGGACGTTGGTACGTGCCCCCCTGCTGGTCTGGAAGATCTTCTCCCTGACGTAGGTCATGGCCCTGCCGGTGTTGGTAGAGCCGCCGCGATACGGGAAAGTCCTCACCGCCTTGACCACGGCGTTGACGTCTTGGTGAGTGTTCAGGTAGAACTCGGTGTATGAGTCCCTGCTGTACTGCACCAAGGCGATCTGGACTTTGTTTAGGCCGATGTCAAAGGTGTTCACCAGAACTTCAAGGAAAGCTCTCACTTTGGCAAAGTTTGTCACGCCGATGCTGTAGGATCCATCAACCAGGAGCACAACGTCAGCCTGCACATCCACCCCAAGAGAGCACTCTGGATGGAAACCACAAACACCAAGTGCTTCTTTAAACTCAGCTCAAACAACAAGAAAACATTCCTTCAGCTTTAAAAGAGTCAAACATTTTCATGGACGCACCCAGGGAGACTTTAACAGGTTCTGTCTTCTGCATGACCGTCACAGGCTCGCTGGACATCAGGTCCTTCATGGCGAAAACGTTGACTTGGTACACGGTGTCAGGAGAAAGGTCTCTGACCACCACGGAGGTCTGAGTGGAGGCCAGGTACAAATCCTGCTGCTTGCTGCCGGCCATCATGGGGATCATCTGGACCCGGTAGCCTGAAACGTCTCCGCCAGAGGCGTCCCAGCTCACTCGCATGGACTTGGAGGCCACCTCCAGGATTCGGAGGTTAGAGACTGGATCCACTACTGCAAACACAAAACAGCTGGTTTTTATTTTGTTTCTTCTCATCTGAAGAGTGAAAGCTGCAGAAAAAAACAGCCAAAACCAAACCTAAAACAGCTGCTGGGAAATAAACTAAGCTCAATTATAAACTAAAATAAACTCTATTAACTCTGTATTTTGTATTATTATTGAAGACGTCTGATGATCTGAAGCATTAAAGTGGAAAAAATAAGCAAAACTAGAATAACTTTTAACGGTGCAAGTACTTTTTCGCTGCTCTATCTCCGAGTTTATAAGATTCATTAACCAGCTAATAAAAAACAGTTCTGCTAACGCTAACCGGCTAAACTAACATGGTACTGAAAGTTAACATTATCGTGCTAAACTTACTGTATTTTTCAGAAGCTAACACTAAAGAACTAAACTAGCATGGTATTTAGCAGGAGCTAATACTAAAGTGTTGAGCCAACATGCCAACATGGCAAAGCTTCAGTAACTGATGGGTCAAAAAAACCTTGTAACTTTATTCAACTAAAAGATTACAAAGCAGCCAAATAATTTAGCACTGTAAAATTCATTTAGGGGAAGATAAGTGTGCTAAATCTTAGCAAATATGCTAATGCACTAAATGAAAAACTAGCACTGCTTTTAGCAGGTTAGCGGCACTGTGCTAAAAGCTTCTGATTAGTAGTAGGTGTTTCTGTTTATGATGCTTCTGTAAACGGAGATGTAATTTCCTGCAGACTGGAGGAACCTGAAGCCACCAACAGGCGGTAACCATGGCAAGCCAAAAGTCAATGTTTTCCCTTTCATCTGCTTTATTATGGCTGATTAGACTCAGAAATCTGTAAATTACAGGGAATCAGGCGACTGTGCAAACATGTCAGGAAACAAAGAAACTTTAGTTTTCCTGCAGCAGAGAGGAAATCAAAATGTTCTCTGAAATAAACAGGTGATTATTGAAGGAACAAGATGTTTCAACCTGAACTGTCCCTGCTAAACATGACAGAGTCTGAAGAAAGAAATTAACTGATTGATGCCTTAAAAAGGTTTTAGAACGAAAATCAACAAATTCCACAAAAAAGGAAGATTCTTCTAAACTGAAAAAAGAAAAAACTCGACAATAAAGATGATAAAGATCCACACAGCAAAAAACACTAAATATTAACAAGTATTTCAGTTTCTAGAGAAAATAAGACAATTGAAATAAGACAAAATGAGCTCACAGTTAACGTCTCAGCAACATGTAGGGGTGGGGCAGAGCAGGGTGGGGCAGAGCAGGGCGGGGCAGAGCAGGGCGGGGCAGAGCAGGGCGGGGCAGAGCAAGGCAGGGCAGAGCAAGGCGGGGCAGCCTCACCTTCTTCTCCGCTGACCAGCGAGCCGAGTTGATCCTCCACGCTAGAGCACATCTGGCTGATCAGATCCTTCTGCACCGACCTGATCTGCTCAAAGTTCGCCACGGCGAACACATGGCGGCTGTAGGGTGTGGACGCCATGAGCCTCATTTCCTCTTCGTCAGCATGGTGGACACCTGGCGGGGACAGAAACTCTCTCAGTGCGTGATATTCTCACTCCCATCACAAACATGAAGCTTCTTTGGTTCCCGTCCGTCTGCCAAATCCGTCCTGAGCTCTAAGGCGACCCCGTTATAATTTACTGAAGGAAATTTCATTCTGCTTTCGCTCCAAGCCAGTAAAAAGTGGAAAATGAGCATGACTTTTCCACGTTCGCTGACTGAGGAGATTTTGTTCCATTCTGGCAGGAAAGTCTGACAATAAGCGCCGTAAATATGAAGCTGGTTGGAGTTTAACAGTCCTATAATGCTCTGTAATACTCTGACATTGTTATACGAGCTGCAGCCTGTCGGTTTCTTTAAAGTTCAACTGAATGAGTCACTGCAGAGAGGAAAACAGCTTTACTGTAGCAGCCAAACACTTCAGAGTATTGATATAAAATCTCTGAAGTCTCTGTGCACATGTTCTCTGAGATCTGAAAAAAACATTCAGGAACAATAACACTCAGATCAGATCATGAAGAAACCAGTTATAAGAAATGGAAATTATCCAGATTTATTTTTCCAGTCTGGGACATTTTCAGCTCTCTGGGCCCACAGAAACCAACAGAAACCAACAGAAACCAACGGAAACCAACAAAAACCAACAGAAACCAACAAAAACCAACAGAAACCAACAGACACCAACAAAAACCAACAGAAACCAACAGAAACCAACAAAACCCAACAGAAACCAACGGAAACCAACAAAAACCAACAGACACCAACAAAAACCAACAGAAACCAACGGAAACCAACAAAAACCAACAGAAACCAACAGACACCAACAAAAACCAACAGAAACCAACAAAAACCAACAGAAACCAACAAAAACCAACGGAAACCAACAGAAACCAACGGAAACCAACAAAAACCAACAGACACCAACAAAAACCAACAGAAACCAACGGAAACCAACAAAAACCAACAGAAACCAACAGACACCAACAAAAACCAACAGAAACCAACAAAAACCAACAGAAACCAACAAAAACCAACGGAAACCAACAAAAACCAACGGAAACCAACAAAAACCAACAGACACCAACAAAAACCAACAGAAACCAACAAAAACCAACAGAAACCAACAAAAACCAACGGAAACCAACAAAAACCAACAGTCACCAACAAAAACCAACAGAAACCAACGGAAACCAACAAAAACCAACAGAAACCAACGGAAACCAACAAAAACCAACAGAAACCAACAGACACCAACAAAAACCAACAGAAACCAACAAAAACCAACAGAAACCAACAAAAACCAACGGAAACCAACAAAAACCAACAGAAACCAACAAAAACCAACGGAAACCAACAAAAACCAACAGAAACCAACAAAAACCAACAGAAACCAACGGAAACCAACAAAAACCAACAGAAACCAACAGACACCAACAAAAACCAACAGAAACCAACGGAAACCAACAAAAACCAACGGAAACCAACAAAAACCAACGGAAACCAACAAAAACCAACAGAAACCAACAAAAACCAACAGAAACCAACGGAAACCAACAAAAACCAACAGAAACCAACAGAAACCAACAGACACCAACAAAAACCAACAGAAACCAACAGAAACCAACGGAAACCAACAAAAACCAACAGAAACCAACAGACACCAACAAAAACCAACGGAAACCAACAAAAACCAACAAAAACCAACAAAAACCCACGGAAACTAACAAAAACCAACAGAAACTAACAAAAACCAACAGAAACTAACAAAAACCAACAGAAACCAACAAAAATCAATCAATAATTTCAGTTATAATGTTGGTCATAATTTCTGTATTAATGTTGGTATTAATGTTAGTATTGCCTGAACAGAGATAATTAGATATTAACTTTCTGTCTGCTGTATTTTCAAACTAATCTGGATGGAAAGTTTTCCTGTAGCTCTAACTCATCCTGCCACATGAAACAAAGTCTATATTTATGGCTGTTATCAGTGTCTGCTGCACAGTTTGGAAAAATGTTTGCTTTAATAACTCATAAAGCCTTTTTTCCACCTCTGCCGTCCAAAGGATGGGCTGCGTCAGTTCCCCCTGTTATCGCCGTGGCAACAGTCTGAGTCTGTGGAAAGTTGGCGGGGAGCCGGAATGTAAACGTGTTTTGTTCGCTGCTTCTCATGCCAGAAGGTCCGGCGGCTCACCCAGGACGAACACGTCCACGCCCTGGCTCCTCAGCTGCCGGGCGGCGCCCTCCACCGGGTCGTCAGACTTCCCGTCCGTGATGATCAGCAGCAGCTTGGGGAAGCCCGTCCTGGAGCCGGCCGCCTCGGTGAAGCCGCTGGCCAGCAGGTGGCTGAGCGCATCGCCTGAGCAGAAACCAGACAGAAACGTTTCGGCTGGAAACCCAGATTATCTAAATAACCAGATTATCTAAACCTCAATCTGGATTATGATTTATGAAGACAAAACAGAGTTTAGTGAATAGAAACAGAAACCTGCAGCAGAACATTAATGAAATATTTATTCCTCCAGATTCGAATTCAAACTTTTAAGCTTTTTTATGTTTTTAATGTTTCTGTGTTTATGCTGCTCCACAAATAAAGTTTTATTGATCTGAACTGATCTACTTCCATCCATCCATTTTCTCTAACGGGGTCAGGAGGAGCTGCTGCCTCTCCAGCTAATGTTCAGGGTGAGAGGCAGGGTCACCTGGAGGTCGCCAGTCTGTCGCAGAATTGATCTACATATTAAAATGAATTTATTACAGAAAAAGAAACATTTAATCCCATATGAACCCGCATATTCCTATTTTTATTAAACATCATAAATTACAAATAACTCCAATAAATAATAAACATTCAAAGGAGTGGGGAGAAATACACATTTATGATCTCCTGTTTATAATCAATATAGCAATCTACTGTCAGATGATTGATTAATGCAATACATTCAATAATACAATATTACTAATAGTATTAACAATACTAATAATGATAATATTGAAGCTAATGATGTTATAATAAAAACAATAACACACATTAAAATAGCTTCTCATATTTAGTGCAGATTTTGAATTTATCATCTGAATCTGTGTTTAAATGAGGAGATATCAGATGTCCGAGTGCAAGTGAATGCATCACGAAACCAGCAGCCGGACAGTTAGTCCAGAGAACTGAAAAATGATTACAAAAACCAAACATTAGTTTTCTCTACAGTCAGAGAAAATGTCAGGAGTGAGACCTCCTGTCTGGGCGGGAGGAACACAACCAGCTGAGCACTTGTCACTATTGCTATGGCAATGGGTTTCAAACCCAGTTTTTCTGTTTTTACCTGAAGGTTGAGGAGTCAGAAAATCCCTCCACATGTTGAGGATTTAAAAAGAAAACTGTTAAAAGAAGCTGAATGCTCCTGAATATAGAACTAAATAACATAGATGTGTAATTAAAGCGTAGATCGTCTGGGTTTAAAGAAGTTTTATTCAGTTTAAAAGAACAAAACTGAGCAACTGTTGAGAAAGTTTCAGATTTTTTCAGTGTGGTGATTTAAAAGGAAGTAAAACCAGCAGGGGGCGCCACCAGCGAGTCTCACCTGTCCTGGTGTTGCCTCCCTTGTACGGCAGCGAGCCGATGGCCTTCATCAGAGCGGGTCGGGTCAGGTGTTGGTTCAGGCTGAACTCGGTCCGCGGGTCGTCGCTGTACTGGACCAGGCCAACGCGGGTTCTGTCCTCGCCGATCTGGAACGCTCCGGCCACCGCCGCCATGAAGCTGCGGATGTGCTTAAAGTTCGGCCTGCCGACGCTCCAGGAGCCGTCGACCAGGAAGAGCAGGTCAGCGGCAGCAGAGGCCGGGCACTCTGGGAAAGAACCAGAACCAGAACCAGTGAGAACCAGGTCCAGTCAGAGTTGGAACCAGTCAGAGTCACCTCTGGACCAGTTAAAGTCATACTAAGTGGATCCATAGAAATTGTTTTGTTTTTTAAAATGGCCAAATTAATTTTTACCCTGGATTTGCTAATTATATGAAAGTGTTTGTTGTTAAGCTGCAGCCTATTTTGAATCATAGACATATTTTCTTTATCATGTTTATGTTTCACTAAAGTCTGAAGTAGTTATTGTCAGTTAGCCGCTAGCCACTAACCACTAATCCACTGAACAATCGTTTTAGCTCTGCTAACACTAAACCACAGAGCACATTTAAAAAGTTAGCTTTGCTATTGCTGAACCGCTAAACACATAATAAAATTAGCAGAAGCTGATGCTAAAGTACCAAATATTTAAAAAGATTACTGGAAACTAAAGGCAAACCACTAAGCACATAAGAAAGAGCTATGCTATTGCTAAGTACAAAAAAATGACTGAAGCTAATGCTAGTCGTTGGGACGACCGTCTCTCAGTCTGTTTCTTCTTCTTCTTCTCCCAGTTGAAACTCACCAACAGTAAAGTCCTGTTTCTGATTCTGCTGCATTTTATTACTTTAAAGTTGAATAAACACGACAACCAAACATAAAGTTCATCCAAGTCATAAAATGGGTAACATTTTATAAAAATAACTGGCTTAAAAGGTTCAAAATGGCGGCCATCTTGAAACCCAAGTGGCTAATGGGAAATATGAATAAAATATGACCTGAGGTGAGAATGCTGCTTTTTAAAATTTGTATCCTTGAAATATTTTTGCAGTAATAAACTCCAGCAGCAGTGAGTCACAAATAAAGTCTGAAAAGCAGGAGTTTAAAAGGAGCTCCAGCAGGAAGCGTTGGGTTGTACATTTACTGGTTTTTCTAAATCATGGTTTCAGTGTTTCAGTGTAATCATCAGGGCTTTCACAAGGCTTGGCTCACGCTGCACATTAGATCAGCCTGTTGTAGGCAGAGGCAACAACCAGCTGCCTTCTG
This sequence comes from Xiphophorus couchianus, assembly GCF_001444195.1. Lineage (NCBI taxonomy): Eukaryota > Metazoa > Chordata > Actinopteri > Cyprinodontiformes > Poeciliidae > Xiphophorus > Xiphophorus couchianus. Next base: position 4,758,296 of record NC_040242.1, on the reverse strand, counting down.
GAAGTTTCCTTCTGACTTTCCTCTAGTGAAAAGGAGGAAAATTCAGTCCAAGTTCGTCATCGTTTGCAGATCTGGGCCCACAGAGGCAGCAGCAGCGTTCCTATAAACCAGCAGATCTGTAATGGTTTCCATTTCCACCAGGGCATCAGAGCTGGACTCCAACAACAGCCTCAGTCCTGACCTATGACCCCCGCAGTGAGCGCCTGCAGCTGATTCAGAAACTGGCACCACTTTTTGGCAGAAAACCGTCCCTGACGACCAAGAACATTTGAGCTTTATTGGGTCCAATCAGGAATATTACTGTACAGTTGGGTCCAGTTTGTTGGGAACCAACTTCTGCTACCGTTAGCCTGAAGATAACATGAAACCCACCCTGCAGCGACAGAAACTGGATATTAAAACGTTCAGTAACATCAGGTTTTTAAATGAAAAAGGTTCTGAGTTAATGAGGTCAGCTAGCGCAACAGTTTCACCTCCAGCTAAAAGCTAAACGCATATTAAAGCCAGCTAGCTTGTAGCTGCTAACAGAACCAAGATTTCAACTGACATTGATACATTATTATTTTTATGTTCTTGTTATTTTATTATTCTGGTAATTAGCAGGTTAGATTAGTCAGCTAAACCAGCACAACAGCAGTTCTGGTAGTAAATTACTTTGGTTAAACACTTTGCTCTTAATGAAACTGCTATGTTGTCTTTGTAAGTTTTAGTTGTTTTGGACGCTGGGCAGCTGAGTGCCTCTGCTGTAAAGCAGGAAGTTTTCCTGTTTAGAAGAAGCAGATCAGAACTTACTGACTGGATCGGAGGAATCGGGTTTCCTGGTTCCTCCTCTGGAGCTGCTGCTCGACTCAACTGGAAGAGAAACGGTTCAGCCGTCGTTAAAGTGAGAACATTAACAATCTGTTGCTCTAAAACCTGAAGCCAGAACTGAAACAACCTGCTGGACGTTCATCCTCAGATCTCTGAGTTTAGTTTGATCTACATTAGCTCCTTCAGCCGCCATGTTCCAGCAGCAGACTGGTACCAGAACCAGCTGTTCTTAACTGGATCATGAAGGAGGAACTGGGACTTTTCCAGTGCCGTTAACTTTAACATCTTGCTTCCCTTCATTACAAACCCTGGATCCACTGGTTCTAGAAAACATTTACATTCATTTTATGTCTGCCTGGAATCAGGTGGTTTAAATTCTTCTTCTGGCTCGGATCAGGAATGTTGGACTATCTTACGTAACATTGATTAAATAAACACCGTTCAGTTTGTTCACGTTGGAAAGAATAACTCAAATCAATCAAACTGGATTCCTCTGAAGGTTTTTAGCTTCTAACAGATTGATTGTTTGTGGGAACATAAGTGAAGCAGTGACAAACAAAAGGGAGGGCCGGTGGGGGCCAGAGCCCACTCCACTGGATAAGGTGGGCATAAAAACAACAGTTTTATGAATTATATAAAATAAATGCATTTATTTATTTGTGCCACCTTAAAGTTTTTACTGACCTGATCAGAGGAAATGAACTTTCTCCTAAAACTGTTTAGTAGCAGCATTAGTAATAAAATCTCAGCTCCAGCTTTGAACGCCTGGCAGCAACACGTCTAAAATAAATGACAAAGTTTCTGTTTAAATCAGAAATCCAGGCGTCCGCTGACTCATCAGCCATCTTCCTGTTATGTCTCCCAGTTACTGCTGCTGGTGTGTTGGAGCTACCAGCTGCTGAAGTGCTCGGTTGGACGGCGTTCAGCTTTCCATTTGGTGACTCACGTGTGAGCTGGCCAGAGATGGGCAGACTCTGCTGGGATCCGGCGAACGCCACGATCGTAACCACATAGTCCACATCAGGACTCAGCTCTGAGATAGAGGTTTGAGTCGCAGAGGCAGGCAGAGAAAACTGTCTCGCCGCTTCGCCTGCAACAAAGTAGAGAGTCAGAAGGAAGCCATTAGGAAACTATGACATGACTTCATCTCTCCAAGAGTCAAATCTGACTCCAAGTGCTGACCTGCAGCGCTGGAAGAGCTGAGGAAACAACAGTTTAATGAAAACTTTCCACATTAAAGCTCAACACATGCTTTAACTCCTTAATACTCTCAAATCTGGCATTAAATGGTTGGTAACTGCTGCAGAAAAACATCTCCTGGTTCCAGGTAGAGAGGAGACGAATCCTGGATCAGGAGCTGAACGCTGGACGACAAACGGATGGAAGACATTTAGAGGAATGTTGTTTTTCATCTCTGTCAGTCATGGTGGGTTCATGTTTTCCCTGAAACGTTTCCACGAAGCGCAGAGCGAAAAAACCTTCGCAAACTTTTCCAGAGCGGAGGAAAAGAGACACCTGATGTGAAAAAGTATTTACACCCACAGCTGAGTGGGTTGAAGAACCTTCAGACTCTCCACAGTCAGCCAGACGTTCAGATGGCTTTAGGGCAGAGCCCACAGCATAACGCTGCCATCACCGTGCTTCGAAGCTGCTAGCCAGCCAACAGGAAGTGTCTGTTTTCATTCTGACCAAAATGAAATCAGGCTGACATGACGACTGAATAATTCAGCAAAATGGCACAAATGTTCCCAGGGACATTTTTTAAAACACTAAATAAACACTAGCCCCTGAAAAATTCAAAATGGCTGCCATTTTTAAAGATGGTTGTCAATACAAATGTGCCAATATAATTCCCAGATTCATATTTTTGGTGTCAAATCATAGATTATCAGACTCACTAAAGTCGTATTTATTGATCATTTTTGTACATTTCAAGATGGCTGCCACAGTTGTCATAGAAAATTAATTTTTGCACTAAAATATTAATGTGTTTGGTGTCAACTAATAAACTACATATTTTGAATCATTTATTTTTTTTATCTTGTTTCTTTTGTTCTTGTGAATATTTTTCAAAATGGCGGTAATGGAGATTATATGTGTTTGCCCTAAAATCATCAGCAGTTACTGACGGCGGTGGGCACAGCTAACCAAAACGTTAGCTTCACTAAACACTAATTCGCTAAACAAGAATCTTAGCCATGCTAATGCTAAACACAAAAGGAAAAACTATGGAAGCCAGCGATAAACACATAAAAAATTAGCAGATGCTAATGCTAACCTGCTAAACACACTTTTTAGCTAGCAGTTTCTGCTACTGAGCTTCGTTTTGATTGCCGTTTTCTTTGGACGGATGATGAGTTTTATCAGAACGTCTCAGATGTGATGAAGGTCACATGATCTGCTCTAGCCACGCATGTAATGATGTCATCGTTACATCATCAGGAGCTCCTACCTGAGTCAGAGGTCATGTGTATCCTGTAGCCCTGTATCCTGCTGAGCGGCCGGCTCCAGATCATCTGAACCGTGTTCTCATTTAAAATCTTAAACCTTAAATCGCTCGGTGCGTCCACTGTGGAGACAAAACGTCAGCAGTTAGCGGTTAGCGCTGTGGCTCAGAGGGTAATCTGAAGGGCGGCCAACAGTCAACGCTTCCTGGAGGAAGTCAGAGCAGCTCACTGTTGGAGGAAACAGACGAACAGACAGAGAGAAACGACACGACAAGAAGAAGAACCAAACCCAGAGGTGATTCTGTTCTGGTCATACTGGGGATACTGGGAACACTGGGAACACTGGGAACACTGGGAGAGTTCAGGATCTGATCAGGAAGGAAGCAGTGACTGAAAACCTGAATGTGAGCAGAGTTTATCTCAGTTCTTCAACCGATGAAGTAAAATAAATGAATTTAAACATTAAAACATCAGTAAATGAAACTGCGAGGAATTATTTATTATCTATCTAATGTTCTTAGATAAAACCATCGGCTTAAAGAAAAACCAGTGAAACTGAAATAAGTTGAACTGCTGTTGAACCAGAGAAACGTCTCCATGTCTGGTTCTGCTGTGAAACTGGACTGGACCGGAACCGTCAGACCCAGCAGCCGGAATAAACCGTTTTACACGAGTTCAAGTCGAAAACTGCAGAAATAATTTGGGTTATTTACTTAATCAGGAGAAAAAATGGAGGCTTATTTTTTACATTATCTCCAAGTTATTCATTCATGTATACATGTCACAGATCGCTAACCAGCAAGCTAACTACATGTTTAACACGCTAACTACATGTTTACATGCTAACTACATGTTTACATGCTAACTAATTTAGCTTCACGCTATACGTTTAGCTTGACACAGTGACATTTATTCGTGAGTGAACAAACGGTGATAATATGATGTTGAACTGAATTTTCTTCCCTTTCCAGTCTCAGTAATTCGGGTTGCTGAACGTTTTCCGGAACCCACCATGCGGCGGCGCCAGCGGACGCTCCCTGACCTCCCTGACCTTCCTGACGCTCCCTGACCTCCCTGACCTCAGTCCAGCTCCTGGTGTCGGATCGACCAGACGACCCAATCAGGTCGTTGATCTGAGACTTTTCTGTCGCCTCCATTGCAAACCTAAAAGACGCAGCGGTTCCTCTGAGCCGCTGCGTCTTTTCTCCAGGTTCTTAAACTGCTTCACGACAAACACCAGAACCGCTCAGGTCCTCCCGCCTCCAACCAGACTCTTTGTCGGGGCCACCTTGCTACGACCCAATTGGACCCGATCGACCAGAACCTGAGGATCCACCACATCCCGAAGGTTCTCCGCTGGATGAAGACCTGCTGACTGGAGAGACATGTGAAGGTCCAGAAACCGGGTTGGGTTAAGGTTCTGGTTTAGTTCTGGTCGCCATCTTCATCCTCTGCCGTCTGATTGGCTGACTAGCCGTTTGGTCTACAGGTGTACCTAATAAAGTGGCCGGTGATTCGGTGAGTGAGTTCACTGGTTCTGTTGTGAATTCAGCAAAAACCAGTTTAAGAACCAAAGTTCTCAGCAGAGGAACCAGAGGAACAGCAGGACATGCAGCTGTACACGGAAAGTTGCTTTGGACAACTTGGAGCGACAAAAAGAAAGTCTCCGTGTACAGAGGGACGAGTGGACAGAGGGACGAGTGGACAGAGGGACGAGTGGACAGAGGGCCAATGGACCTCAATATTTCACCATGATCCTCTTCAGGTTGGGGTGTGCGGAGCTACCGGCGCCTCGCTAGCTAGCTAGCTAGTAGCTTCTGGTCATCTGGATTAAAGCTTCATGCAAACTGATGAATCCAGAGAAACTGACCTTCTCTAAGCAGGAGAAACGGTTCTGACTCCATGAACCGACTAAACGTTCACTGGACCTGGATAAAGAAGAATCTGATCTGAATGAACCCGAGCAGCTGGTTCTGGTTCTGGTTCTAGCTAGAGAGCAGAGAAGAGCCTAAACCACCAACCGGTCAGAGGGTTTGTGAAGAGCATCACCGTGAAATATCATCGTGAAGCCGAGACCCGGAGGCCGAGCCGCGGCTTGACCGGAAGACCACAGAACATCAGAGCTGGAGGGGCCACCAACCTGGTGAGTCCGTCCCTGGGGCGGCGGGGGCCCCGGGCGGTGGGGGGCCTTTCGCTTCTCGACGGGTCCAGAAACAACCGGGGGGAATCCGTTTCCACACACACACACACACGCTCACACACACCCACCGAGCCTCACACACAACCCGGACCTTCTCCTGTTCTGTAGCGTTTGGCCTCTTCGTGACCCCGGAGAAGCTGCGCGGGGCCCCGGACAGGGCTCTAAATGACGCAGAGGAGGCCCCATGCAGGAGAGGCTCTGACCTCTGAGCAAATCCAGATTTTCTGCTCTGGAACATAAGCTGGAAGTCATATTTAGTCTTTTTCCATTCAGTCAGGAGGAAAGACGCTGGGAGGAACCTTGGCCACCTGTATCCAAGGGGGCCCTTCGCTCCTGTTTCACTAAACTGGAACATTTCGTCTAAAAGGTTTCTGGTTAAACTTTAGGCTAGAGCGCCTCCTGCTGTGACAGGAATGAACTCCATCTGACACAAAGAGCCGCAGAAACAGAAAAAACAAATTCTGTCCTTTAAAATGTAATAAAGTGGTAAATTGTGTGATATTTTCTCGTGATTTATGATTTTGAACATATATTTAAGAGTCACAATCAGCACTGCGCTGAAGCTGAAGTCATGATTTAGAGAGAACATCTGGTCTGAAAGCTGCCATCCATAAATCTGAGACACATTTTTCAAATTCCTGCAAAAAGAAGCAAAACTGAGGCAGCAGAGAGAAAATAATCCAACAAATCAAATCACAAACACGCGTTTTGTTTCTCAGAGTTTATTCAGGATTTACTGCAGGGAGGAGGAGCAGGAGGAGGAGGAGGAGGAGGAGGAGGAGGAGGAGGAGGAACAAGCTTTACCTTGGTCCTGGGCCCGGGAGGAGGCCAGCAGGAGCAGCAGCAGGGCCAGCAGGGCGCTCTTCATCTTCTGCTCCTCTTCCTCAGCTCAGCATGCGACGAGCTGCGAGAAGAAGAAGAAGAAGGTCAGAGAGGAAACCTGACAAAGAACCGATTAACCGAAAAAACAAACAAACACTTTTAAACATTAAATCACAAATCTAACATTCATCATGTGAGGAAGCAGCTGGAGAAACTCCGCGCTCCTTCTCCCGGTCCGGTCCGGTTCGGTTCTGATGGACAACTATCAGACACAAATGCAGTTTAACTCCTGCCTAACGGGAGAAATTCACTGCGAAGAGGGGAAATGCTTCCATTGGTGAGGAAAAAGGTGGAGAAGTTTTGGCACCGTGCGCAATTACGCACTGCGGTGCCAAGACCTGCTCCGCGCGCTAAGCGGATAAAAAAGGTTTGTTTCTCTAAACGAAGCAGAAACCGGACTGACCTGCGGGAAGCTGCTGGTTCTGCTCTGAAAACGGGAAGAAAGCAGGAAGCTTCGGTGGCGCGCGGGCTGGTCCGGTCCGGTTCGGGATCTCCGTGGGTTCTGTGGCTTCCCAGACGCGTCGGGGAGCCTCTTCCAAGTGGGGAGGGTTTCCACGCGGCCCGCTACTTAACAGGGGGGCTGCTCCCAGCACTCCCAGCGCTCCCAGCGCTTACGACACGCAGCCGGGCCAGAAAGTGGTGCGTAATCTCTGAGAGGGCTGGCACGCGCACGGAAACTTTTCCATATTTCTGCATTCCTTTCCAATGATGGAGGCGCGCGCGGCTGCAGATGGAGACGGCGGCGCAGCAGGCCGGGAAGGGAAGGAGGCAGAAAACTGTCTGGAAAACTGGGAAAGTTTTTCTGGATCATCTGCAGGTTTCAGAGTCAAACATCCAGAACTCATTTCAGTCAGAATAATAAATGTCTGCAGATGTTCGTGTATTAATGAGTTGAAGCCTGGTTCTGTTGAAGGTGGATCGGAACCAGAACACGTTGGCAGGAATTAAACATGACGTCATCACTGCTGTCTGGCCGCGTTTTGACGTTTTAATCGGAGCCAACAACTGGAGTCAGGAGGGAACTGCGAGGCCTGCGGCGCCCCCTGGCGGCGGCCAGCCGGCCGCACTGATGTTTTCCACCAGTGGCGCTGCAGCAGCGAGGTCCGACAAATGAAAACCTGGATATTTATGGACCGCTTCTTCTGAATATTTTGTTGAATTTTTTTTTTTTCCCCTGAATTTATTAGCTAAAATTTTAATAGAAAATTAGATTAAATATGCAATAAATATTCTAAACAAAATGTTTATTTAAAAATGTTTTACGCAACAAAATTCACACAAAAAAATTAAGTGATTAAAATAGGAAGAAAACGAATGATGTCATTATTTAAATATTTTGACTCCACCTGTTATCTGGTTGGTCAACCTGGGGACCAATCAGCTTGTTCCTAACCGCATAAGCCCCACCCCTTTTTAATAAAATCATGATTTGCTGCAACAGAAAAATATAAATAGACATAAATTCAGCTTTTAATTGATAACTGAATTTTAAGTTTAGACGTTAATGAAATATTAAAGTTGCTGCAGATAAAAGTCAACTTTGTGGACCGCTCTGGTTCTGGAACAAACGGGTCGGATCCGCGGTTCTGGGTCATCAGAGGTATTTTGTGTTTATTGATCCTCAAGTGAACAGAAATATCAAGTTATCGCTCCAAGAACATGAAACAAGAACACAGAGAGAGCAGGAAACGGGTCGGATCTGATCCTGGAATATCATCTCTTTATACAAATGGGCCTGGCTGGAACCAGAACCACGATCCGGACCGAAACAACGATCCGGATCGGAGTCAGTCCTTCTTCTGAGGGAACGACGCCTTCACCAGTTCGTACAGAGTGAAGCCGACTCCTGCAATGAGGAACGGAGCGTCAGAACAGAACCGGACTTCTGGATCGGATCGATCAGAACTTTTCTCACCCAGGACGGTCAGAACCATGGTGGCCCGGTATAGCAGGGCGTCACTGCTGCCACCCTTCAAATGGATCGGCATCCCGTTATCCTCCTGCAACAGAACCATCAGAGAAACAGGGTCAGAACCTGCTGCCGGGTCAGCAGATGGGTTAGACATGGACCAATAGGACCAGAGATCAGTCAAAGGTCAAAAGGTCGTTTAATAAAAACCTTCCAGATATTATTTCTCCTGTGGTGGATATTTGAGTTTTATACTAAGAATCTTTTTAAATTATGAGAAAAATGTGATTTTAATGAAAAGCTTCGATAGTTGATATCTGATATGATCCGTCTGGTTCTATTTGATGCTGACGAGTTAAAAGATAAAATATTTATTATTTCTAAAACTGATACCAAAAAACTTCACAAGATGCTCAATAGTTATCTTTTCCATTATTTTTGTGGAGGAATTCTTTAAAAATACTTAATTGTCCAAATGTTATAACTTTATTCTTGTATTATTTCAACTATATTTTTGTATTATTCTGCAACAGAGTCGATCTAAGTCAAAGAGTTTCGATTATTTCAGAATGCCCGACGCTCCTTTATGACATCATCACAGGAAGCCATTTGTAGTTTTTAACCATACTTAACATGAACACCGACTTCTCGTTTATTCAGCAGAACCCAAAACTTCTGAAGTTTCTTCTCTGCTTCGAGCCCAAAAGTTTTGTCTTCTTCTTTTTCTTCTGTAAAACTGTCGTTTCAGTTGTTGAAGTTCTTCAGTTGACACCTTAACTATCTAAACTGGGTCTGGTTCTGAAAAGGTTCTGGGTTATTATCAATAACATTCAGTTCTTTATTAAATTAAGAGGTTCTGTTCGGTTCTGGGGGATAAATGATCCAAACAAGACAGAGAACCAGCAAAGAAAACCTGCAGTACTGTTGAGCAGATCAACAGTTTGACCTTCATTCAGCTTCCGGGAGTCTGACCTCTGACCCAGCGTGACGTCACCGGTGTATGAACGTGGACCTGGACGCATGAGGAGTGTGTTGGGGCGTTTGCTCACCTGGAACATCTTCTGCTTTTGGGAAACCTTGTTCTCCACCTGCCGGCGCGCAGAGCTGCAGATGCTGCGCCGCGCCATCTGCTGGACCGCCTGGGAAACGCAGCCGGACACCGGTCAAACTCACTCACAGACACACACCCGCTACAACATTTTAATAAACTTCCTCTTGACCGGGTTCATAACCAGAACCAGAACCAGCTGGAGGCTGACAGGAGGTTCTGTTACAGGTAGAGCCGGTCCGGAAGCTCTCTGACCCCGACTAGCTAAGTGAAGCTAAAACTAGCCGTTGAGTTGAGCCGCTTTAATGTAACTGGTCAGAACTAAATGGGCGCCAACAGCCGAAAGGTTAATAACCAGTAAAATCTACTCACATTCATGGTTCTGAACATCTTAGTGGACCCGTCTGGTAGCGCGATTCTAACACAAGGACACCGGAACTCAACTGATGCTGCTGCTGCTGCTGCTGCTTCTTCTTCGCTCGGTGAAGTTTTCCGCTTTGAGCGCTGCGCTTCCCCCTGCTGGAAACTCAGCCAAACTACATGTTCAGTTTAACCTCCAGTCCAAAAAAAAAGTAGTTTCTGCGCATTAACGTTCAGATTGAAGTATTAAATAATCATGTGTGTTTTATTGTTTCCTGGACTTCCAGGCCTCAGCAGAACTACGCCTGATCTCCTCCAAGTAAAAGGAGCCCAGACCCAGAACTGAGCAGAAACTGAACAGAAAATGGAGATTCTGTTCAGTGGGTCTAAAGTTTAGGCTTTTATGTCCCGGAACCAGAACCATCAGAATAAACACCAGTTGTTTCTCTCTGAGAGGAAAAGCTTCACATGAGCTTTACTTTCTGATTGAAGTGAATAATCTTTCAGATCATTTTCTAATTTCAGTTCTATTTGTTCAGGACTTTAATTCACTCCGAATCCTGAAAGGAGGCTTCAGAAACGTTCCTGCCCAGATTTCTCTGCAGTCCAGCAGTTAAAGCTAAAGTTTTCCCTCCTAAAAACTTATTTATTCCATTTTGAAATCCATTGAACTTTGTTCACATTGCAGGTTTCAACTGTCCAGACCAGTAAGAGGAACTGGTTTCCTCTGAGTCCCGACCAGTCAGTGAGATGTTCCAGGTTAAAGCCCAAAAGCTGCAAATCTGAGGAACTTTCTCCTCGTCTTCGTCACTCTCTGATGTGGATGAAGGACATTTTCCAGACAGGAAGTGAAGAGCAGTCAAAGGAACAACAATCATGTTTTAAAAATGAAGAATTTATTAATTTAAAGCAACAATAATATTAAAAACAAACGTCATCAGTGCAGAAATGAAACAAAAGAGGCATTTAATTCATGCAGCACAGAGACACCAAGAACCACAGAGTTTAATCAGGTCATCGCTTCAGGAAGTGAAGACGAGGCACCAAGACGCCAGCAGCGCCGTGATCACATGCAGCAACGCAATGCTCAGACCCACCGCAGGAACCAGGACCAGAACCAGAACCAGGACCAGGACCAGGACCAGAACCAGAACCGCTCAGACGGATCGCTGTTCTCTGATACAGCGCAGGTTCTTCTAGATCTATTCCTGCTTTTTCTTCTACATTAATTTTTAAAAACAATTAAAATTAAACTGATTAGAAGGAAAATGTAAAGAAATGATGAATGGACCTGGATAATTCCTGGATCTAAATGTGGAAATATTTATGACCAAAATGTGAAGGAATTGTCTTTAAATGATCATCCTGTGTTTCTGCAGACAGATTATTATTATTATTATTATTATTATAGCCTTATCTAACCAGGTGTTGTTGCCTCAGCTACTCTACTAACGCTAGCGCTAACATTCACAGTTGGATGGGGTTAGCACCCCCTGCAGGATGGGAGGAAGCTTCACAATGCGGCAGAAAACCAGAAGGTTCAAATCCGTTTGTCTCACAGCGTTTCCATCCTGGAACAGATCCAGAAGCTTTTTATCGCCAGGAGGAGAAAGTTTCTGACTAATCAAGAAAACTTTCTCATGAAAATGATTCCAAAACTCGGTACAACAAGAAAATGAGTTTCTCGTTAAACCAAAAAATAAAAATGTCTCCAAACTGAATGAAAGAGAGAAACTCACTACACCCGGAGGTTCTGTTGAGCTCTGAGGAAGTTCCTTTCAAAAGAACCGCAGGCGCTGTCTGGTCATCCGGGTCAGAACAGAACCGCTGAACGCTTCAGTCAGAAGGATTAACCAGCTCCCTGCGCACAGACTGCTGCAGCTGCACTGATTTTACTGAGACATCAGAACGGAACCGACCGGACTTCCTGACCACCCATCCCAACGACCTGGGTCGGTTCTGGTAGCTGGACCTGGTTCCTGCAGTGGGGGCGTTACGTCTGCGACCCGGCGGGTCGCTCCAGAACTTATCGGGTTCGTTTTCCTGTCCTGCTCCGCCTCGCCCCGCCGTGTTGTTAGGATCTAAAAAAGCTGATTTCAACCTCAACGCTGCTGTCTGCAGCAGAACTGGCCCGGCCCGGCCCGGCCGGCTCTCAGTGGGATATCTCGGCGGCGTTGTTGCGGTTCCCGTATTTGTGGTGGATGATGAGGAGGACGACGCCCAGGAGGAAGCAGACGGAGCCCACGCTGATGTAGGCGATGCCCAGGAACGGGTTCTTCCCGCCCATCCAGGAGATGGTGCTCAGGATCATCCGCTTCCGGCCCTCGAAGCTCCGCACCGGATAATCTGGGATCCGCTCGTTAAGGAGGAAGACTGGATCCCACCTGGGCTTCTACTGGGAACATGGATTACTGTGGTAGAGCTCAAACTGACCTCTGACCTCTGTCAGGATACTGTACACCACCTCCAGGGTGTAGTTGCCGCGCGGCAGCGTGGGATGCACGTTGCTCCGCCTCTGGATGATCCGGTACAGCTTCCGGAACGTGGGCAGGGCGGCGGTCCGCATCCACACGATGAAATCCTCGTTGATGAATCCGTTGTTGTCCGGGTCGGAGTCCAGCTGGAACACGGGCCGGCGCCAGTTCACCGGCTGCGTCGTTCCTGAACCGGAGGAAAGTCAGAGGTCAACAGCGACTGGGTCAGCACCAGTTTAGCCACATTCCACTTGTATAAAGCAAAACATTTTGTTTACGATGGAAATTTGAGTGAAATGTCAGAAAATCTCATTTTGTCTTTAAAGACCAAAACCAACCTGATGGTCTAATCTATTATTATATTCTACATTTGAGTTATTTTACTTTATTTCTTTACATTTCTCACAGTGATAAATAAATCAACCAAGAAGTTTTTCTAATAAATGATGATATTGTTGTTTTGGAGCCATTTTCCACTAACATAATGATGAAGATATAATAATAAAAACTTTATATTCTAATGAACATTTAACTCTGGAACTACAAAACATTTTAAATATCCAAAATAAATCAACAAAACAAGAAATAAAATGAAAAAACAAAGAGCAGCAGAACGGCGAGAAAGAGAAAAACAATCATTTCTGTAAAAGGAAATTATTGATCTCATTTTAATATGTGGTGTGATTAACTGATGTATTGCAGCCGGTCCAGTTGCGCCACCAGGTTCTGTCAACTTTGATTCCTCGGGAATCAGAAGCAGAGATCTGGATCCAGTAGATCAGTAGCGGCTCGTTACCTTGGAAAACGACGGTGAGGTTCGTGTTTTCTGCTCCAGGATTCCTGAACTTCACGTGTTTGTCCGTCCACCAGGCGATTCCCGTGGCCGTCAGCGGGATCTGGACCTTCGTGCCGTTTGGGTCGTTGTAAATCAGCTCCAGTGAGTCTAAAAAATACAAATACTGAATGAATTCAGGAGAAGATGTGGAGCGGATCTGAGGGGAAGCTCTGAGTCGTCACCGTTAAACATGCTGTTTGCGATGGCGCCGCACGGCGCGATGGGCTTGTTGCCGTGCTTGGCGTATGGTTCGCACTCCTTACTGGGTTTCTGTTGGGAAGCAGAGAAATAAACGTAACGGCTGGATGAAGCAGAACGTCGGGAGCCCTGAGCAGCGCAGCCTCACCCTGAGGGACTCCTCGTTTCCGTTCAGCTGGCTGTCGTCTCGGGACTTGACGTACCGCCGGTGGTTCTGGTAGAAGTTGGAGAGTCCGTAATACATGAAGACGTTGCTCTGCGGGTGGAAGAGAGACGGTTATGCACCGGCTGCAGCGGGCTTTGACCCGGAAAGCAGCGGGTCTTACTTCGTACGGCTGGTCCAGGTGGAAGGGGACGGAGCAGGTGCACGGCTTGGTGCCGTTCCAGCTGAAGTTCTGGGCGCAGGTAAAACACGGACTGGACATTTCTACTCCCGTGTAATCGATCTGGAGTTACAAAACACACAGTACATAATCACTCAGCATCATGGATCTGAAACTTTATAACCCAGCAGCTGCACTACATACCAGACACACATCGTCACCAACATGAAGGATTTTTGGATGGAGTTTGTTGAAACATTTTAAAACTTGGCTTTACTGTTAATTATGTTTTTCATTTAAAATTTTGTCAAATCATCCAGAGGACCTCAGCTTTCTAAAGAAATCTTTATGCAGATGTGATAAAGAGAATGTTTTACAAAGACAGAAAAAAATGGAGCTTCGTTGAAGGATTCAGTTTTTATTTTATTTCTATTTGTCAAATCCTCCATAGAAACAGTAAATAGAGAGCTGGTTCAATCCATAAAAATAAGAACAGGACACAGTATTTTAAATTAATGTTCATACCACAAGAACTGTCACTAAAACACCAACATTCTGGATGGTGTTTGGTTGACAATTTTTTAAAACTTGGTCTTAGGGCTTTGATGCTAATGTTTGAAATTTGTATTTATGCCGAATCATCAAGAATAACAGTGTTTTAAATAAATTTTTATGAAATTGTAATAAAGGGCGTGTTTTATAAAATAAATTGGAATAAAATGTCACTAAAATGCCATATTTTCGAAGTCTGGTTGCAAGTTTTTTAAAGTTCCGCTAATATCTTTGGTGTTAATTATGTTTTTCTTTTCTTTTTGCGGAATCATCCGGAGGAGCCCCGTCTTCGAAACAAATGTTCACTTTCCAACAGAGAGAGCTGTTTAAACCGGCCAGGAGGAAATGTCTCTAAAACACCAGATTTCTGAGCGGAGTTTGGTTGGGCTGCAACAGCGCGTCACTGGGTTGATTAACGGTTTCTGTTGATTCCCTAACAAACATGGCTACCTCGAACTCCTTGATGTTGTTGGACGTCACGTAGAGGCCGATGCCGATGGGGATGAACATGAGGCCGATGATGAAGAAGGCTGGCAGGACGGTCCCTGCGGTCAGGATGGGCTGCCAGGCCGGGAGTCTCTGCTGCTTGAAAGCGGTGTTTTCAGGCTTCTTGCTCCGCAGAGAGCCGCCCCCGGCCCCGGCCGCGGCTCCGGACCCCGACACGGTGATGTGTCCGTCCTCGTCTTTGTAGCTGGAGGCCATCATTGTCCGCGGTTGTTTCCAGTGAGAGGTTTATAAAACAATTGTTGACCGTTAAACTGTCGGATTCAAAGCATTGTTATAAAATCACAGCAGCCACCAACGTCTTCCTCCTACTTCTCTAGGTCCAGTGCTGCCCCCTGCCGTCCAGATAAGGACAGTGTTTGTTTTCTGTCTCAAAAGCGCCATCTTCTGGCTCGTTTTGGTAATACAGTTAATAAATCTGGAATTAGAAACTTAAAATAACAAAACACCAAAGCCGAAAAAAATAATAATTAAAATGGACTTTAAATAAAAGACGCAATTAAATTCTGACTTACATCTCAGAATTCCCTTTTCAGTGACCCCTATATCTCCTCCATAGATTAAAGTAAAAATACAAACAGAATATAAAACTCAGAAAAATGATTTAAAGTAAATCAAAACTATATAAATAATGTAGCTGCAGTTATGGGACACATAAAGCAGTAAAACTAATAAATGATGAAAAAATGAAAAATTTTAATTAATTGAAACATCAAAAATAATTATACTGACTTAAACAGTGATGATCTGTTCAAAATATTGTACTTGACTAAAGAAATATTTGCTGAAATAAAATGTAACAAACTGACAAACTAAGTACAAAATATGCAGCACTAATCTGTGTGATGAATTAACATACATTTGCGTGTTTTTGGACATTTTTATGGACAATTTCAGTCAGACAAAATAGCTAAATTAATTTAGTTTCAATTTACCCAAAACGTGTGGCTTAAAAAGCCACTTGATTTAAAATTCAGAAAGGTGAACATGTCAAAGTCGTTCACCATGAGGTTTGACTCAGAGAGCTGAGACAAGAGAAAGAAGCTGAAGTTTAGATAAACAGTTTATTTGGTTCTGGTCAGAAATGTTTCACGGTACCTCTGGAAGTCCAAACCTGCACGAGCAGCAGCGAAGCTGCACGGCATCAAACAGGAACAGTGATGGCAGCATGGCGACGGTGCAAACAGAACCCAACAGAACCAGGCTGGGATCTGCGTCCGTTCAAAGCAGCAAACCGAAGAAGGGACCGATGAGCAGCCGGAGCCGCTTGCTGGGAGCGGATCCTCATCAGGTTCTCAGCTCTTTCCTGCTGCTGCAGACGCCGAGCTGCACACCGTCGACTTCCTCAGCTCGATCTTCATCGCCTGGCCTTCTGCCCGAGACTCCAACCTCGTCACAGCGGACACACCCACAACCGTCTTCCCGTTGAGCTGCACAGGGATCCGCGAGGCTGCGCTCGGAGCCGACTGCATATCTGAACTGAGCTGAAAACATAAAACCCAGGATGAACAGGAGACACAGGTCCTGGATGGAGAAACCTTGAAGACCCGAGCCTCTTAAAGGGATAGTACTGGACTTTTCACGTAAAGTTTTAAGCAGTTACCAGCAGTAGATTATGTTAGCGTGGTCCACATTTCAAGCTAACGACCAGTGGTGGGCACCGCTAACTAAAAAGCTATCTGAGCTAACTATAAAGCACTAATCATAAACATTAGCTCTGCTAACGCTAACAAGTTATACCAACACAGCAATAAGTGGAAGCTACTGATGAAGCACTAAAGCACTCATTTCAGCCATGTTGATACCCACCATGTGTCAATGAAACTCTGTTAGCATAAACAACACTGTCTGGAAGTAAAACTCAAAAATGTTCACATAAGATCTCCATTTCTCTCTTGTGCTGTACTTCTGCATCTTACTTTTCTACCGTTCTAAGTTCTTCTCTCACTCATGACATTCCCATCAAATTCAGGGCCTAAATATGACTCCAGGTCCATCTTGGTCAGACAGTCGAAGATGCAGTTGCCAACCGTCCAACCAAAACACACCCAAGGTCTGTCATGGTCAGTCAACCTGAGACGCAGTCACATGGAATGGCTAGCAGTAGCTAGCAAGGTCACAATGACTTTAACTTATTCTAACTGCTACAAGGTTTCAACAAAAATAGACCAAAGGTCTTGCTTGGTCCATCAGTTGGACCGTCAACTGTCCGACAAAAATAGACCCCAGGTCTCCTTTGGTTGGGCAGTTGGAGATGCTGTCGCAGGGAATGGCTAGCAGTGGCTAACAAGGCCTCATGGACTTTAACTTGTTCTAATTGTTGCGTAGTTTCAACAAAAATAGACCTGATGTTTCGGGTGGTTGGGCAGTCGGAGATGCTGTTGTAGGAAATCGCTAGTGGTCTGTGAGGACCCACTGACTTTAACGTCTTCTAATTGCTGCGTACATTGTCAGACCGAACTTTCCATTGGATCGGATGCCAAAACGGATCCAGTGTGTTTTGGTCCTGACACCATCTGATACCTGCAGAATCCTCAGTCACCTGAAACAATTCAGAATCATTTGAAGTGTCAGAAGATCAGATGTCACTCGAGATCTTCAGACACTCACCAGAGGCTGCGTGGGTCTGGACGCTGCAGAGGTGACAGGGTTGATGGTTATACTGCTGGTCATCTTGTTCAGGCGCGGGGAGCGGAGCACCGTTCCAGTTTCCTGGCAGTCGCAGCTACTTCCTGTTGGTCTGAGGGTCAGTAGAGGACTGCTGCTGCCCTCAGAGCTCCTCTGGAACTGGGAGCCCAGGTGGATGTGGATCTTGTTGTCTTCTGTCGTTACGATGTTGCTGTTGAACTTCCTCTCTGGTGGTTTCTCGGAGGTCATCTTGATCAGCGTCCGCCTGGCGGTGCTCTCGTGAGGGTCGGAGGAAGCACACACCTCGGCTACCGGGGTGGTGCTGACTGTGATGATGGACACCGGCGACTGCAGGACCCCAGCAATGCTGTGGGGCTTTTCTGGACTCTTGGTCCTGGAGATGCTGGTGATCGTAACTGGAGACTTGACCCGATCAGGATCTCCGCTTACAGTGCAGACAGTTGAGGGTTTGGGGACTATGGTGATGCGAGGCTGCTGAAGACCAAGCGTTGGGATGATGGTCGTGCTGGAGAAGAAGTCCTCAGACCGCGGGCTGGTGATCTCCAGGGTGGCCGTGCTCGTCCCGTGGTCTGGTGTCACACGGATGTGAAGAGGTCGTCCCAGATTTGGGGACATTGATGAGGAACCTCTGGTCTGAGTCGTCGTGATGGCCTCCTTCTTGCCCATCCAGGGCGTTGAGGGTCTCCCTCCATGGTCTGCTGACGCCGGAGGGTATCGATCCAGAACCGCGGGCCTCTTCAGGCCGTGTTGTCTGAGGTTGTTCATGAGGTGGTTCTCCTCCTGAACGGATTTCCGGATGAATCCGGCTGCGGTCTCATCCTCGGCCGACCCGTTTGACTCCGTTTGGACCGCTGTGGAGGTGACAGGGACGTCCACCATCCTCCTGCCGTTCACACCGGGCCTCAGGGCTCGGCTGTAGCGCTTCGAGGCATCCAGCTCCCTGGCGAGGTTCTCCAGATCCACACTCAGGCGCCTCTTCTTCTCTCCTTCCTCCAGGAACCTCTGCTGGAGGACAGAGAAATCCACCTGCAGCTGGGAGAGCTGGTCCTCCTTGTTCATGAGGTCGTGGATTTTCTCCTTGAGCGCTAGGACTTCGACCCGCAGCTCTCTGGTCTTGGCCTCCTCCACCTTGCAGCGGATCCTCAGCTGGGCCTCCAGACTCTTGGCCTCACCTCGCTCCACTGCTTTGCTCCTGGCCACCTGAGCCTTCATCTCGTCCACCAGGTTGGACAGCGTGTTTGCTCGGTCCTGCTCGTGTCTGAACTTCTTCTCCAGCAGGTCGTACTCGTCCTCTGACCTCATCAGGTCTCCCTCCACCACCTGCAGCTGCTCCAGCCGGCCTCTTAGCCTCTCTATCTCGGTGCTGAGCTTCTGGACTCGGTTGTCTTCTTCTCGGTCTCTGTTTTCCGTCTCCTCCAGTCTGTCTGCTCTCATCTTCTTCAGCTTCTCGTTCAGTTCGTCACGCTCTTCCTCGCTGTTCCTCAGCATCGATCGGAGCTCCTCCCTCTCCAGAGTCAGACCTTCCAGCTGGACTTCTGTCTCTGACTTGAACTTGAAGAACTTCTTGCTCTCCTCTATCAGCTTCTCGGTAACTTCCGTGACCTTCCCTTGCTCTGCCTTCAGCATCGTACTCAAGTCTTCGTGTTTCTGCTCCTCCTGCTTCAGCCGCTCCCCCATCGTCTTCCTCTCGTCCGCCAGGATGACGGTGAAGGACTTCAGCTTCAGCAGTTCCTCTCTGAGGGCCGACTCGTTTGTCTCCAGCTTGGACTCGGACGACTCCAGCTCCTTCAGCCGAGTCCGAAGCCGTTCCAGGTCTGTGCCCAGGTCTTTCACCACCTTCCTCTCCTTCTCCAGGTTTTGGTGCAGCTGGGCGCTCTCCGTCCGGCTCCTGCCGAACGCCGCCTCCAGCCTCTCCAGCTCCGCCATCCTCTTCTGGAGGCCGTCCACCTGCAGCCGCAGCTCCTGGTTGCGGTTCTGCTGGTCCTGCAGCCGGTTCCTCAGCTCCCTGCACATCGTCTCGGTCTTGGTGATCTCCTCGTCTTTGCCCTCCATCTCCAGGACTTTCTTCCTCAGGTTCTCCAGCTCTGCGGTGAGCGAGGAGTTCCCGCACTCTCCGCTGCTGATCTTCTCTCTCAGCTGCTGCAGGTCCTTCTCCGATTTCTGCAGCAGGGCGTTCCTCTCCAGCAGCTCCCCGGCCCTCTGCGCCAGCCCTTCCAGCTTCAGCCTCAGCTGCTGGTTCTGGGACTCCTGGTCGGCCATCTTGGCCAGCAGGTCTTGGTTCTCCTGCCTGAACGTCGCCTTTTGGGCCTCCAGCTCCGCCTCCAGGCGCAGCGCCTTCTGTCCGTCCTGCAGGGCGGCGTCGCTGGTTGCAGCCAGCCGCTGCTCCCGGTCCCGCAGCTTCTGGCTGAGATCCTGGATCTTCTGGTTCTGCTGGTCGATGTGTTCGACGTGCAGCTGCCGCTCGTCCGCCAGCAGCAGAGTGAAGGACCTGAGCTTCCCCAGCTGGTCCTGCAGCTCCTGCAGCCTCCTGCGGTGCTGCTGGTCCCGCCGGGCCTGCAGGACCTTCTCCTGCTCCAGCAGCCGCTTCAGTCTGAGGAAGGAAAACGTCAGCGGACCGAACCGGGCCAAGACAGAGTCCTTCACTTAAATCTTAAATTCATAAAAGGAAAATGTTAAATTAATTTAAAATGTATTCATTTTAATTAATTAATTTAAAAGGAAATTAAATCACAAAAGATGAAATTAAAATTGAATATTTAAAAAATGTAATTAATATTTTAAATTAATTTAATAGAATTTAAATTGAACTGAACTAGACGCAGCGAAGCAACAACAGCTGCTTCAGAGCTTCAGATCCGGTTTGGAGCCGGATCTTTGCTCTGGTTCCTGTTCGTCTCTTCGGATCAGGAGTTCTGGACAACTAGAAGCTCATAAATCAGCTCAGCCGGCCCCAGACAGAAGCAGGCGCAGTGCTCACCTCTCCCTCTCCTGCTCCAGCAGGTTGGTGAAGTCGTCGCTCTTGTTGATGAAGTCGGCGTGTTTCCGCTTCTCGCCGTCCAGCTCCATGACGGTGCGGCGGTGGCATTTCTCCGCCAGCAGCAGCTGCTCCAGCATCCGCCTGTACGTCTCCTTCTGCTTGTCCTCCAGACGGTCCAGCTGCAGGACCAGACGAGAGCCTGTCAGCACAATCCGCCCGGTCCGGTCCGGTTCCCACGCTGGAACCAGCAGCTCCAGAGAGCCTGGAGAGCCTGCTGCAGCTTTGGACCACACCGTTAATTTAATTCTGTTTAATAAATAACAAATAGTCTTTGAAAAAATAAAAATAAAGAAAGAAAATAAAAGAATAACAAATATGAAAAAACTTAAAAGAACAAATATGAAAAATATTTAAAAGTAAAAATAATACAAAAAATAA
This sequence comes from Xiphophorus couchianus, assembly GCF_001444195.1. Lineage (NCBI taxonomy): Eukaryota > Metazoa > Chordata > Actinopteri > Cyprinodontiformes > Poeciliidae > Xiphophorus > Xiphophorus couchianus. The sequence goes on along the minus strand of NC_040242.1, from coordinate 4,737,690 downwards.
ATAAAAAAGGAAAAAACATACAAAATTAATAAAATTAAATTGAAATATTTGTAACAAATAAAAAATAAACAAAATAAATAATTTAAACATAAATTTTAAAAATCGACCAATAAAAAAATGATACCAACTGCCAAGTACAGTGGTGGCAGCATCATGCTGAGGGCTTGTTTGAGGTTTAGCTCAGAATGTGAAGACAAACATCTAAACCAATCAGAACCGGACCGGGTCAAAGTGACCAATCAGCTGGAAGGAGACAGCCAGACCCGCTTTGACCTTCTGACCTCAGCCATCGGCCTCTCGTACACGTCCTCTGTGCGCTGGTTGCCATGGAGAAGCGCCGAGTCCCTCTGCAGCGCCTGCAGCGGCCTGCAGGGGGCAGCAGAGCCATAGTGGGCCTCCAGGGTCTCCGGTCCGGTTCTGTCGGACCGCAGCAGCCTGATGACATCATCCCGGGCCTGAGGACAAAAAGCAGCTCAGATCGGTTCTGATCCGGAGGAAAGAGAAACCGGAACATCGAGAAGAGTCCGACAGAAACAGAATCAATCAATCAACCAGATAATCAATCAGTCGATCTCTGTGTTTCTATCATATGTTTCCATTCATCCATCCATCCATTTTCTGTTCACCCTTTGTCCCTAGTGGGGTCAGGAGGAGTTGCTGCCTCTCCAGCTACGTTCCAGGCGAGAGGCGGGGTCACCCTGGACAGGTCGCCAGTCTGTCGCAGGGCAACACAGAGACAGACAGGACACACACACACTCACACAGGGAGAATTTAGAGAGACCAATTAACCTGACAGTCATGTTTTTGGACTGTGGGAGGAAGCCGGAGTACCCGGAGAGAACCCACGCATGCACAGGGAGAACATGCAAACTTCATGCAGAAAGACCCCGGGCCGGGAATCGAACCCAGGACCTTCTTGCTGCAAAGCAACAGTGCTACCAACTGCGACACTGTGCAGCCATGTTTCCATTCATCATCACCTAAAGAACATTTAACACTGTGACTAAAAACATTTGAAATATTTAAAACCCAAAATGATTAAAGTCAAAATTCCATTAAAAATCACAATAATCATCATAATTCATCTCAGACAGGAAACAGGCTGCAGCAGCAGGAAGTGCAGACCAGCTGGGAGTCAAATGTTTCTCAACATGGTGGCTTTTCAGCCATCTTAAAGGAGCATTTCTTTAACAACTGTGGTAAAAATTATTGGGAAGTTTTTAATTTATTATGCAAATAACTGAATAAAATCCAGGTTGAGGTTTAATCTGGCAGTTGCTGAACCAGCACAGACACGTTGACCTGAACGCTAATGCACAAGCTAACATCCGGTCTTCAGCCAATCAGCATCAAGGAAAAGAAATGCCAGCCAATCGCGTGTCAGCATTATGCTTTGGGATTTTCTTTAGAATATTTCAGATAAAAAAATCCACAAACAGTCAAAACCCCCCCAGCTGTTTTACCCTCCAGCTGTTTTACCCCAGCTGTGCTACCTGCAGCTGTTTTACCCTCCAGCTGTTTTACCCCAGCTGTGCTACCTGCAGCTGTTTTACCCCAGCTGTGCTACCTGCAGCTGTTTTATCCTCCAGCTGTTTTACCCCAGCTGTGCTACCTGCAGCTGTTTTATCCTCCAGCTGTTTTACCCCAGCTGTGCTACCTGCAGCTGTTTTATCCTCCAGCTGTTTTACCCTAGCTGTGCTACCTGCAGCTGTTTTACCCCAGCTGTGCTACCTGCAGCTGTTTTACCCTCCAGCTGTTTTACCCCAGCTGTGCTACCTGCAGCTCCCCCTCCATGATCCCCAGCAGCTGCAGCAGGTCGGTTCTGGTCGGGTCCGGAGGATTCGTCGTGCAGCTCTCTGGACATTTTGCAGTTTTGTCTCCTGACTGCGTCGTGGCCGTTCGGCCATCTTTCTCCTGTTTTTGGATTTTCTTCCTCCTCTTCATCACCTCTGGTGCTTCTTTCTCCCTCTCCTCCCCCTGTTGCTGCTTGCCGTGCGTCTGGATGCATCCATCATCTGGACCTGCGGTGCTGCAGCTCCTGGATCGCATTTCTCATCTGCAGGGAAGCAGAAAGAACCAGGCAGCTTCATTCAGCAGATGAAGACGTTCTAATCTAAGGCATTAATCCACAGCAGATACTGACTGCTCATCACCTCTCCACATAACCTGGATGACTTTATATTCTAAACCTGACGAGACGACCAGGTCATTCATAGAACCAGAAGTATTCACACCCTGCAGAGCGAAACCGGTCCATCCAGGACGAGACGCTGAGACCCGAAAGTGTAAAGAGAGAAGAACCGGCCGGGTGAGAATACTTCTGGGTTCTGATCTGCTGCCGGTAACTGAAGACAACTGGATCGTATCCGGCTGCTTTTAGCTGGAACGGCATCTGCAGCGTCTATTTTTACTCTGGAATACCAACATAAAAATATCACAACAACATGAGGAGCAACACCAGACCAGTTTGGCTCCCAGTTAGCACTGGGAACCAGAGCTTACTGCTGCTAGGAGACCAACACCATGAAATTAAACAAACTGCAGTTAACACAAAATATGCCCTATTAAGGTTTATTTGTGTCTTATCTTTAATTTTTTATGTTTAAGGCAAAAATTGTAATTCTTAGATTTCCACTGGGACCAGTTCAACCAGTGGACTGAAGTCCAGGTCCTCCCAGTCTGAACTGGTTCCAGTTTAACCTCTTTCCAGATGGATTAATATGTAGCTAGGCTCACAACGATGATAAAAAAATAAAAAACACCGAGGGTTGATGATTATTATTTATTGTTTGTTTCATAAATTATGTTTTTATTGAGGAAAACAAAAATAAACCTGGTTGAAAATATGAACCTCGAATAACTCCGAGGGGTCCAGTTCATTTCTGACTGCGCAACTTTAAGGAACCGGGTCAGAGGAACCGGATCAGAGGAACCCGGTCATAGGAACCGGGTCAGAGGAACCAGGTCAGAGGAACCGGACCTTCCTGACCAACCCTTCTCTCTGCTGCAGCTGTTGGTCAGAGAAGAAGAAACCGAGGCGCTTCACACGGGTCCAGCTGCTGCTCGCCGTCCCGAGCCAACACCATAAGCCGGCGCTCCCTGGGGGCCCGGGGAACTTTCCCAGGCCCGGTCCGACAGAACAGAACCGCTCCGTCTGGGGTTCAGGGGAGTCAAGGCCTTCACCATGAGGTTTTCTTCCCTCCAGGACCGAGGAAGAGGAGGAGGAAGATGTTTGGACCCGGATCATCCAGAACCAGAACCAGAACCAGGTGAACCTGCTAACAGGACCAGGCTGAAACATCCATCTGTCTGATCTCATTCTGTGACCCAGAGCTCATTGAGCTGGGTGAACCTAGAAGGTCAGAGGTCAATGGGTGAAACCTGGAGGCCCGTTGTCGTGCCAACTAGTTCTGTCTGTAAAATTTATGAAAGGAAACAACAGAAGAGGAAGAGCAGTCAGCCTGCTCTCTGATGGTGACCTGTGATCCTCTTAAAGGGCCAGTGTAATGTTGTTACAAAAATATTACATATCAAACATGATTTAAAAGACATTTCAATCCTGATTTAAAATCTTCAAATTGTGTCTGTGTCTCTTTAAGAAGCTCCTGCTCTTTCTGAAGCTCCACCTCCAGGTAGTCGTCCCAACATGGCTCCTCTTTAACCCAATAAGGTTTTTACCAGCGTTGCTCCTATAAAGAGCTCAGCAGCTGTTTACTAATTGCTGCTGGCTAGTCTGAAGGATCTGAGTGGGGGAGGAGCTGCGCCTCGAAGGCGGGGCTAGGTCCATCCAGGTGTTTAGTGCAGCTGAATGGTTGCCACGGAGACTAAAGGATTTCTCAAACATAGAAAATCAGAAAACATCCATTTCTAACGACACTGGCCCTTTAAATGTGTGAGGAAGCTGAGAAATCTCCGTGATTTAACTGGGACTTCAGCCAGAGCTGAGGAAGAATCCGGACTTCCTCTTCATCACTCCCACAGAGATCCGGGTGACAGACACTGAGCCTGCTGCCATGGCAACCAGCTGTTATGACCCAAACAGCGGGGCGACGGTACCGAATTAGAGCGGTGATCTCATGGTGTTTATCAGCGGGCCGGTTCTGGACGGGTCCAGCGTGGAAACCCTCTGGGAGGAGGCTGGAGCTGGGAAACCCAAACCTCTCTGATCTGACCCGGTCCAGCAGGGTTCTGGTTCCACCCGCTGTTTGGGTCCGATTAGTTCTGTTAGTTTTCCTTACAGAACTTCTCATCACTTCTGTTGTTCTGCTAAAAGAACCAACCAAAACCAACCAGAACCGGTCTGGTACCATTAGTTCAACCAGATAATAAGGAGACAGAAGCAGAGCTGACTAATATATTATTATTATTATTATTATTATTATTATTATTATTATTATTATTATTATTATTAATATCTTCAGCCGCTCCAGAACCACCAGAACCACTCACCTGTTCTGCCCTCTGACCGATCCAAACCTTCGGAACCGCCTGCTGTGTTCAGTCCGGACTGCGGTCCCGCCTCAGACAGGTGGAGGTGGCGCAGCTCCGCGGGTCCAGCCCGGTACTTTCTGGACCTCAGGACGTCCGGCCGAACTCACGGCGGCTGGTTGAGGTCATCAGGGGTGATTCTGCTCTAAATTTAACCGATTCTCTCAGCCCGGCAGCGGAACACTGACCCAGGCTTTTCCAGACAGCTGGGTATCAGCAGCCTTCCTCCTTCTCCTCCTCCTCCTCCTCCTCCTCCTTCTTCTCCTCCTCCTCCTCAGTGAGAAATCTGCTCTCTGCTCTGAAACTGGATCTAACTTCAACTATTTTCAATGTTTTCAAACTATTTCCTCTTTGCTTTTTAAAAAGGCATATCTTTGGGCAGCAGAGTGCTGAGTTGCAGCGCCCCCTCCTGTCAGCCACGGAACTACAGTCAGACCACAGACTTATTTAAAAACACATTTTAATTATTCAATACAAAGGAATGAATCGCTATGGAAAGATCTTAACAACACCAGAATATGGAAAGACATTACGGACAATAATTAACAACATGACAACAATCAGAGCAGAATCACAGATAAAAACAGAACCACAGCGAGGAACATCGCTGCTTTAGCATCATGTATTCAAGTAAAAATTTAAAGGAACTATCCAAGAAATCCTCAAGAGTATTGAGATCAAATTTAATATTTACCAATTATGTAATTAGGCAGAAAAGTTCTAACCTTATGAGCAAATTATGGTATTTTAAACACTAAAATGACCAAAATAAAGAAATAACCCAAAATAAGCATAAGAAAAACTAGATAACTACATAAATATATAGCAATATGGATGGATGGATGGATGGATGGATGGATGGATGGCTATATGAATAGCTTGATAGCTAAACATCTATACAGATAACTACTGTACAGTGCTTCATAGCTAGCTAAAAAGCTGCACAGATTGCTACATAGTTAGCGATATAAACAGCTAGTTAGCACAAACATCGCTGGACAGATTTCTGCATTGACAGCTGGAAAGCTACATAAACAAGTAGGTAGCTGTATAAATAGTTAGCTACATAGATATTTGTGTAGCATATATCGTCAGCAGCATCATATCTTTATTATAGAGACAAAAGAGATAAAAATAAACATGACATAATATTATTCACTGAGTCACAAATAAATGATGGCAGTGATGAGAAAATCTGACTGTACTCAGTGCATAGATATATAACTACATAAATATAGCTACACACAGCTGGACAGACATCAGATACATAGATGGTTATATAGATGTGAAGCTACTTAGCTAGCTAGTTAGCTACATAGATAGCTAGATAGCTGGATAGCTACATTGACAGTTATATAGATGCTCCATAAATAGCTACACATACTAGACAGATAGCTAGAAGCTACAACGATACATAGAGGAAGAAAATCTTTCAAGATAAAACAGACCGTACCATATATAAAAATAAATAAATAAAATAAAATTAACCATCAAGTAAAAGAACAACACAGCCATCACATAGCTACATTGATAGCTAGATAGCTAAATAAATAAATAAATGATATATAGTTACATAGAAAGCTCTATAGATATTTAGCAACATAGAATATTATGTTGATAGCTATACAAAGATAGCCCCATATATTTATATTTTTTTGTTTACTAATCATTTTTATTGGTTATTTTATATATTTTTATGCCTAAAGTAGAAAGAGTAGAAATAATTTGCTGACATTAAATAGAGAAGTTTTTAAGAAAGGAAAGAAGCAAAAAGTGCTTTAGAGAAATTAATAAGAGTGTAAAATCCAACAATTGATTGGACTAAATCTCCCTCAGGTTGTATTTTATCCTGAAGAGATTTATTTTTATTATTTAGAGACCAGTTAGTTTGTGGTTTTGGATTAAATGGGAAAACCCGGATTACCTGGAGAAAACCCAAAAAGAAAAGAGTAGAAACAATCATCTGGGATTGAAACCGAACCGGCTCAGTTTTTATGGAAGCAGGAAACTTTTTCATTTTAAAGACCAGATAATTGATATGTCTGTAGCTGAAAGGAGAATCTGTTTTGGTTGGAATGAGACAGAAATCATAAATTTGTGTTCGGGAGGTTTTCGGTTCTCTACCAGAACAGGCCTGCATAGCGAGAAGTGCGGAGCCGGTAGAACCACCTGGAGATGTTCTCCAGGTCCCGGTCGAATGCTCCAAACATTCGGGCCAGAGTGTTCTCGGGTTTCCTTATGATGTTCATTCTGGTTTCAAGGTAATCCAGAAGCAAGAGGTCGAAACTGTTTCTTGGAAGCAGAGCAATTTTAAAAAGTCTCTGGATTGACCCGAAAGCCTCGTGGAGTTCCTTGGAAATGGCCGCAGCGATGCGCTCCAGGTTTTCTGTCTGCAGCTCCAGTTGGGAAGCAGTCATCTGGTTCTGTTGGACCATCAACCCGCACAGACGGCTCACCATAATTTTCCGAACATCTGAGGGGAAGAACTCGTAAAGCTCCTCAGGGACGTTGATGATATTTCTGAGCAGCAGACAGCAGAAGATGACGCTGCTGTCTGCGCGTCCTGGAAACGGGGAATCGGACTCGTGATCTGGGCTGGCATCGTGTCTGTGGCAGTCCGGAATTCGAACTCCAAGCTGCTCTGCCAGAACTTCAATGAGCGCCTCGTCAAACTCCTCGTCTCTCTTCATCGCCGCCTTCACCATGTCTTCACACGAGCCGAACCGCTGGTGCAGAGCTTCAGAAACGGTGGTCACGATGTCCGATAAGTTGTCTTTGGTGATGATGACCAAAACTCCGTCTGGGTCCCCAGTGGAAATCATCAGCTTCTTCAGACGCTTCTTCATCTTCGCCATGCAGCTCTCTGAGAGGATGCCTTTGGCGTTCATGTCGCAGTTTCTGAGAGTCCTGACAATCATAACACACACCATGGTGTTGATCTTGTCTTTTTTCCCAGGAGGACCGTAGACCAGGTTCTGTCTCAGTTCATTCACCATCTCTACATCATCGAAAGACATTTTGGATTCAAAATAATCTGATTTATTTCTCCTCTTGGAACAAACAACCAACAACAAGCGGCTCCTGGACTGAAATGATCCAAACTGACCGAGAAACGGGGACTGACGGGGACTGACGTCTGTTCACGTCACGAGATCATATGCAAATTGTGACGTCACAGCCCCAGGCCGAACAAAGGCCTACGTCAGAGGCAACCTCAGCAACAGAGGTCTCTAAAATAATAACCAAAACGCACCTGCTTCAGCCAGTTCTCTTACGCGCATGCGTGAAGAAGACCCGAGTCCACAGCTCACCTGTCTGACGGCTGGACGGAGAAAAATCCACCTGCGGGGCCGGAAGCGCGGGCTCTCCACCAGAGGGCGCCCTGGTACTGATCAAGCTACTGGTCCGGTCATCAGAACCGGTACCGGTCCGCGCATGTTCTGGTATCTGGATGTTCTCATAAAAAGCAGTTATTTAAAACACAAAATGTTTTGAATTGTTGTTGGTCCTGCTTTGTGTTTCTGCAGGACAGATGGCAGAAGTCTGAATGTTTGATTCTTGTCTGTTTTACTCCATAAAGCTCCAGGTTGGACGCTAAATGTTGCCGTCAGATTTTTAAAGAAACGTTTCTCATTTTCACACCGAGCCGGTTTGTCCTCGGAACATTTTGCTGAGGAAATGAGCTGAGAGCTGCAGCGCCGGGTCAGTGTGAGCCCAGAGCTCCGCTGTCATCACTGATGAAGTGTGAAATGGTTCCGGTTCTATTGACCCGCTCACGGCTCACTTCACTGATGGAGACGATCCCTCCTGCTGAGCGGAAATGGCTTTCAATGAATACAACATTATGTTTTCATTATTTTTAAATAAAATCAACGCTCTGAAATAAACAAGTTCTACAAAATAAATGAATCATTTTTGTTTCAAATGTAGCTTTTTTCAGTTTTATTTCATTATTGGGTTTTTACAGCACCGCTGATCTGACGCTGACAGTGGAGCTAATTTTTAGATTACTGCTTTAGCATTTTTGTTAACTTTAAAAGTTTAGCACACTTAGCTTTTCCTAAATTAATCTTTCTGGATACATAAAAGGCACTAATTTACGTGGTTGCCATGGTGAATCAGGCAAAATTAGAAAACTGATAGTTGTCAAAATTTCACAACCTGAATCCAGGAGTTCTGTCCCACAGAATCATTATTGACATGGTGGGATAGTATGGCTGAATTTAGTACTTTAGCATTAGCTTTCTCTAAATACCATAGCGCTTTAGCGTTAGCAGAACTGCTGGTTCGTTAGCTAGCAGTTAGCCGCGACCACCACTGAGTTTCCATTCATCCTTTGTTTCGTTCTCAGTGTTTGTGTCCCATAGATGCCAGGAAGGTCATTTTGTCATGTTTTGTTTGTGTTGTTTGTTTGTCTGGTGTTTCTGCTGCCCAGTTCAGGACCAGAGAAATGCAGGAAGTCTGGTTCTGGTTCTGGTTCCGGAACCTGGCTGTGTTTCTCTTTTGTTGTAATTACATAAAATGTCTTTCTTTAGTTATTCATGTTGCTCCTTCCTGACTCAAACACCTTTAGAAACTCTGTCATTGTTTTAACCATAGACATAATATAAGGGTAGACGCCGCATTGGCCGCTCCGGCGCAGGAAATACGGCGGCCATCTTAGAGCGGTATACCCTCGTACTTTGCTGAACCAAAACAACAGAAGATGCCTCAGTTCTGCTCGGCTTATTCGTGTTTAAATCTACGAACTGTTGATGTCAGGGGCCGGGGGATAACTTTTCACAAGTAAGAATGACATATTATTGTTAGTATGTTGTGAATGTAATATTACTGTACTGTATTTATGCCCACCAGCGAAATGACAGCAAATGTTAGCAATCGGTCTTCAGCCGGAGATTTGATGACAGGAATATGTTTCAAACAGGCCTACTCACAATTTCAGTAGCTTTGTTTAATTATCATTATCAACAAATTTTAATCAAATTTGGAGTTTTATGTTCTTTAAAATATGAAGATCAAAAATAGTGAGTGTAACGTTTTTCTGAATGCTCAGCTTAAGCAGGCAACAAGGCTCCTTAGTTTCAACCGTTGCAAATAACATGGACCTCATTCGGACAATGTTTTTGTGTACACACTCCCAGATATCACGTTTTTGTTTTAAAGGTTTCCAAAAGATAAAGAGAGGAGGAAGAGGTGGGAAATAGCTTTGAGGTGGGATGGATTCACTGCAAGTGATTCATCTGTACTATGCAGTGAGCATTTCAAAACGGAGGATTTTGACAAAACAGGTCAGATTGTCAGACTGAGAGCTGATGTGATACCATCAATTTTCAGCTTCCCAGTTCACCTTCAAAGAGTAGGTGCATTATTAAAAGTTCATTAGCATTCATAAATGTGCATAACGTTAGCCTTAAGGGATATATGTGTGTTTATGTACAGGTAGTATATACTGTGAAGTCCATATTCATAAGGTTTTTACATTTAAGGTTGAAAACTACAGAACTACAATAACCTCCACAAAAGCCCAAAGTAGTGAGTATGTGGCCTCTCAAGATGACCCAGAAACTTGTAGTTCAGACCTGCAACCTCAGTCTAATGATGTGAGTATTTTTTCTATTGTAAATATCATATCATAATGGTCAAGATCATATTAAAATCTAAATTATTTTCTAACCCTCATGTTGAATGTTGTCACAAATAAAACAAATAAAACCAACATAGTTGAAGACACACACAGTGCTGCTGTCGTCTGAAAGAAAGTGTGCCATAGTGATGTCTAAGTGATGGGTGATGTCCATCTCTCTGTCTTTAGGATCATTGCTATGCTTTGCCAGCTTCTCTTACCGCTGTCACTGCAAAACATAAGATAGCGTTGGCAAGAGTGGAATATCTGGAGCGGGACAAGAAAAACACCATGGCCAGAGAGAAGAGGGCAAAGACCACAGCAAAGTCACTTTTGGGGGAATTGAGTGAAAAAAATCTCATTACTGAAGAACTCAAAGAACGGCTTGAATTCTACTCTGGTAATTCAAAATTAATTCCTCAAAATTTGTGTACATTTTCTTGTATGTTTATTTTTCCTCCTGAGCTACATCAGAAGAAGAGTTTATATTTTTTCCTCTTAAATTGTCAGATCTACAACTAGAGTTTATGGAGAAAAAGGGCCATGAATACTCCAACGAATATAGAGAGTTTGCCCTCACACTTCATCTCCATGGCCCAAAGGCATACAAATACCTTAGAGAGAAGCGAAGATTTCCCCTCCCACATCCGCACACATTACAAAGGTAGCCTTAATATTCCCCAAATTACATACCACTGCTCCAAGTGCAGCGGTATGTCCTCACATACAGGTTCAGCCAAGATCACTTGGAGCTCCTGTTTAATTCCATCAGAGCGTCAGGTACTGTTGATGTCCTTTCAGTTAGAATAACTTCATAAAATATACTTCATGAATGTGTTCATATGTTATGTCGTATGATTAACACATGTATTGTATCCCTGTATTCCATTCAAGGTGGCTGGAATAACAACCCATCAGCATGCCAGTTCCAGGCCATCTTCCGCCGGCTGATGGTTCGGTGTGGGGTTACACCCAGTGAGACTGGCAATGTGGCAGCACAAGACAACACCGTGTCCCTGTCTGCTGTTGAAATGTCCTCTCCTGAATCTAATGAAGAGCATCCCTGTCCTTTTGCTAGGATTTCAGCCATTCTGGACGACCACAGCTATCTTCCGACCAAGTTTGGTGGTCTGGTAGAAAATGCCTTGGTTTACATATCTGGATTTGTTGTGAGGCAGATTCTGCGTAAACTAACCTGTGACCCATGTCGAGTCAGTTTGATTCAAGATGCCACACCGTCTTCATTTGATGAGAACTACCATCTTCTGACTTTGAAAAATAATGGCGGGTTAGTGATTCCCTCACAAGGCGTAGTGAAGGTGGTGAGAGCTGCAGAGAGGGTGATTCGTGGTGCTTCACCAAACCATCCTCCTAAGCTGTCCGCCGTCACATACATAGTCCGTGAAGACATTGGAACAGAAGATGTTTTCCAGCTTGGGGAACACACTCAGGAGACACAATTTGGCATTGACAATCACCATTCTGACTTGCTGTCATTGGTTGTGTCTGTGTTTCTGAAGATAAGGATGCACCACATTGCAAAAGTCACATGTCTTGGTTTGCAGAAAGGCAACACCAGAAAAAAGCTCTGCAAAACTGTCCTATTTCAAGGCTATTAGATTGTGTAAAAATGTAATGAATATGTAAATACTGTCACAACAGATAAGTATGCATGTGTGTATGTGTGTATATATGAGATTATCGGAATATATACATAATGTGTGTGAATAAATTGCATCTTTGGTTGTATCTTGCAAAACATGTCATACTTTAAAACATTGTATTCCACCAAAATTATTTAAATATGCTAAACTATACGTTCCTATACATGCAATTTTAATAGCTGTATGCCTAAAATTTAATTATGTGACAATGTGATTACTGTTCAGCGTGTTATGATCTATTAAATGCGCTGATCCTTTATTGTGCCTGCCAAATATATAAGGCTGAGTGGAGTGGTATACCGCTCCAAGATGGCCGCCCTAAATCTCGTCAGCTCCAATAGGCGAGAGCGGCCCATGAGGCGTCTATCCATATATTATGTCTATGGTTTTAACCACTGGAAGCCCCTCCTTTCTATTTCTTCTTCTGTGGTATTGTTTTTAAACCGTTTGCGCCTCTTAGCCCCGCCCCTTTTTCCACGTGATCCTGAGGGAGACAACGTGACATCTAGTTTATTTATAGATCATCAATGTAATATATGAATCCATTCTGTAATGTAAATATTTAAATGAACCGAATGCAAATCAGCAGAAACTAACTTTAGTTCTGGTATGTATTCTGGTTTTGGGCTGCAGTGCGCTAACGCGCTAACGCTAGTTTCTGTTTGTCTTTCTCGTCAGGAATAAACCGAGAAACCATCGATTCCTGAGAAATCCTGTCCGGTTACACTTCCGCCTTGAAATCTGTTAAATGAACTGATGATAAAAAGTTTCAACTCGTTTCTCTGTTGCTGTTTTGTCTGGAGGTTTCAGAATGAAGCTCATCGGTTCTGATCCAAGGTCAAACATGAAAGTCCTGCAGCACAAACTCCTCTTTGACTCTGAGCTCTGCAGAAATCTTCCAGAACATTTTCCTGTTTGATGATGAGCAGAAACATTTTAGCTGCTCAGCCGTTTCTCTCACATTGAAGTTAAACGTTTCTTTGACCCTCAGAATGAAGAAAAACGTCGGTTTGCAGCGCGACGAGCCAACAAGCTAATAACAAAATGGGTCTGAAAGCCTCAGCAGAGATGAAATCACAGCCTGTCAGAGTCTGAGCCAAATTTAATCCAATTCCCCATAGAAGATAAAAGCCGGGTGTCAAACGTTCCTCCTCCTCACACCTGCTGTCTGTCCGCCTCGGACCTTTAATCTGCTCTTCCTCTGCTCTTCCTCCTCATTCAGGCTGCAGTTTAGCTGCTGATCAGCTTTCAGGTAAACGACGCAGATTCTTCAGGACTCTTTTAACTCTAAGTCAAATCTGCTCAGAAATCATCCAGTTGATTATTTCTACTTGTCTTTCAGCTGAAAATTTGCAACAACATAAAACAGAAAAATCAGAAACAGCCAGGAATCCCAGCTGAGCGATGATGTCACGAGAGGAACCTCAAACTCAAAATGGCCACCAGACGTAGAAGCAGAGACAACGAAGTGTCTGGTTTGAGTTCAGAAAATAAAACTGAGAGCAGCAGATTGGAGACCTAACAAACTGTCACCACACCCAGAGATTTAAAAGGAAGACATTGTAATTCTGCTCCAGTTCTGATCAGCATTCTCACACAATATCAGCCCGTCGATTTTTCCATCATTAACTTCATTCTTACTGGTCCCTGTAAGCTAATGCTACATGTGGCTAATAGAGGGAATAAAAATTAAATTAGACCTTCATTTGGCTCAGACACAAAGAAAGAGTTAAAACCAAGAACATGTGTAGGTGTCGATTTGTTGTCAAACCTGCAGAGCAAAGAGAACAAGAATAAAATATAAAAAACTTGTGTTTTTATCTGTTTAAACATTAAAGCAGTAAAAAATCGGAACATTCCTGCTTTTTGTCTTAGTGAATCCGTCTGACGCTGAATGATCGAACTTCAGGATGAGCAGGAAAATGGAGTCGGTTCGTCTGCGTCAACAGAAACCTCATCGACGTTCTGCTGGACGTGTTGATGATCCGCCGCCGCCACCGCCGCCAGAGCGTTAAATGAAGCTGGGAGAGTGTGAGAGCAGAAGATCAATACGGATCAATACCTGGACTTGACAGCTTCTTCAGTCCAAGGAGCCGGCAGCTTTTCACCGGTCAGAGGAGAACAAGAGAGGAAAAAACTGGAACCAGAACCACTGATCGGACCTCAGCAGGAATCAGCGTCACGATACGCTTCATTCAGGGTCTAGTCAAAGTTCCACAGTTTACCAACAGGGAGGCCATCACAGAACCTCAACGCTGGCCTGATTTATCTGACCAAAACCGGTTTGGACTCAGAGAGCTGCTGGATCGGGTCTCAACCAGCTGCTGGGTTTAGATGAAACTCCACAACTCAACTTTCTGGAAAAGAATTGCTAAATTTCGGGCTAGTCGCTTTTTGATAAGTCTCTCATCTCCGGACTAGGCCACGCCCCCCGCGGCTCGTGGCTCCGCCCACCTGGTGTTTTTTTTAAATAAATGTCTTTCTGTGTTTTCACATCAGCTTTAACTACAGTAAACACATTTCAAGGCTTCAGATTTAAAAACATTCAACTGCTCAACCAGCTGATGTTCCGTTTTACGAACCGGAACCAAAAGCTGCTGGTTTCTGATCACAACCCGCCGAACCCCGAACCGGAAGTATCAGCTAGCTCTGAGGCTAACGCTGAAATAAAGCAGAGTAAAGACATCAGTCTTATCAGCATGAGAGGAACATCTGGACGCTTCCGCCCAGGGTTGGAATAGAAAGTGTTTGTCCGTGACGCTGCAGTAATTCTGTTCGACGTTAGCTCGGCTCTCCGACCCACACACGTCCCGCCTGATTCCCTCTGATTTCATTAGAAACTGTCGCCGGGTCGCCTGGAGGTGGACACGGCCTCCGCAGACACAGAACCGGCTCTGCTGAGCTTCTGTCAGCGCCGAGCCGCTTAAACCACCAAGAGCAACAAGCTGCTGCGGGAACAGAAACACGAGGCGAGCTGCTGACAAAATGTCCGACAGGTTTCATCCATCCAGCTGTGTGTTGGTTTGAAACGATTCTGTTTACCCAGAAATGAACAGCTTCAATTAGTGACAATGTGAGTTATAGCAAAACTCAATAATCAACAGAATTATCAGAATAAAATGATAAATGATTCAGTTGGAGGTAAAACGTATGAATATTTTTGGTGAAAGTTCATTCAAAATACCACAGATATTATCATTATTATAAATACATCCTGTGTGTAGATAAAGCAGAAAATTCCTGCGACGACATGGAGGCAGATATTTCTGACATGTTGACAGTTTGGATGAATTTCAGCACAAAATTTCCCAAAAAATCTCCTAAAACAACTGAAATATTGACTATTTAGCCATGGAATATTAGCATGTTTTTTTTTTGCATGAGAGGAGCGCAGTCATCCAGGAGGGACTCAGAGTAGAGCCCCTGCTCCTTCACATCGAGAGGAGCCAGTAGAGGAGCATCTGGTCAGGATGCCTCCTGGGCGCCTCCCTGGTGAGGAGTTCAGGTCCCACCGGGAGGAGGGGAAAACCGAGACACCCTGGAGGGACGATGTTCCTCTGCTGGGAACGCCTTGGGATTCCCCTGGATGAACTGGAACAAGAGGCTGGAGAGGGAAGACTGGGCCTCCCTTCTGAAGCTGCTGACCCCGCGACCCCGGATAAGATGGATGGATAATAATAATAATAGGATAATTACCTTATTATTGATTTGACCTTAAAACAGAACATTATCTTGTAAAAACCTTGTTCACATTATAAATAAAGAGCTAATATTATTTTGGTTTAGTTAATATTATAAAAACATATTTCTCTCGCCTCCATAACAGATTATTAGGCAGAAGCCAAAATCAGTCTGGCAGCCATTTAATAGGAACTCAGTGAATATTACACACAACAAACATCTTATAAACAGCTGACATGACGGAGTCCTTTTATCATAAAACAGCAAAAACAATCAAACGTTGTTCTCTTCTTGAGGCTTTAAAAAACTTACGGTAAATAAAAAGGCCACAGTGGAAATCATATCGTTGTGACTGAGTTTTTCCCTGCTCAGCTGTGAAAACACTGAAAACATCAAATAAAATAAAAAACATTTTTGGCATTTTGAGACGCATGAGTTCAGAACCAAACCAGAAAGAAAAAAAAGCAGTTTAATAAAACCTAAAATAAAATCCACCTGCTGTGTGGTGAAGAAGTAAAACGTCATAGAAACAAACTTCTCAGTTTTATGAATTTATAACTTCGTTTGGCTTTTAGGTAAACAGACAAACCTCTGAGCAGTGACCCAGATGACCCAAAGGACACGGAACAGAACCCGGTACCGTCATGGCTGACACATTAATTTAGATTATTTTGGATCTGATGATGAAATGGAAGCAAATGAAAAGTAAACTGGACCTGCAGGGTTCAGTCCAGCCGGGTTCTAACCGGACCGGGGAGACGGACCGCGTCATGCTAGCCGTGCTCTGCGCCGCCCAATCCACATGCCGAGAAGAAGCTCCGCCCCCTGCTGGCTCAAACTGGAACTGCTTCATACTCGTTACCATGGAGACACAGTCAGTCCGCCTCCTGGTTCTGCAGTTCTGGGACGTGAAATCTTCAGCAGAGAGACGAAGCCAACAAGACCATCAAGCATTTGTCAAGCGGGCCGATGCTAATGAAAGACGTCCTCTGGTCTGTCCGGTCTCTGTCCGGTCTGTTTGGTCTGTCTGGTCTCTTTTCAGTCTGTCTGGTCTCTGTTCAGTCTGTCTGGTCTCTGTTCGGTCCGTCCGCTGAGTTCCTTTCTGTTTTGGCTCAGGAGTCCATTTGGGTCTCCATCCCGCCCTCATGGACTCTGAAGCTCTATGTTATCGATCAGATTTTCCTTCTTGGTGAGCTGCAGACTCCTGATGGACCTCAATGCTCCTACGAGGTTCTGGGTGGCGGACCGGCCAGCGGCGGCGTTCTCCTGGTGGAGGTGCTCCCTCTGCATCTCCAGCGCCTCTTTCTCCGTCATTACAACAGATTTCAGGTCACCGTCTCCTCCGGCGCTGCCCTCCACCGACAGCGCTCCGTTCGATAACTGAGGCGCCTCGTCCTCCTTCCCGTCTCCGCTCTCCGACGGCCCCAGCTCGGGACCGGTGGCGGACCCTTCCCCGTTCAGCGGTGGTTTCTCGGTGTAGGGGTCTCCAGGCTGCGCCGCGTCCTTCTCCAGGTCCTCGTACAAACTCTTCTTCTGCGTCTCAAAGTATTTGACCACGCAGTAGGTGATGGAGCCAATGGTGTTCACCACCACTCCGCCAATGAAGAGCCGCGTGGGCGCCACGTCCTTGAAGGCCAGCATGCCAACCGTGATGGTGGCGATGCTCTTGACCACGCCGACGAAGCTGGTGGTGACGGCCGAGTTGATGTAGGTGCAGTGCAGGGTGGTGAAGTTCATGGCGCAGCCGATGAAGATGCACAGGATGAAGATGATGGTGATCTGCGGTTCCTCCCAGCCCGCGTAGGACCACATATTGACAGCGTCCATGGAGATGATGGAGCAGACGAGCAGAACCTGGAAACAGGAAGAACGTCAGACAACAAAAACAGGATGAAAGCAGGAAATTCCTGAAACAAGGTTCCACACCGGCGACGCCATGATGGTGATGGCGTACTGTGCAGTCAGAGGTCCATACTCGCTCTCCAGACTGGTTTTCTGGATCAGAACCAGGTAGGAGGCGTGAATGATTACAGCCAGAACCCCGGTGACGTAACCAAACGGATCCCCGGTGAGGTCTCCGGCTCCTGCAGGAAACAACCAAGACAAGAAGTGAACCTGCAGTCGGTGAAGGCAGGTGTCCACCTGAGCAGCTAGCTGAAGAGTTCATCACAATCATTAGCTAACGTGCTACACAGTAATCAGTGGAAGCTAATGCTAAACACTACCAACATGGCAGTTTGTGGAAGCTAATTGTGAAGTACTATACCAACATGCTATTTAATGCTAACATGGTTCTTAGCTTTGTTCTTTACTGTTTGTTGTTTAAAATCAAATTATTGAGTAAAACAGAGAACTGAGGACAGGAAACTGAACAGACTTCACCCACTTCAAAATAAGAGCATAACTACTAGAATAATTTTTAACCAACTCAGATGTTGAACTTTTATTCAGCTGAACGTTTACCAATCAGGGAAATTAGCGCTAAATGTTTTCAGTTAGCTAAAGTGCTAAGCTAAAAACTAGCTCTGTTATTAGCGGATTAGAGGAAATGTGCGCGCCACTGGACGGATGAACACAACCAACGTTGACCCCTGGCTCTTACCTGCCAGAACAGCGCCCCCTGTGGTGATGAGCACGGCGGTCACCACGCCCACAGACGGCAGCGCGTTCCGGAGAACGCACACCCCGATGCAGAGCGTGAAGAGCGGCAGGCAGCGCTTGAACACCACGTACATGGGCAGACTGAGGCCGCGCAGCGACCACAGCGTCAGCGTGGACTGCAGCGTGGACAGGATGCAGACTGGCGCAAACTCCTGCGCAAACAGGAGCAAAGAGTCAAAACACACAACATCAGCACCACGGGGAGTATTAGGGCAACATAAAATATTAAAAATATTACCAGATCAAAGTCAGAAGCAGGACTTCAGATGTAATAACTATATTAAAAGTCATAAATGTGACTTTATTACCAGAATGAAGACGAAATAATAGGATTGTAAAGTCAATATTTCTAGAGTAAAATCTAAAGTCATAACATTACGACTTTACTGTCGTAGTTTTATTTTTTATATTCTGAGCTGGCCCTAATATTCAAACATTAAATACATTTAGGAAGGAGAAATATGACGTCATGAAACTTTGGTTCAAATATTTCAGTCGCTGCAGATTCTGTTGCTTTCCTCCCGGCTTGGATGAGCAGACAGGGGTGTGTGTGTGTGTGTATATGTGGGTGGATGTGTGTGTGTGTGTAGGTGTGTGTGTGTATGTGTGGGTGGATGGGTGTGTGTGTGTGTGTGTGTAGGTGTGTGGGTGTGTGTGGGTGTGTGTGTGTGTGTGTGTATGTGTGGGTGGATGGGTGTGTGTGTGTGTGTGTAGGTGTGTGGGTGTGTGTGGGTGTGTGTGTGTGTGTGTGTATGTGTGGGTGGATGGGTGTGTGTGTGTGTGTGTGTGTGTGTGTATGTGTGGGTGGATGGGTGGGTGTTTGTGTGTGTGTGTGTGTGTGTAGGTGTGTGTGTGTATGTGTGGGTGGATGTGTGTGTGTATGTGTGGGTGGATGGGTGGGTGTGTGTGTGTGTGTGTGTATGTGTGGGTGGATGGGTGTGTGTGTGTGTGTGTGTGTGTGTGTGTGTGTGTATGTGTGGGTGGATGGGTGGGTGTTTGTGTGTGTGTGTGTGTGTGTAGGTGTGTGTGTGTATGTGTGGGTGGATGTGTGTGTGTATGTGTGGGTGGATGGGTGGGTGTTTGTGTGTGTGTGTGTGTGTGTGTGTGTGTGTGTCTAGGTGTGTGTGTGTGTGTGTAGGTGTGTGTGTGTGTGTATGTGTGGGTGGATAGGTGGGTGTGTGTGTGTGGGTGTGGGTGTCGGGTTCTGAGCCTGACCCAGCTGCCAGCACTGAGGGACTCCACTCTGGGACACGGCGGTGGCAGCATCATGCTGTGGGGGCTCCTCAATGTATGATAGGAACATTGAAGTTCTGAAACATCGGAACCGGAGTCCAGAACTAAATGTGACAGAAAGTCTGAATGCGGATGTTCAGCAGCGGAGCTTTCAGAACCTCGGAACCGCCTGATCCCGGTTCGGTTCGGTAAAGATATCTGCCAGGTTGTGGATCTGCCCAGTAGGATCCATTTATGAAAAAAACAGCAGCATATTTACATCGCCTTTATTAATAAACATTCCTGTTTTCTAGGAATCAGAACAGAAATAATTTTTTCTCCCTCTGCTGCGCATGCGTATAAACCACAGGGGCGCTGCGCCACACGGGCGCCGAGGAAATGGGGAAAATGACTTCTAGTTGGCATTTTCTGGATCTAACATCTGCAGAGCGCCTTTAATGTAGAAACATCAGAAAATCATTTCTCCTCTGGTGAGGAAGGAACGTTTTAAATCGGATCATCTGAAGGATTCTCTGAACGATTCTCTGTTATAACAACAATAACTCTGGAGAATTGAAATGAATGAGTTTCAACGTTTAATTTCCCTCTGGGATCAATTTGAATTAAATGTTGATATTTGAAAAAAGGATCTGAAGGAGGTTTTTATGGGTAAGTGAATAAAAGTTATTAATTTGTAATAGAAAACTGGAGATGAAATGGATGGATGACTGTTGGAGTAAAACATCCTGATGAAAGTGAGAAAAGCTGCAGAAAGTTTCCGATTCGGTTCTACGGTCCGGTTCTACAGAACGGTTTTCTTCAATTTAGAATCAAAAATTTAAAAAACTATTTCAGAAGCTAAACCCAACCTGCAGCAGAAATCTGAAAAAAGAAAGAAACCTATAAAACTTGAGGTGGAACACCACACCAGAACCGGTTCCGGCTCCTACCTTGGCCAGCTGCATGCCGAACGGCGGCACCTGGATCCTCCCGAGCCGTCGCAGGCTCTCCAGCGCCAGCATGGCCGTGAAGCTGGTGAGGAACTGGATGAGCGTCAGGAAGCCGAACTGGTAGTTACTGATGAGGAACTTGAGCAGGATGTTGAGCGACCCGGAGAACACGCCGTGCGCCACGGCCACGGAGATCCCCAGCAGCCGGCTCCGGAACACCTCCATGGCTTCACCTGGACCCGGGCGGCGGGGGGCCTCCAGCTGATCCTCAGGAGGGATTCTCCTCTCTGCGCTCCGGCTCCGCACTGAGGGGGAGGCGGCGCGGCGGGGGGCGGAGCGGGAGGAACCGCAGCCACTCAGGAGATTTTACCGCAGCGGGGGGGAGGGGGAGCCGGAGCCCGGAGCCCGGAGCCCGGAGCTCCTCCACGGGGGCCAAACTCCTCACATCCACGGAAAAACTTCCCAGGAACTCCGAGCTGCTGCTGCTGCGGTTTCTAAAGACGCCAAAACATCTCAGGAAACAAATCTGATGATTTGATAAAACACTAATAAAACTACTGCTGTCCAACACGGCTGCTTAATAATAAAAGACCAAAAGAGTGAAATTCAAACGGAATGGGCAAAAATAGTATATAAAATGAAACTTTAATAAAATAAGACAACACAAAGATGAAGAGCAATAAATAAAATTATATTAAATCAAATAAAAACCAAAAGACAATCGATTTTATAAAAAGACTGAAAAGTTAAATAAAACAAGGTAAATAGAATAAAATATGAAATAATTGCTAAAAACACTAATCACTTCAAATAAAAGTCGCTTTTTATAGTTTATTTTCATTTTTAAAAGCAGATTTCCTTCTGGTTCCTGAACGTTTCTGGATTTATTCATCTGCCGTCATTTTAAACAAACGGAATGTATTCAGGGCTGAAGTTCTGCTTTCTCTCGGGATGAATGTTAACAATGATTCCTGTTCAGGTTGAGCTGAGCTCCCAACAGGCGGGGAAATCTTTTTAATTGAACTATTTCATCAGAAAATCAGTTTTCAGGGCGGCAGGCGGGAAGCCCCGCCCACATCCGGCCGGTCATCAGGCCTCAGGAACAGAAAAGATCAGGAACCATTACAAACCTGAGCGCTCCGGGTTCACTCACATTTACTCTTCAAATACTTTTTAATTTCAACTAAATGTGAAAATGTTTCTTCATCAGACATCAGAGACAAGCTGGAAGATAAAATAAGAAATCTAAAATATGGAGGATGTTTTTATTTCTTAACAAAAACATTGAAAACTGATGGCAATAATAATAATAATAATAATAATAATAATGTCTCCATGTAGTCAGTTTAATTCACCATCTCACTGTAAAGCAGTAAAAGTAATTCACAACAAATCTGTTAACTTTTCAAAAACGTGACTAGAAACAAATCTAGTGAGTTCAGCAGCAAACAGCTCCAGTCAACGTTGCTAATAAATCACAGGGCAACGCTGCTGATCAACGCTCACCCTGTTCGTTGTTCCACCTCCTGACTCGCCACCAGAGGGCGCGTCAGAGTGAGGGGGTTTTATAGCCAATCACAGGGCTGGAACGCTGGAACCAATAGGAAAATTCAGTTGCAGTACCACCATGCAACCCTGAGGGCAGCACTGAGACACTTGCAATCACACAATTTGCACAGAAACATAAAAACTATTCAGTTTGTCTGAATCCTAAATGGATTTAGGGTTTAGTTACCAAACGGTTTGGAGGTTCTGCTGCTGAAACGGCTGGATGATAAAGAAAATATTTATTACATTATAAACATCATTTACATAAGACACTTTTTGATTATACTTCACGATGAACTCAGAGTTCAATCAGCCAATAGGAGCTCAAATCCAGCCGGAAGAACCGCCCACTATCCTGACGATGCCCAGCGGTGTGTGTGTCTCTGTGTGTGTGTTAGGATGTGTGTGTCTCTGTGTGTGTGTGTTATGATGCTGCAGTGAGGCAGGAAGGTGAGTAGATCTTCACCGTCTCGTCCCAGGAACAATCCACCACCTGCAGAACCAAACAGCTGCAGTTACTAATCAATCAATCAATCAATCAATCAATAAAATTTTATTTGTATAGCACCTTTCAGCAGCAAGGCAGTTAAAAATGATTTACATCATAAACACAAATATACAAAATCATAGAAACAGAAACATTTTGTTGTTGTTGTACATCAGATTATTGATTATTGTTTCATTGATTATGTTTCTAAATCAGCTCCAACCAGCTGGGTTCAGTCTGGATTTAAAGGAGCTCGGGGTTTAGACTGTCTTCAGTTTTCTGGAAGTTTGTTCCAGATCTGTGGTGAATAGAAGCTGAATGCTGCTTCTACATGTTTGGTTCTGGTTCTGATGCATAGCAGAACCAGAACCAGAAGGTTGATCCAGCAGCAAATCTTTAATCCTTTCAGTAATTTATAAACTACTGGGTGATGTAGAACTAGATGGTGTAGAACCAGGTGGTGTCTCTATCCTCCTGGTTCTAGTCAGAACTCCAGCAGCAGCGTTCTGGACCACTGGGTTGTCAATCAGACCTGTGAAGGCGCTGCTGCAGGAATCAAAGCCACTAAAGAGAAACTAAAGCCTGGATGAGTTTCTCTGATCCGAGACTTTAGTCTCTGGTCCTGGAAATGTTCTGCAGCTGGGAGAAGAACCACGCTGGAGCCGGCTTTATGTGGCTCTGAAGGGTCAGGTCAAAGGTCATCTTTAGCAGAACTGGTCCGAACCGGATCAGATGGAGACCGAGGAGGATGAACGGTGGAATAGATTCTGTTTGGCCCACTCAGGAACAGGTGCTGACCCGGTTGGTATAGCGTTAGCATTAGCTGAACTAATGTAGCGCGTTATGTTAGCACGGCTAGCTTTCCGCTTGCAGTAAGGTTGGATGACAAGAAAAATCTGAATTAAAATCTGTATTCAGACGTTTTTCTGCCACTCTTCAGTTTGTTTGGAGCTTCTGCCGTTTGTCACTGCAGAGATAAATGTGTAATTCAGAGTTTTTATTGTTTATTGTTCGGTGATAAGTGTGCTGCCAGCGTCAGCCTGTGACGATCAGCAGACAGATGCCGCCTGCAGCTAAAAGCTGCTGTGATGTTTATCTGCTTTCTGTTCTGGTTCTGTTAGACGGACTGAATGTTCTGCTGGAAGCGGCCGTCCGGGCCCAGCGGCAGGTCGGACGGTGAGCGAGTTTCCATCAAAAAGAGCCTCATTAGCTTTAGCTGGCTGCAGCTTTCATCCTGTAACCAACCTGTAATCCTGCTGCTGCGTCGGCTCAGCCACCGTTACCTTCGGCTTTATTTATTCTGTTCGTGTTTCCAGCTGCAGGGAAAAAATCTGCTCTGATTTTATTTTGGAATAAATGTTTTTGTTGTTTTTGTGACTGGCGCTTCTTCAGAGTAAAAACTTTGTAGCCTGGAGGCGTTTAAAACGGTGAAGCAGACGCACCGTTTATACTGTAACCATGGAAACGACTTAAACCACACTAACTGTATTCAGGGTGATTCATGAATAAAGCGGTTGGGAATCATCTGAAGAACATGATATTTGGTTTGTTAAAGGTCATATTAATGTCTTCATGAATCACAAAGATTTAAAGATTGCAGCTAATAAAATGTGTGAAGGATTCGGTGGAATCGCCTTCGGCTAAATCTAAGTTAACTTCAGCGCCATGTAATATGCTGAGTTCATGCTAGCTGTCCCATCTGTCGCTAACTGTATGCTAACCATGGGTTTGGATAAAGATTTCTTTAAAGGTTTTGGGTGCCAAGATGACCAGTTCCAGTCTGAATGTTGGTGATACTGGTTGTCAGCCCGGCTCCAGACGAGTCTGACGGGGGCAAAATGAATCTACGTAGCAACAATAATACGACTCAAGTAAAAGAAAAAGGAACAGTGCAGTAAAACTACTTTTATAAATACCTTTTTCCAAGTACTTGTTACTCAAGTGAAAGTAACAAGTACTTCCCACTTCAGAACATAAACACCAGTAGCCTACAGACTGCTAGTTAGCAAGCGCAAGGTGCTGTACTGGTGTTAGTTAATCATCTTTTAGCTAACATTAGCTAGTCATCTTTTAGCTAACATTAGCTAGTCATATTTTAGCTAACATTAGCTAGTCATCTTTTAGCTAGCATTAGCTAGTCATCTTTTAGTTAACATTAGCTAGTCATCTCTTAGCTAGTCATCTTTTAGCTAACATTAGCTAGTCATCTTTTAGCTAACATTAGCTGCATCCATCAGCTTTACTGAACTCTGTCGGTTAGTTTGGGGGAAAACTGTAAAGTTTTTTGCGTTTTGCTGCCATGATTCTAATACACCTGAGCAGCTCTGCGCAGGAGCAGCAGGTCTCCTTCTGCTGCACAGGTATAAACTCAGCGCGAGCGTCATAGCGCTCATGTTCCGTTAATGGCGGCTTGGAAGAACAGGTTACGTGTTAACAACGGATTAAAGTTTTAACTGCTGAAAAAAAGTGACAGAAGGCTCAGATATGGGAAGTGCGGAAGCCGCTACTGTATCAAACCGATATAGGAAAATCAGAGAGTTGGCATTTTAAGGTAAAAACAACAAACAGCTTCCAGTCCAGGGGCTGACCCTGTGGGCGGGTAATGCCCTCCAATGCCCTCCAACACGCCCAATTCCCGCCCATACCGCCGGGCCTGCTGGTTGTACTCCAGTTCCACCTCCAGCTCAGAAAGGAGCTGAAAGTGTTCTCAGGACTGGAGCAGCAGCACGGTGACTCAGCTTCAGGACAGGAAGGCTCTTCTGTCATCGACTTTAACAAGCGCTCGCGAAGCCAAGGCTGCAGCAGAACGCGACGCAGACGGAGGGATGACGGAGCTCAAAGCCACACAGACCTTTAATGTTTCCCAATGATTACAAGAAAAAAAGAAAAACACTAATTAAAAACAAATAATGGTTCAGAACATTCCCGCAGTACATCGGCGTCAAACTGTTGGCTTCATTTAAAACTCCAGTTTGAATTCATATTCAGAGTCACAGGAGAAAACATGAAGGTAAAAAACAGCTGGAAACAACATAAACCCCGGCCAGGATTTCAGTCAGAGCTAAAGACGAAGCTAAAGATGAAGATGAGATTAACCATCCGTCTGAACTTCCTGTCAGGTTTATGGAAATGAGCTTCTTTAAAAAGCTCAGGTAGAATCTCTTCCCTTCACCTACATGCAGCTCATCATCATCATCATCAGGAGGAAGTTAGCCGTGCTGCGGCTGCTCAGCGCTGTGGCTAAAGGTTCATCTGCTCCAGAAGTGAAACTCGTTTCTGAAATCTGCTGGATTTCAAAGAAAACCTGAAATTCAGCTTCTCAAAAATGGAAACCTGCCATCAGATCAATAAAACGCTGGTTTTGATCCAGGCTGATCTGCGTCGCCTGATGGTGAGCCTCTGAGCTCAGACTGACCCGACGGCCTGGACTGGACCCACACACGCACGCACGCACGCACGCGCACACACACACACACACACACACACACTCTGTTATCTCAAAGCGGAGCGCTGACAGGAAGGATGTTCCCACATCAGGGAAACTCCTGATGATCCGAACCGTTTAGTTCACTTCATTCATGCTGTTAGGACATGAAACAGCTGCGATTTTAGAGATTTACAGGCTGGAAGATACAGAAGTCAGACTGGATGGATGAGGAAGAGGAGGAGGATGAGGAGGATGATGAGTGGGATACTTAGGGCTGGTGATGAAATTTAATTTACCATATGAAGGTAGATAGGTTGAGTGTTTTAGTTGGTCGACAACAGGAAGTGAAGAGGATGAGTGGGATAAACGGATCACCTGGTGGGGGATGTGGAGGTTGAAGTCCAATCCACAGACAAACTCTGAATGATGCTCCACTGTGTCCAGGAGAGGCAGACGTCTGCCGAAGTCCCAGAACCTGAAGACAAAAACACAAACCGTGAGACGAGAGGAGGAGCAGGAAGAACCTGGGAAACCTCCAGGAAGTTTAATCTGCAGGGCCAATCGATAAGTTCTGGAAAAATCCAGACTCTGATGTAGAAACAGGAGAATAACTGCAGATTTCCTGATGATTTGTGTTCTGCTGGTTCTACTGGTTCTGATGAGCAAAAGCTTTTTCTGGTTTGACACAATTCAGATTCTCTGGTTGTTTTATGAAACTGAAGAAGATTATCCGTTCTCCATTAGGCTCTTGATGTATGAGGCTGAAGGAGAGTCGGAGAGTTGAATTTATGAATTTCATTTATTAAGACCAAAATACAGCGTTAGCCCATTAGCATTATGTTAAGGAAAAATGATTATTTTTAGTGCTTAATACAGTTAATCTTACGACATGTGTAAAAGGTATATTCAGCACTCTTATTTGGAACAGTTTTCTGTTGAGCATTTGGGATTGAACAGATGAGCAGGCATTCAGACAGGCAGGAGCCTCCCCACTGTGAGGCCAGGCCACAGGAGGCCATAAAATTAGCATTCCCGGCAGGGCAGAGAGACTTTAGATTTCACAGGTATCTGTGAGATTGTATCTCAGGTCGTTCTGTACTCAGAATGACCGTGGGAGCCACGGGGGGTCAGGGCGCAGCGATGCGCTCTTTGTCTCGCCAGAAGCCAGATGGTCCTTTGATCTTTGCGTAGATCAGGGGGAGTTTCCAAGTTTCTCTGAGTGCTTAAGGGAGTTCCCAGTTGGTCAACAGGAGGAATGCCTTGAGTGCAAAATTAAATAGGAAAACACCTCCTTACTATAAGATTACGTGTCAGGAGAAAAAATACAGAGAGCGGCCACCATTTTGCCTTTTTTATATCGGCTCTCTCCAAAGACGCGTCTTTGCTTTTTGTTTGTCTTTGCTTTTTATTTGTCTTTGCTTTTTGTTTGTCTTTGCTTTTTGTTTGTCTTTGCTTTTTGTTTGCCTTTGCTTTTTGTTTGTATTTGTTTTGTGTTTGTCTGTCTTCCCCTTGTCTGTCTTTATTTTTATGAGAAAAATGCATATCTCTGTTCCTCTGCAGTTTTGTTGTTGATTGCTTTGTATGAGATTAAACTCTGTGATCTGTGACGTCAACGCGCTTTGTTGTTGTTTCACTTTAGTAGCACGCCGCCGCCTGCTGAGGATCCGGGACATTAAGGAGGAAAGAGTCAAACGTTTTGTCCAAAGTTAACATTAAATTATCCTCTTTTAACAATTAGCATGCTATCAGTTTACAATCCTCTTTATTAGCTTCTACTGAAGCTACGCCCAAAGAGGCTAGTGAGGCATTTCCTTTAACCTTAGCTTTGTGCTCCGTGTGTATCAGAGTGTGTGTATCAGCATGCAGGTATCTAAAAGAGGAAAACACAGAATTATTTATTCTCAACAAAACCTACAACATAATAATGACGTGACAGCGCAGATGAATTATAGAGGCTGAGCAGTAGAAACGGGCTGGAGGGACGCGGACCAGGAGACACGGAGGGACACGGAGCAGGAGACACGGAGCAGGAGACACGGAGCAGGAGACATGGAGGGACACAGACCAGGAGACACAGACCAGGAGACACGGAGGGACACGGACCAGGAAACACGGAGGGACACGGACCAGGAAACACGGAGGGACACGGAGCACAAGACATGGACCAGGAGACACGGAGGGACACGGACCAGGAGACACGGTGGGACACGGACCAGGAGACACGGTGGGACACGGAGCACGAGACATGGACCAGGAGACACGGAGGGACACGGACCAGGAGACACGGAGGGGAAGACGATGGTCCACCAAACCTGGTTATGAGACGTGAGAGCAGAGAGGCAGCGAAGCAGCAGCTCAGGAAGCCAATCAGGCTAATTGAAAGACCGTTTCTCTTCCTGGTCCTGACAGAGCGAGACTGTGTGTGTGTGTGTGTGTGTGTGTGTGTGTGTGTGTGTGTGTGTGTCCTGACGCAGCAAACACTCCCTCCAGACTCATCCACTTTGCAAATGCAATTAAATCATTTTCGGACCAGGGGGGGGGGGGGCTGCAGGTTTCAATGGGCTCCATTAGTGCAGTATTAATTCTGGAACCACCACACACACACACACACACACACACACACACACACACACACACACACACACACACACCCCCACACCCACACCCACACAGATGAGTGTCTGTGGCTCTGAGAGGTTTTCCTCACTGACTGATTGACTCGGTGTAAAATCTCAACCCATTTTTTTAGCTCAGCAACATTAGAAATGGTTTTATTCCAATAAATGGTGACGTAGTTAAAGTGGACCGACAGCTCAGGCGCTACTAGTTAGTAGCTACTAGTTAGTTTTCATCCATCAATCAGACAGTTGATGTCTGGTTGTTGGTGCGTTTTCCTTAGAGTAGCAACGTGCCGCTAACAGACCCTCAGACTTAATAACCAAAGTGCAGATCAGTTTTCTGGCTTAATGGATGCAGTGGCCATAAATACCAAAGCGTTTCTGTCGTAGCACCGCTCAGCGCTTCAGAGGAACGATAATGACCTGCAGCATGGAGCCACTGCAGCGTTCATCGCTGCCCTACTGAGCAACGCCCGAGATTCACTGGGCTGGAGGGACGACTGCACAGAAAGCAAAATATTTTCCACCAGCAGGCTCAGATCGACCGACCGACCATCTGACCCACTCCACCCAAACTAACAGACTAGTAAACCATTAAACCACCAAACCAACCCTACAGACTAACAACTGCTGACCAAATGAAGGCAACAGATCCAGGAGAGAAACCCAGCCATGGATATCTCTAGTCATGATATGTGATCATATTGTTGATATCCATATCCAGCAGTAATTTGGCTGCAGGGATGTTAAATGTGGAGTGAAGGCACAACTATAATATTTAGTGGAGTAAGGATTATAGTGGAAGGGAACATGGAGACGCAGAAGCTGTGATTAAATGATGTGAAAGGAGGTTTAATGAGTCCAGGTTGGGAACTAAAAGTCTCTTTTGTTTGCAGATTCCAGGTAATTATTTAACATCTTTTGTGTTTCATTCAGTGGAACCGTCCATTCAGCCGCCGCTTTGTGCCGTTAACATGAAACCTGTTCAGTCACAGCAGACAGGACCTGCATGCGGACCGAGATCTAAAGACCGACGGCTAAGAAAACAATCAGCATTTCCATGGAATATTTAGGGACGACGTGTCTGCAGGCTGTTATGATTATAGCTTAGGCAGGAAATTAATGCAGACGAGCGCAAACTCACACAGCCGCAGGGAAACGATTATCTAAAGCAAACACCATGGTTTGTTCAAAGGAAACATCACAAGCGTTCAGCGGATGATCTCCATCCATCATGATGTTTGTTTCCAAGCAGCCAAACTGTAACGTTTGGACCAACAGTCAGAAGAGCGAGCAGGTCCTCTGGAGTCCCACGTTGAGCCTAACATCCTGTTTTTACAGGTCAAACTGTCTCATCTTTGGGATATTTAGATGTTCAGACAGAAATCAGTCTTCAGACCAAAACTCTCCCCTTTCCTCTGACATACAGGATCCGACTTGGAGGTTCCTCAACAGACCCGAAGACTCGTGAAAACTCGTGGGGTCGAGTTTTCACGAGCGTTTGTACCAGAAACCATCCGGCCGTAAAACTCAAACCTGCTGGAACCAGATCACCGTCCGACGATCTCACCCTGACGAAGTTCACTGAGTTTTTGAGTAAAAGATTCTAGTTTGTATTTTCATCCAAATCAGATGAGTTTTACTTGGACACCGCCTCACTTCCTGTCAGGTTCCTGCGTAGTTTCATTGAAAGTAGACCTCAGAGGGAATGGCTAACGGTCAACGAGATCCTCCTGACTTTAACGTGATCTAACTGTTGTGTACCTCATCAGACTAGATTTCTGTCGGTTTGATGCCAGATCGGGTCTGGTGTGCTTTGGCTTTTCCTCAAAGAACCGTTCTGCTGCAGAACCGTTCAGACGTTCGATGGGTGTCAGAAAAATGGAGAAACCTCCTTTTATTTTGAAGGGAAGATGTTCTCCTGAAGCCTGAGCGCTCAACCTGGCCGATCCTCTGAATGGGAGACGAGGACAAAGCTGAACGGACCGATTCAACCGGTAGCCAGCGTATCGTCACTAAGGACGTTCGGCCGCTGAAGACTCTCCACAACCTTCAGGAACTTTAGTCCACTGGTTTCAGAGACCAGCCACATTCTGGTTGTTACACCCAACGGTTCTGTAACCTGGACAGAACCGTTCGGTACCGGGTCACACGCCTGTTCATCCCTTCACTTCAGGAAGGCCTCAATGTGTCAGAGATCAGTGGAACAGATGAAACCCATCAGAGAAACCTTCAACCAGCCTGGAGAACCCATGGCGACCCCTCAGTCTGAATCGGGTCTAAAGTGCCGTTACGGCGCCGCATTAATGGCAAATTAAATTAACTTTAATGTAACTTTATTACAAAACGTCTTTGTTCTCTGCAGACTGGAGCAGAATGAAACTTCATGGACGTTTGGTGAAATCTAAACCAGAGAAAACATGAAGACGTGAGCCGAGAGGGCGGCTCTTCTGCGTCAGTCACTGAGACTGTTACACAGGAAATTAATGTTAACAAGCAGAAATAATCATTAGAGCAAACATGAAACCACCAGCATGGCGGCCATTTTATCAGTTTACTCATCATAATCAAACAATTAAAGCTTTAATTATTTCAATGACGCTGAAATGATTTAACCTGCAGGACGGAGAAAACTGATCATCAGAGATCAATAAGTTTAACTTCTCCAGCTGACACTGAATATTATATTAATATATTTCACATATAAAGCTGAACTAAAGTTAAATAATAAAAGTAAAATAATTGCTTTTATTATTTAACGTTAGTTCAGCTTTGAATTCATGTTTCCATATTCAAAAGAGGGCGGAGTTTTCTCTTATCTTTTTATTTCTCAAGAAACAAAGACTGAAAATAGAAATCTGGAAATAAATTAAATGATTTTATTCATTTAATTCAAGAGTGAAAAAAATTCATTAACATTAACTAATAATAACAAATATTCTTAATTAATGTTAATGATTATATTTACTATTATTTATATAATTTGTCAAGAAATAAAATTAAAAAATTGTAATTGACAAAATAAGCTCCCAAATTAAATAAGTATTTTTTAAATATTTATTTTGTTTCGTCTTGAAGTGAAATATTACTATTAAATAATAAAACATCAGCTGTTGACGCCACATAGCAACAATATTTCACATGTTTAGATTTTGTTCAGTATAATTTCTTCATGGAATAAATTCTCAAATTTAATTTTGATTTTGAGACATTTTAAAATGTTTTTAACGTTGCATAAATTTAAATAGTAATTAACTGAATAAAGTTTTAACTCCAGTTTTATGCAGATTATCAAGGAAATATAAATTAATCTCCACTTATTCTGGATTATTTAATATGTTTTTAATTTTTCTATTATTCTGGATATTTTCCCAGAGCCAGAAATGATTCATCTTCATCCCACACTCCATCATCATCATTAAACATCATCATCATCGCTACTCTGATGAAGACTCCCTCCTCCTCTTCCTCAGTCCATAATCCAATAAAAAGATGAATAATTTGGAGCCGCCATGTTTTCACGCTCGGCTCTCTGAAAACCACTTTTGTGAAATTTAAATGTAAAAATTTGTTTATTTGCTAGTTTACAGTTCTTGTGAAACCGGTTCATCATAAAGATCCAGAACAGAAACAGAACTTCAGTCCGTCTCTGGGAAACATTTTTACCGTTTTTGCTTCGCCAAACAAAATCCTCTCAAGGGCCGTAAATGGCCCCCGGGCCACATGTTGGACACCCCGGGTTTAGAGGCTGTGGTTCTTTCAGACGTCTAAAACCGAATCAGAACCGGTCCAGAACTTACCGGACGGTGAAGTCGTAGGAGCAGGAGGCCAGAACGGTCCGACTGAACGGGGAGAACTGCGGAGAGAACCAGAGGCAGGATTAGAGGCGGGATCGGCAGAACCGGCAGGATCTCCTGGTTCTGGAGCAGAGACCCGGATCTGACCGGACCCGGAGCAGAACCTGGACGATTTCTTCAGAAACATGGAGGAGCTTCAGCCTGAGAGGTTTCTGGGTCGGTCGGTTCTGAGGCGAGCAGCAGCAGGACGGTTCTGATCCAGAGGACAGAGCCGACTCAGCGGTTCTGCTCATTGAACCCAGTCCAGTTCAGAAACGCTGACAGAACCTTTTGGTTGCTCCGCTGATCCGGACCTTCTGAACCGTTCTGTGTTTAATCTGTTTCGGGTCCGATCCCCATGAGTTGGTCAATGAGACCCAGCAGAACCACCAGAACCGACCCATTAACCAGAGTAAATTATAGCTTAGAAATAATAAGAATTAAATGGAAAAATAAATAAGAAAATAAAATAATTCAACAAATAAAAGGAAAATGTAATTCAGAGTTTTATCACCAGCTGCCAGTAAGTTTTAAAGTTATTTTAATTAAAGGAAATAAAATGATAAACTTCCTTAATTTGTTAGATTTGAAACCAGAAGTGATGAAATGCTGAGGAGGAAGTTCAGTCCTGCTGAGTCAGAAGAAGAAGATTTCTTTGTGCTGAATCGTCTCATCGATTGGTGATGTCTGTCTGCCCCCAGAATGAGCTGCGACAAGCGCTGCTACAGGAGCACAACTCCAGCTAAACGGCTGATAACCGGAGTTTAGCTTCTGCAGTAAAAACAGAGTTTATCCACACACACACACACACACACACAGGCTAATGTGTGTATTCCTATTTGGGCCATTAAAGTGGGAGTTTTGATGCTGTCAGGACCAACAGACTGTTTCTCAGTTTGAGGCAGCGGGATGGAGAGGGACAGATCTGTGTGTGTGTGTGTGTGTGTGTGTGCACCTTGACCCTGCGGATGGCGTAGCTGTGTCCCAGCAGCTGATTGACGGGCTGTGTGATGTTCCTCAGGTCCCACACACACACGCTGCAGTCCACCGATCCTGTAGCCACCAGATTCTGCAGACGGATTAAAATAATCTGATTTAAAAAATCATTTTTATTCTAACTTTGCTGTTAATTTCAGGTGAAAATGAAAGCAGGTTAAACTCTGATCAGTGATCAAAACGAGTTCTGTGATCGATTAGTTGTGTCTGACCCACCTGGTCGTATTTGCACCAATCGCAGCTCAGGATCTCAGCTTTGTGAGCAGGAACAGCCAATCGGCACGCAGCGGCCTTCACATCCCAGACTCTGAGCGTCCCGTCGCCTGGAAGCAGACGCAGGTTTTACCCAGCATGCACTGCGTCAGGACAGTCAAAGTGATAGCATGATGCAGGATTACAGATTATTAATTCCTCCTCAAACTTCCTCCAGGATAATCCAACCTGATGACGTCGGAGCTGAGATTAAACCTTTCACCTCCAGCAACTCGGGGAGCAGGAAGTTTTAAAGTTTCTCAGACTGAAGGATGAAAACTTTGTCTGGTTTTATGAACCCATCTGACCCCAAACCGTTGCCACCGGTTACGGGTCGGTGGGCTTCGCTGCATTACTAAACTATCAGCTGAACATTGAATAAAATCTCAAAAAGCTTCACTTGAGTCGATTTCTGAAAGTTTGATGGTTTTTATTTCTAAATGTTCGGTTGGCCAAAACGTGACCTGAGAGCTAAAAGCTAAACGTGGCGAAAGCAGGAAGTCCTGAGGCGGCGCCATGTTAGAAACTCCATCATCAGAACAACCCAGACTCTCAGCTGCTCCAGTCAGCCGCACTAATCAGTTTCTGATCATTTGCTGCACAGAGGAGATTAAAGAGCAAAAACAAACATCAGATTAAACATTACAGTCACTTTTCCTCCTCCTCCTCTTCCTCACTCGCACAGAGACACCGCTGGGAGAACGAGCCGCAGCGGAGAACACGGCTAAACCGCTAACCACCGGTAACCAGGCCTGGGGGTGTGTGTGTGTGTGTGTGTGTGTGTAAGTCCTCTGTTAAACCTGCTATCAGTGCTGCATCAGCAGCTTCTTTCATCATCACTGATGTGAGACGGTTTTGAACCGTACAACACACACACACGCCCACACACACGTCTCTGGAGAATCGTTTCCTCCAGCTGTTTTTGCTGAGGCGGCGTTTGGTGGCTCTGAGGTTAGCGGTGCGTTCTCGTTGTTGGAACCAGAGATGCTAAAGCTACATCGCTAACAGCAGCCATGAAGCTTCTTCTTCTCTGGGTTCATTTCTGCTTCTAATTGATCTGATTGGACGCTGGAAAAGACTGTTGTTGTGTTCAAGTTGTGCTAAAAGGAGTTAGCCTAAACTGAAATAGCATCTTGATGCTAACATGTGACAGCTAGCGCTAATGTCCACATTTCTAAAGGAGCTCCATGTTTCAGTTCTTCCTGAAACTCTTTGCTGATGGTTGATTAAAAATGATAATTATCTAATTATTCATGAACTTGGCAGCAAAAACGTTTTGAATTGAAAATGTTGCTGACTTAGTTGATATAATCACGTTTGGTGTTTGTGTTTTAAAAAGCAGCCTGGAAGCCCCGCCCCCTCCCTCAGTCGCCTAGCAACCAGCACAGCTGGGATGGGTGCAATTTGGAGGTGTGTGGGCTTCCTGTTAGCCGTCTGGCAACAGGAAGCTCAGCAGACTCAAGTCTCGATCTCTGAAGTGCTGCACATGCTCAGAACGGCCGTAGAGCCAGAGGAGATCTTTGACCTTTGACCTTCTGGCCTCAGTCCGCTGTGCTGAAACTCATGATGTTTTGCATGGCGTTTAAATTCTGCTTAATCTGATCTAAATGGATTAAAGGCAAAAAGAGCAAACAGATTAAATATGAGCATAAAGTCGTCCCACACAGAGACGCTCTGATTGGTTGACGATCATCCTGACCAATCATAGCAGCTCCCACCTGATCCGCCTGTTCTCCTGCAGATAATCCCCGCTTCTTTTTCATCTGCATGTTTTGAAACAGCCTTTATCTCATTAGCTGAGCGGCGTTGAGGCGGATGGTTGCGAGTGTGTAGGTGAGCAGGAAGCTGCCAGCCGCGGCGCAGCGCAGCCACCTTCACTTCTAATCCGCCGCAGCATCGTTACGGAGCGAACCGCCGCGCCGCGCGGGCGGCATCACAACAATCACAGCAACAAAACCGCTATCAGCTGCTGAGATGAGTTTAATCCAGGGACTGAAAACACACGCAGCTCCAGATGCTTTCACTGAAAATGAATCTGGAGAATTTGACAGATTTTAGGTTTTAAACTGATGAATCCATGCAGACGGTAAAAAACATTTTTACATGTTTTCAGTGTGAAAATGTGCCAACAGTAGAGAAGAAGACAAACATGAAACAATATCTGAGGGTATTATCCTCTACCCAGAATGCATTGCTGTAGTTCCACAGTAAACAGTTTATAATCTGTCCGGTAAGTTTTCTGACCGAAGCTCTACTGCAGCCAATCAGGCTAAAGCAGCAGAAGAGTTAGCAAAACTCAACAATCCTGAAACCTGAAAGCTCAGTCACACAGAATCACTTCCACAAGCAAAATGAATGTTCGTGACTAGCATTTAGCGTTAGCCTCAGCCAAACACTGTGTTGGCATGTAGTGGAACGATGACTCACTGATCCACGTTTAGGTAGCAGCTGAAGCTACATGCTAACCTTCGCTACATGTAGCCATGACATCACACTTAATACTCAGCCGGGACATTTTCCTGGTAGAACTGAGACTAAAAGCTCAGAAACAAAGCAGCTTGTGAGGAACCGGGTCGCTGGCCATCTCGTGAGCTGCGGTCGGTTCTGTTGGGACCAGAGACCCATGTGACGCTGTTTCAACTGAGCCAGAACCGGCCGGAGTCGGGTCCACAAAGAGCCGCTGGGCTTCAGGGTTCTGCTGCAGCACCGGCTGGCTCAAAGGTCCAAAACAGAACCAGCCCGACCGGACCAGAACCCACCACTTTGACCCAACAGAACCCGACTGGTTGCTGAGCAACAAATTTAAAAGAAAAATGAAGGTTCAAAACAAGAAAGACAAACAAAAGTTTTACAAAAAAGGAAAATAAACTAAACAAATAAAAAATATATTAAAAACAAAAACAGAAAAAAATAGAAATAATGCTGTTCTTCAAAATAAATAAAGAAAAAATATTAAACAAATAAATAAAAAAATGCAAATAGAAACAAAGGAAATAATGAAAATCAGTTTTTCAAAGTATTTTTGATCACATTAAAAAAGTAGAAAAATAATAAAAATCAGAAAAAGGAGCAAATTAATATATTTTCCTTAAACGTTTAAAAAGTCATGATAGAAGTAAAATGTTGGAAAAAAAAAAAGAACGGTGAAATTTTTTTTTAAATCCAACTTTTTTCTGAATAAATAACGTAGACCTGTCGGATCAGAACGCGACCCAGCTGAGCAGACCAGTCCATTGGGCCAGGATCCCTCAGGCCCGGCCGGGACTTTCCACTGCAGAACCGGGTCCAATTTAGCTCTGACGACCCGGTTGGATCCAGTTGGATCTGAATTCTGCGCTAAAAATAGAAACCCTAAAAGCCTAAAATCACTGAAACCTGAACTAGAGCTGAGCACGCCACACTTTTCAGATTTCATGAGTGAAAAATATTTAAGCCCATTTTCTGTCAGATCAGACGGATTTACTTTCACGCTGCAGCGGCACCCCCCTGTGGCCAAAAGCTGCTAACAAACTCTAAGCTGAACCATCAACCTTCACAGCTGAATGCTGGGAATTCTGGGATTCCTGACGGAGAATGAGAGCGGCGGCTGACCTGAGGCTGAAGCAATGCATCCTGGGATGTGAGGAGACCAGATGGAGCTGTAGACGACCCCTTCGTGACCCCTGAGCGTGGCCAGGGAGCGGCCGAGGTTCTGGTCCCACTTCAGGAGAGAGAGAGGAGCGTTATGGGCGGAGCCACTGTGAAATGATGGCGGAGCCTCAAATAAAGGGGCAGAGCCTCACCACTTTAACGGAGCGGTCCCAGGATCCGGAGGCGATCAGGTTCTCTGCTCTGGTCTGACTCCAGTCCACAGAGTAAACCTTCACACACACACCGGTCAGTCACAGCGGGGTGCGTGTGGGTGTGTGTGTGTGTGTGTCGTACCTCCTGTGTGTGCTCCTTGGCCACTTTCAGCGGAGCGTTCTGATTGGCTGAGTCCCAAAGCTGCAGGCTGCCGTCTCCACCTCCAGCCACCAAGACGTGTTCGTTAGCTTCACTCCACGCAACATCGAAGAGACCGTCACCCCACTGCCAGCTGAGACACACACACACACACACAAAGACACACACAGAGAGACACACACAGCGAGAGAGAGACACACACACACACACACACACACAGAGACACACACACAGCGAGAGAGAGACACACACACACAGAGACACACACACAGCGAGAGAGAGAGACACACACATACACAGAGAGAGTGTGACAAGCAGCACAAGCCCAATAAAATCTCTGGAAATCCTCCAGAGACTCTGATCACAAAAGTTTGTCAGCAGGAAGTGAAACTACGGTGGCTGAAAGGAACCAAACTGCAGCTAACATTAAAACGCACCAGAACAGGAAACAGAAACAAAAACATCAGCAAGAATAAAAGGCTCCAAACTGACTCCACAGACGTTAGTCCTCCAGACCAGCAGGGGGAGCCGACCGCTTCATCTGGAACTACAAACTCAGGAACGACGAGATTCCAGAAGAAAGTTGAGTGGAAGAAGGAAAAGGTTTTCTATGGTTCATGGTTTTTACAATCGTAGAGAGCAGCAGCATATTTACGTAGCTAATATGGCCGACTCCAGACTCCCCCTGGTGGCCTGGAGGTCTTCTGCTTTATGTAGCTTGTTTTCCCTTTTGCTTCTGTTTCCTGTGGTTGCAGGGTTTTTGTGTTGCATTCAAATGTTTTCTTTGTGTGTTTTGGATTTTGCATCATTCATTCTGTGTGTTTTCAGCGTTTCGCCACCTTAGAGCAGTCTAAGAGTTTTACACATCCTAACCCGAATCTGGACACATCTGCACTTCCTGTTTGTGGTAAAAATAAAAAATGAAGGATCCAGAAACTTTACCTTCTCACTAAAACAATTCCAGTTTCAGTCTGATCCAGAACAAACAGAGATCCAGAACCTGCAGAGACATTCATATTAATATTATTATAAAGTTTATTTACTTATATTCATTCATATACTCCCTTTATTTACTTTTTTCTTATACATTTAGGTATTTTACTCATTTAATTAATTATTTAGTTTTATTTAGATTTTGTTTTCTTATTTTTTTAAATATTCATTTAAAATATTTCATTTTTTATTTTATTAGGAAATCAGTCACATTGAGTCATCTAGAAATTATCTTACCTTCTGCAGTAACTTTCTATTCTTCATTATATTAACAATTATTATTATTATTCTCATTAATGTTGTAATCTGCATTTTTAATGTAATTTTACTCATGTGTTCATTAATTTATTTTACTATTAATTTTGAGTTTGACAGTTTTTATATATGCTTTAGATTTATTTTTCTCATTTCTACTATTTTTACTGATATTATTTACCAAATCTGATTTACATTGAATTTTGTATTTTAATTCAGCATTTTTTATATTCTTTCTTTTCATTAAAATAACATTCATTATTATCTAATCTTAAATATTTGTTGAGGTCATTTCTCTCTGATTATATTTCATGTGAATCTTTTCCAGGAAGTGGAAAACCAGGTTCTGTTTTGTGGCTCTGACTGATAAATTTTATTTTATTTTGTTGCTGCGATTTATTTCGGTATGAACCGACTCTCCACACTGACCAGTTATTCCGTAGTACTGGGACGCCGCGCAGGCCAGTCGGTTCGGGAGGAATGGCGAAGCCTCCACGGCGTAACCATGGCGACCAGGACAGCGAAACACCTTCATCGTCGTCATCAGATACTGCAGAGGAGACGTTAAAGTTCAAAGGAAAAATATAGAAATATTCTGAAGGATCAATAATTAATTTACAGAAAATGTGACCAACGTGATAAACAAGCTGGTTATAAATAACCTGAGATAAAAAAACAATACAATTTCACTCACCATCCGTGTCCCTGTCCATTTTATTTGCTTTTCATTTTTAACTGCAATAATTTATTAATAAAGTTGATTTTTTTATCCATATACTTATTTTTGTGTTATTCAACATGTTTTTTCCACAATATATTTTGAGAAAATTATCCAAGTAATATATCAGAATTAAACCTTTTTCATATTTTTTTTATTCAATCTTAGTCAATTTACAATGTTTTTATTTATTTATTTCTTCCTCAACACAGAAAGATGCAACTGGATAGTAGGAATTCAGAATACAAAATTAATTTGTAAACAATTTTTAAAAATAAAAATATGATGACATATAAATATAAAATTTTTGGCAAAATACACTTTTAAAAACCAAATACAGAAAATAAACTGTATTTTAAGAAAACATAAACTATTAGATGATAAATATTTACATACGATAGAAATTTTAATAAATCTCTAGAGTAAATAATGCAGAATTATTTAATCCGTTATTTTTGTTCAATTTGTTGGATTTCAGATCCCAAAGCTGAGTTTACTGCGGCTGCGCAGAAAATACACTGCAAACACGTTAATGACTTTTTTCAGCTGAAATCATTCGAGACTCAGGTTTCTGTTTCTAACGTTAATCTTAAATAACCAATAATTAACTGAACTGCGTTTGATACCAGAAAAAATCCCAAGTCCGTCCGAACTCACCGGTTCCGCTCCAGCGTCGCTTTTAACCGTTAAACTTTGATGAAAACCCTTTCAAAATGAACAAAAAGGTTTTCCACATGTAAGCTGATCCTCTGCTCCTCACATTCTCCACTCACTCCTCCAAAAGCTGCACAGCTGAAAACACTTCCGTGTTTTGATCAGCTGACTTGATAACCCGGATGAGACATTTAGGACGATCCCTCTTTCTACCACTAGATGGTGTTGTTTCACCAAAAAATAACCCAGAAGCTCTGCAGAGCTCCAGCAATAAATGCAAAATTTCATTCTATTAGACAAAGAACTGATTATTAATTAGTCTGTTATTCAGTGTTTTTCTATTATTTTTCTCTGTTGTGTATTTTGAGGCATCAAGTTTAATTAATTTGCAGTTATCCAACTGGGAAATACATCATAACACCGACACTAAAGTCTGACTTTTCAGAAAACTGTCGGGCCAAAAGAGCCACAATCCTCCTGAAAACATAAACATAAACAAAATGTTAAATTTACATAATAGGTAGATAGTTAGCTGAAATGTTTTAATTTTAAATACACATGTAAATAATAAATTATTATTGTTAAAATTATATATAAACATTCCACTCACAACAAATTTACACCAAAATGTTACAATTTGTACAGAAGTATGAAGAAAGAACCCCAAACAACAGATTTAGAGAGTTTATCTGCCAAAGAAAAGTTGATTTGAGGTTTAATGATTGTTTCAGTTTCACCTGCTGGCCAACAGTAAGAGAGAGAACATTTATTCATCATAAACAGGATGAAAAGTTGTTTTTATGTCTTTTCCACTAAATTCAGCTGAAAGGTGAAGTTTCCTTGAATGAAACACATTTATAAATCTTTGTTGGGACCTAAAACCCCATAAATACGGATGTTGTTCATGCAGTAGCAGCTGTAGAGTCCAGTTTACAGAAAGCTGAGGTGGATTCATGTCAGCACAACAGATTGGCTGCAGCTTCTCCCTTCTGCAAAGTTTCTGTTTGTTATTTATTACTTTATTTCCAGTAGAATAAAATAAAGCCAGGCTTCTCTCCTGAACATCAGATGTGACTCCTGTCCTGCTGCTTGACCTCCATGTTGGAGCCGGCGGAGCGGCGTGGGCCCGGCTACAATGAGACGCTGTGTCCCTGCAGCGCGGGGCAGAAAGAGGGCAGCGGGGGGCAGAAAGTCAGGTCAAACCACCCTGGGAGCGAAG
The DNA here is from genome assembly GCF_001444195.1 of Xiphophorus couchianus. NCBI lineage: Eukaryota > Metazoa > Chordata > Actinopteri > Cyprinodontiformes > Poeciliidae > Xiphophorus > Xiphophorus couchianus. The sequence goes on along the minus strand of NC_040242.1, from coordinate 4,696,465 downwards.
GCCTGGGAAAACCAGGGGAGAGGCGGGCGGAGGCTGCTGCTGGCGACTTTCAGAGAGCAAAGAGCATTTAGCTTCCCCTACTTTCATTTCTCCAGATAAATTCTAAAGAGCTAAACTTCTTGGCTGTTTTATAAACTTTCAGTTGAATAAAGTTCAACATCTGTTGAAAGTTTGATTGTAAACTGTTAGGAATTCTCCAAGAAGTTTATATCAGAAGTTTATATTCATGCTCCTAATTTGAAGTCCGTTAAAGTAACTGGTATGACACTTTTTATGGTTAGTTTCCATTAAATACTGTATTGACAACATTTAGCGTTAGCGTCCACTAATTGCTATTTTGCAGTAGCACTTTAGCATTAACTTGGACTAATTGTTTAGCACCTTAGCATTAGTTTAAGCTGAATACTATATTGTTATAGTACTTTAGCAGACCTGAAGCATGTGATTAGTGTTTTTGGGTTAATACTGCTAACTTCTTAGCTAGCGGTCCCCACCGCTGGTCATAGCCGGTGGACTGGTTCATGATAAACTGGGGGCTCGTCCGGGATTTGTGATGATTTATCTTATTGGCCACCACATTGGACACATGTCCGGTTTGCATCTGACTGCATGCGCTGCAACACTGATGCCGCGGTGGGTTGGAACTGAAACAGGCGTCAATAGAAATGGCCATCATGCATCTGTGATGAAGCTGTTTGGGTCTAATTTCCAGAACTTTGTATTGGACAGCAGCTGCAGTCAGATCAGGCAGATAATCTTGGGTAAGCCTCCTCCGTCGGTTTGTGGCCATCAGGTCTGAAGATGATTGTCGTTCTGTGCGATCTCTGCTGACCGGTCCAGAAAACAATGAGCAGAACCAGGGAATAAAGCCGTCTTTCAGCTCAGAAACACACCAACACCCTCCGATCCGTCGCTGAGGTTCTGATCCTTAAACAGCAGCTTCTCCTCAGGTTCTGATGGTACTGGAATAAAAGATCATTATTCTGCTTCTCAATGTCTGTCTGTTTTTAAATGTTTTTATTTTCAGCAAACTTTTTATATGCCAGATTTTCTAAATGATAAAAAAGGAGCGTTCTGATTGGTGGAAAAAGTAGCAAAGCCTGAGAATAATTCATCTTTAGTCACTTTGAATTGATAATAAACATAAATATTAAACATTTACTCTGGTAGAAATGAGAATTCAGTCTCCATGTTCTTCATTCTTCCAGTTTGGTATCTGATTGATTTCAAAGGAAATTTTCCAGGATTTTTTTCCCTCAGGCAGGAAAAAGACACCTAAATCTCGGGAGTCGACCCGATGTAGCAGGAACATCACCAGCCTGCAGTGAGGCTGCTGCTGCACTGCCAGCTTTGCAGAACTTTAGTTTATTTAGAAAACTCTCTTCTTGTTTTTTGTTTAATGAAAAAAATCTTGTGGCTTTTATTCACCAGTTTCTTGATATGTTCCAGGTTTATATTTATTAGGTTAATGCTAAAAGCTTAAATGTATCTTTAGTAACCTCTAGCTGAGCAAAGAGATGAAAAAATTCTATTTTACTTTTTCTTATGACCCCTCAAACCCCCCCTCATATGCAGCCCTGGGCAACTGCCCAAAGCTTTTCCTGTTGCAACAATGCTAACGATGGCTACTAGCATTCTGCATTCATCATGAGATTAAATCATTTTAGGAGAAAATGTGTCAAAATATGGAAATAAAAACGGATTTAATGGAGAAAAAAAAACACTTTTTATGATATAAATGAAAAATGATTTAATTTCTATTTCTGGATCATTTCCTCTTGTTAAACTCAGATGTGTTTCCATTTCTGCACATCAAAAACAAAAACCTTCATTTGGATTCGTGCCGTTTTTAACCAGTGGCTTAGTCAAAGTTTTGTCTGATGAAGTGGACTGACGGTGGCCAGATGACACCAACAGAGGAACCAGAGGAACTCCAGGAGTTTGTTGTCGCTCTGCTGAGCATCGGAGCAGAAAATGAGGATTTCTGGTGACATGCAGCTGATCCGGAAGAGTTAAAGATTTACCTACTGACCTCATGTTCAGCTGGCTCTTCTCCTGACATTTCAAAATAAATTCACTCTAAAATTATTGTACATCATAGACGGGATTTTCCCAGCAGAGCGTTTTGAAGCTGAAGCACTGGGACAACTGGGAGAACTGGGGGAGTCTGCGATAGCTGACCGTGTATGTGTGTGTGTGTGTGTGTGTGTGTGTGTGTGCGTGCGTGCGTGCGTGTGTCTTTCCCACTCCTCCGTTTAGAAAGTGCCACAAATGTCAACATTAGCACAGCGCGCGGCGGAGCCCACGGCGGGCCGGGTCGCGCTCCAGCAGAATCTGACCTCGGTTCTGCTTCAGGGCGGATCCGCTGCTGAGAAACACTGAATTTATAAAATAAAGAAAGATTCTTGTTGTAAATATGTTACCGATGGTGAGCATTGCTAACTATAAAGCTAGCTGCGCTAATCATAAACATTAGCGCTGCTAATGCTAAACGCTACACTACCGCGGTATTTAGCTAAAGCTAATGCTAAAATGTTTTGTGTAGAAGGGCCACAGCAGAAAAATAAAAGAGTAAAAAACTCGAACATTTTAACTTTTGAAAATGTTCAAATGTTGAAAATTTGTAACTTTTAAATCTCACAAATGTCCATAATTTTTCTAGAAATCTTCTGAGATTGAGCTAAAAATACTGGAATTTTTCTAAAATAGTTTATTTTTTAAACTCATTTCTTTTAGCAAAGTTCAAAGGTTAATCTCAAAATTAGTTTTTTCTCAGAAATGTTTTACTTTTCTAACTCAGAAATGTCCTTGTTGTTTTTTCTGCTAAATTTCTGAGCTGTTTTGGTGGAAAATGAATTTCTTTTTACCTGCAGTGACCGAAGTTTGATGGTTCTTCCGTTCACCTCATTCCATTGTTTGCTAAATTTTTGCCATTTCCTCAATAAAGTTTGTTTAAAGAAAAAAGGAGCGGAAATGGAACTGCAGTGTAAACAAACTTCAAAATAAGAGCATGAAACGTTAATAACCAAAACTTAAACACAGATGTTGAACTTTATCCAACTGAAACTGAACAATTTATTTAGGGGAAGCTAAGTGCTAAGCTAAATGATTCAAAGCTAAGCGCTAAGCTAAAAGTTAGCTCTGCTATTAACAAAAGTGTCGTACTTTTGATTTTGACTCTAGGCTCAGATTTAGGGAACAAATGTAAAGAAATGTTTTTGCTGAGGTGTGACTAAGGCAGAGCAGAACCTGCTGGCATGAGCATCAGCCCGGTTCTGGTTCTGGTTCTGGTGACCAGAAGCACTCACCGTCCTCCGCTCCAGACGGGCGAAGCTCCTGATAAGGCCCAGACAGATAACAGGAGGAATGCGGAGCGACAGCCGGCTGGAAAACATCGGAATGATCCGGAAAGAGAAGAGAGAACACTGAGGTGTTCAAAGTGGGGGGCGAGGGCCGTCTGCGGCCGCAGCTGAGGAGTAATAGAGGTCAAAACTACGACTTTTACATTAAAATCTACTCACCAAAATTACAGCCTGGGGACTCAGATCTGCTTTAAACTGCTGGATTAAAACTCAACTGAAGGCAGGAAGTGTTTTCAAATGAAGACTGATCTGAGAAGAGACGAAATATCTTCACTTTTATTCAATCAAACCCAAAATAAGATGCAAACTGGAAGTTTTTCATGGAAATAAAAATGGATTTAAGGGGAAAAAACAATTTTCAGAAGGAAAAACCATGTGGACTTCTGGATCTATGATCCCGTTTCTATTAAAAAAATATTCCGTTTTTATTTAAAATAGTTAAATAAAAGGTTTTAACACTTATAAAATATATTTTTCACACAAAAAAGTGTTAAAACTAAAAAACATGGGGGGAAAATGGATTTAAAGACGGTAGTTTAAAGTAGTTTAGAAGTTTAAAAAATGATTAAAAATTTAAATTTAATTTCTATTTCTGAATCATTTCCTCTGTTAATCTCAGAGATTTATTCTGTTTTCCCATTTCTGCATATTGAAAACAAGAACCTACAAATCTTTATAGATTTATTAAAGATTTGTTTTCATGTGATGTTTTTATTCGTTTTCTCAGATGATAATCAGATTATTCTTTATTTGGTATCAGTTCAGGCCCAGCAGCTATCTCTGGTTGTGCTCGACCCGGTTCTGGTTCTGGAGGGTTTTAAGAGGGTGTCGACAGCGGCCGGTGAGCCGAGACGATCTGCTGCCGGCTGCAGGCGCGATGAAGATGAAGGGAGATCTTCCTCCTGCTGTGTGAGGCGTTCAAGTGCTCGGAGATTACGGAGCGCAGCGTCTCCAACACGTCTTCACCTTCATCACTCCTCATCCTCCTCCAGGCCTTCATCATCTAAAATTTAAACCTAAACGTTTTTATTAATGATTAAACTGTTTTATTTTCTGCGCCTTAAAATTTGCATAAAGGAAAAACTTCAGGTTCTGGTTTGATCTGAAAGAATCGAATCGATAAATGAACTAAACGCTAAAATGAAGCAAAATGAGAAGGAAAAACATTTAATTGAATTTAAAACAAAGCATAGAATAAAAGGTAAAGTGGAAAAGGATTACTTTGGTTTTAAAGTCATACTTCTGCAGTGATAAAAGAGAAGTTCAAACTTTAAAAAAAAACTCAGATAGTTTGTTACATTTAATCAAATTAAATTAGTCAAATTTCATTTATTTGTTTGTTTAACATTGGAACTTATTAAATTTAATATTTCTACTTAGATAAACTTAATTTCATTACTTGTAATGAAACAACCTCACCTGTTTTCTTTTTTCAGTTGTTTTTATTCAAAGCAGTTGATTCTACGGAAGGCTGATCCTGCCAAAACTGTCAATAAGTAAATAAATTATAGGAAATAAAACTATTACAAAAAAAAAAGCTGAATGAGTAAATAAATAATCAAAAATAGGAGACAATAAAATTAAATATGTATTTTTGGAAATAAGTAAATAAATCAATGTAATTAGTTATTTCCATATTTATGTATTCCATTTATTAATATATTTACTTTTTCCATCACTGATGTAAAACATGTTGGTCAGCTACGACAATCAGTGTCAGCCAATCAGCTCCCTAGAAAATTAAAATAAAGTTCCTGGATCTGCCCGGCAACTCGTGTTTTCTACAGCTAGAAATAAGAAGTAAAAATAAACACAATTAATAATTTAATATGGTAATAAATTATATATAGATATATATATAGTCAAGTGGTGCCTGATCTCTCTGGAACCGGGAAGAAACCAAGCAAACCCAGCAGATGCTTTGAGCCCTCCATGCCACTAGGGGGCCAAGAAGAAGAAGAAGCACTCTTTCAGCAACAATTCATAAATTAAGAAAAACCAAAACAACACAAGCACAATGAAAGAAAAACAAGCACAGCACCAGTAATCCCAGATGTTGGGTTTATAGATGTATAATTAAGTAGAAGCAGTATTTTTGAACAACATTATGTATAAAAGTGGCGTTCAATGACCTGAATAAATTTTGCCATTTGGAAGGTATTCGTATAAAGATGTAGAAAGTGGCGTTTTGAAGGCATTTTCAAAGTATTTAACAAAAATAGTCAATTCTTTGTGTGACTTTTCAGTCGTGATAACATTTGGCACTTTTTGCTTTCCATACCTTTCTGTCTCGCGCGCTCCCACTCTGAAGCAGCTTCAGAGGAGATGGTTGAGTGCGCGTGCGCGTTGCTCCGTGGGAAAGCAGCTGCAGCAGAGGATGAGGAGGAGGATGAAGAGACGGGACACAGCGGCCGTCAGCCCAGTCCGCCGCCGACACGCAGGCTCCCGCCGCGGGGTTTTCACCGGAGACACTCCGCTGGAAGATCCGCTCCGGATCCGAGAGAAAAGTTCTGATTCCTGGAGGAAATCCGGAGGAGATCCCTGATTCTAGAAAACTTCCGAGACTCTGACGGGTTCGGGTCCAAACCAGGAATGCCGGCTCCGGGTCTCCTCCGGCTGTGACCCGGCTCTCTCCGGGGACTCCCGCCAGCTCTCCCCGCCGCCGGGCGCCATGAAGCGGCCGTGTGAGGAGAGCAGCCCGGCGGAGCGTGAGAGGCTTCCTGCGGGGTGAGAACATCCCGTCCTGCCTGGAGAACCTTTAACATCCCATCACTAATTATGACTTTAGAAAGCAAAAATAAATGAAAATTAAACACAACAGTTTGTCATGAACTTTTCTGCTTTTATAAGAAATGTTCTAATCTTTATGAAAATATGCCCAGCGTTGATCATTTTATTTATTTCGCAGAAATTCTCTCAAATATTTCATCTTAAAATACAAAAAATATCATTTTAAAACCGGCTTATTTTAACATTCAGGCTTTATAATTTCAGGATTTTTTGCAACTAACTGTGTGATCATTCATCATTATTGTTATTTAACTTTTTTAGTTTTTCTTTGTGAAAAAGCAGATCTACTAATTTGTTGATAGATCAAATTAATCTATTAAAATAAAATTAAATGTTAATTTTCAATTAACATTTAATTGATTTAAATCTTTCCAATTCACTTCAAATTCAAAAATACTTTATTCATCCCAAAGAGAAATTTAATGTTGTTAATAGTAATTCAGACTCTACAGAGTTATTGTAGATAAAAGAGTTGCTATAGTTATTTTTAGGAGATTTGTTGTAAAGATGTTTATGCAAGTTTAAAAATGTCTTTTCAGTTTGTAAGTCCAGAAATATTCATGCAAACATAATAATTCTGGCTGCTTCATTTATTTTTTTCATTAGCAACTCCAATATATTTAGTTGCTAGTCAATAATTTCTCTGTTTTACATAAATCAACTTGAAAAGCTGTAAATTGTTATTTTTTTGGTTCTAAAACAAATAATTAAATCAAACAGAAATGTGTTATTCTGGATGCAGTGATACTGAGATGCAACACTGATAGTTAAAATGTTAATAATCAGAATTTGTTTTCATATAAAATGTGGAATAAACTGGATTTATTGTTTTTAATGGAAACCACATTAGGGTTCGAGTTAAAAGAAACTAAAAATGTTTGTTTTCTCTGAGGTTCCAGGTGAAATTAGGGATTAAAATCTGCTGCAGATTCCAGTGATTTCTGTGGATTCCTGTGCAGGGATCCGGTCGGACGCGCGTCTCCGGCGGCGCAGCTGATGGCGAGGAAGCGGCACAGAGGGGTAGGTCGGCCGGCACGTCGCCGCGTCCGGAGGCCCGGCGCCTCCGACGCTCCTTCAGTTTCCTGTCGGTTCCAGATCATCGAGAAGCGGCGCAGGGATCGGATCAACGGCAGCCTGTCGGAGTTACGGCGACTCGTCCCGACGGCCTGGGAGAAACAGGTCAGCCTGACCTTTGACCTCTCAGCTCCTGTGTTTTTGATGCATCTGTGCAGCAAAACAAACAATAACCACATTTTCTGAAGATAATCATGATTTATCACATTTTTAATATCTAAATTACCAGTGAATTTTTAGTTTTATATTTAATAAAAACTCATCTGTCACCTTTCAAAAGGAATTTATTTTAAAATGATTTTTTATTTTAAAAGATTGTTTTAAAAAAATCTATGTTTTATTGCAAAATTAAAACTATTAAAAATGTTTCTACATTTTGACTTTCTATTTTTAAAAAGATCTAAATTATCAGATGAAATAATAAACAGTTCTAAAGTTTTACTGGATTTTAACACCAGAATGAATCTGGATCTGCAGCTCAGACGGTTTCCCACCTAAAAACCTTAATAAAGTTTTCTGATATAAAACTGAACATTTTATTCCTCAAATATTTTCCCTGTCAGGTGAAAAATGGATCCATGAATCAAAGCGAAGTGATACGGAGCCCTGAGGAACTCCGTCTGTAGTTTACTAGAAATGTGTTTTTTAGAAGAAAAGTGGAAATCAGAACTTTGAAACTAGAATAAATCTATGAATCTGTTTAAATAGTCAATCACCAGCTGAGAGAAAAAAATTGACAAAATTTTAAATCTTTAAACTTTTAGAGAATTTTCAGTCTGTTAGCATCAGAACGGCTAACGGCGCCGCTTCCCGCAGGGTTCTGCTAAACTGGAGAAAGCCGAGATCCTGCAGATGACCGTGGAGCATCTGAGGACGCTGCAGGCGGGAGGCACAGGTAACCATGGCGACGCAGAGACACCTGCAGCAGGTGGGGAGGGAACAGGTAACCATGGCGACGCAGAGACACCTACAGCAGGTGGGGAAGCAGTTCAGCTGCTCCTCCAGCTAGCAGTGCTGCCACTTCCTGTAGAGGGGTGAATACTTCCTGTATGAGAGCAAATAAATGTTCAACAGGAAGTGATGTAATGTAATTTTGTTCCTTCAGGTGTTTTTTAGCGTTAGCTGTTTGGCTAACTGGTTTGTTTATGAATATTTCTTTTCCTGTAAAAATGAATCAATTCAAAATGGACGTGTTTGTTGGTCAGGTCAGCAGGAAGCGCTGGCGCTGGACTTCCTGTCTCTGGGCTTCAGGGACTGTGTGAACGAAGCGTTCTGCTACCTGAGCGCCATGGAGCCCCTGGACTCCTGCAATGCGCTGCGGCGCCGCCTGCTGGCCCACCTCAGCTACTGCGCGGCCCAGCGGGACGCCGCCGCCATGACGGCCCGCCTGCAGCCCCGCCCTCCCCCTTACAGCCACTGGGTGGCGACACTGCACCCGCCGCCTTTCGGACCGGATGGCGGCGCCCCCCAGAGGCCGGTGGAGCTGCTGCAGCACGATGTGACCTCCAGCTCACCTTCACCTTCCTCCTCCTCTTCCTCTTCCTCCCTGCTGCCCCCTCCTCTCACCGCCCCCCTCTTCTCCTTCCCCTTCGCTCTGCCCTTCCTCCCCTCCTCCTCTTCCTCACAGCCCCCCCACCCACCCTGGAGCTCCGAGGTGGGGGCCTTATGACCTCTGACCCCAGCAGCACGTCCTGTCCATTTCTGATGGTCGAACCAGAACCAGAACCACCTTCACATCCGTTTCACTGTTTATCTAAAATCTGTTTAAAAGTTTTAATGTGAAATTTCTCCTGATAAAGAATCAGAACCAGGCTGAGGAAATGTTTAAGTCCAGAGAAGAAATAAAGCAACAAAATAATACAGGAATGAAATTATTATTATACTGTATATCATATGATATAATTATAAACATATATATCTACAGTATATAATTATATTAACAAAGTTAAGTTTCTCAGTTCAGAGAAATGGCTGCACAGTTCAATGTTTTGCTGATTAAAAGTACGGTGGCCCAGAAGGGACGTGATACTAAATTTTACTGTATACTAAAATTGAAACTAAGCTAGAATTGAAGTTATGCTAAAAACATACAACACAACTAAATTTATGCCGAAACCGTTTTTTAATTAACTTCTGTTGTGGATTTCTGCTGTTCTGCGTTTTGTTGAGCCTTCTGGGCCACCGTAGAAAGTGGGTCATGTTTCAGACTGAAGGCAGTAGAGGTCAAAGTTTAAGAATGAAACCAGTGTGAAGGACGCTGTGGCCGTTTGAGTTTGTTAAAGAGTGGAAATGTGGGCGTGCATGTTGCGTTACGGCGCCAGCCTCTCTCTGCCGGGATCTGGGATTTGCTCTCGTATCCCAGGAAGTCGTGGCTGAAGCTCATGGAGGGGAAGTCGATCTTCTGCAGACAGAAAGTCACCGCCCGACGCCTGCTGCCTTCAAAGACCGTAGGAACTGTGAGCGCTCACGTCATGCCCAGGTGTAGCGGACCGGGTCCTTCACCCACAGCATGGAGAGGAAACCGCTTTACTGCACTGCTGCAAAAACGCTTCCTGGGCCACAAACGTCCCAAAGGCTTCACAATAAAACAGAACTTTGTTTTTCTGAGGCTTTTTAACTAATATCACGGTTTAATAATAATGCAAAACACAAAGATCAATAAACTCTGAAGTCTAATGAACATCTAACACTGGAGTGGAACATTTTAAATATCCAGAATAAATAAAACAACAAATAAAATGAACTATGAAATCTCTGAAACAAAATTATCCTTCAAAATAAAAGAAAAAGTAGAATGAAGAGTCCATCCAGTTGTTGGTAGAATGAGAAACTATTGAATTTGTTTTAGTTTATGATGTGTTTAATTGATTAATTGGTTATTGGGACAGGCCTACTTCTTTACTGGAGCCGTTTCCTGCCTGCAGAAATGTTTCTCAGGAAGAAACCCGATTGGACGAACAGAACGGCGTCCTTTTTCAAACATTACTGCCTCACTTCCTCCTCCAGCTGATTGGCTGACGTGAGTCTGGAGTCAGCCAATCAGCACTGATTGGTCCAATCAAATGGTTCATCAACATGAGCTTGACCTTTGTGACCTCTGGTTCTGTCTCAAGGAATCCAGAACAAGAAGAACCAAAACCAGATAAAGGTTTGGGTTTGAGTTTTGAAATTTCCAGATGAAACCTTTCAGTTTGATCCTGTAAATAAAATGGGTCGTTGCTCTTCCTTCCCTCTGAAAGGAAAACTTTGGCAACGGAAACTCCGTCTTTACGCTCGGCTTCTCAGCAAACATGTTGCTTCAAACCATCAAACTGAGAGAGTTCTGTTTAATCTGACAGAACCGGTTAAACAGAACTGTTCTGTTTAATCGGTTTAATCGGTCGTTTCTTTGGGCTCCAGTAACAGAAACCTGATTTCATAAAACAAACTAAAAAACTCCAGAAGAGTCTGAATCTCGCCTCTCTGGCTCAGAGGAGGAAACGACGCGCTGCGGAGGGGAAGGCTGCGCCCGTTACCTTGGTGACGGCGGGTCCATCGGAGCAGGCGGCGTCCGACAGTCCTCTGCCTGCCATGACTGATGATGATGATCTTCCTCCAGCTTCACAATGCCTTCAGGTGCTGCAGGAATGTGGAGCGCTGTGAAAACAACCAGACACACAGACTGTGCAAAAACAAACAAATCTTTCAAAATAAATACATTTACAAAAGTATATCGGTTTGAGTTTAAGCTAATTACATTAAAATTATAAAATATGTCAACTTTTTAAATATGCTAATAAATTCAAATTTTACATTTTAAGGAAACATTTGCACCTGAATTTGGATCAAATCCAAATTCCTACATGATAACAGGTAAAATTTCAGAATAAAAGCCTTATTTACTGGTCTTAATTAAACAAAAACATTTCTCATTTAATGATTTATCTTTACTTCACTAGAATTTAGAAAGTATTGCATGTAAGACAAGTTTCTCAAACAAAATGTATTTTTCATTAATGACCATAGCATTTTTTGCTGATCTGCTAAAATATTACAATCATCTAAGACTAAATTCTTGTTTTTTATGAGCCAGAACCATCAGAACAGAAATCCTGAAACATTTCCCTCTGCGATTTTAACTGGATTGGGACAATATGCTGCCACTCAGGTCCGTTTGAAGCAGAAACACAAAAATCAACAAGACTCCAACACATTTTATTGTCATCAACAACATAAGAGTAATTTCACAGCACTACAAAATGAAGCCCATAAAAAAAAGAAGATATTTACAGATGGTGTGATTAACTGAAACCAGTCTGTGTGATCCAGTGGTTCTCCACAGGATCACCTGCGGGCCCGGTTGTTCTCCATCAGCTGCACCACCAGGCGGCTCTTTAGCGTAGCTAGCTTGCTCCTGTAGTGCTGCTCCAGGACGGCGGCCAGGCGGCGGCGGAGGCCCTGCAGGCTGGGCAGAGCGCCGCAGTCCGGCACGTTGAGCAGCGTGTGGAAGAAGTCCTGCCACAGGTCGGCGTGGGGTTTTCTGGAGGGAGAGGAAGCGGTTAGGGGGAGAACCGAGCCGGATCCAGAGGGACCGGGGGTGATCGGGTTACCGTCTGAAGATGCCATTGGTCTGCCAGACGCCGCCCTCGTTAACGACCTGCATGTAGGTCCCAAACAGCAGGCAGTAGACGGTTCCCGCGATCCCAAAGTAATCCGTCTGGAAACACAGAGCAGATTTACATTCACACCCTGGTCCGGGTTCTGGTGGTTCTGATGACTAGAACCCAGAGTTCACTCTGTACCAGAATTAATCTGCAGCCAATAATTTAGCTTTGACTTTTTAATCTAGTTCAGAAATCATTCTGAGGGTCAAAGATCAAACTTTTCTCCGACTGGTTCATCTCGGACTGCCTTTAACTCATTGGCTGTTTAACATGGAAGCTCTGGTTCTGATTGGTCGGACCGCCACAGCTCAGCCAATCAGTGCAGTGGATTCATCACTTTGAAGTGTTATTATAGAAATGTGACCAGATGTGTCCAGTTCCATTAAAATATAATTATATTAAGAAATAAAAATATTAATGATCAAGAAATACATTTAAAAAAATATTAAATATTTACATTAAAAGATAAATGAATACAAACTGATAAACATTTACCAACCAATCAGTAAGTGAAGAAATATAAAATAAATGTAAATTAAAGATTAAAATGGTCAATAAATATCAATAACAATGTAAATGTGTATAATAAATATAGTTAATAAATTGATGCAGAAAGTTTTACCAAACCTCACTATAACAATATTATAATAATTAAATAAAAATAATAATAAAATATAACAATAAATTAATATGAGAATAAATGAATGTAAACATTATCACAAATAAGTAAATGTTTTTTTCACGCAGTTCTGACTTTTAGTTTTCTTTCATTTCTTATTATTGATTAATTAGATCTTTAATAAATCTCCTTTAGGGTTAATGGCAGACCCAGTCAAATTGCAGCTCCGCCCCTCCTCAAGCCCCGCCCCTCTACCTGGTAGCTCCAGGGTTTCCCGCTCAGCATCTCAGTGCACTGGAAGCCGGACGTCAGACACCTGGCGGTGAACGCAGTGCATTCTGGGAACAACGCCATGTCGATGCTCTGACCCAGGTCGATGAGAACGAGGCCGTGGTCCACGCCGTCAGCGTCGAAGCACCGGTTCTCCAGGAACCTGCAGGGGTGGGACGACGGCGTCAGACGGGCCAGAACCAGAACTGGAACCAGAACCAGCAGACGGACACACCTGTCTCCCAGCAGGAAGTTGTCAGGTTTGATGTCGGCGTGGATGATGCGCGCGGCGTGCAGCTGCTCCACGGTGTGCAGGATGGAGATGGCGAAGTGAAGCACGAGCGGCGGCGGCATCACCTTGTCGCTCTGCGCCCGGAACAGGTTAACGGCGTTCTGCAGCGAGAAAAAAATACAGGAGCGTTACCGCAGCGACACGGAGCGTTACCACAGGAAACGCTGTGTCGGCACGCGGGCCGCGACGCACCAGCAGGGTGCCGTAGTTGTGCAGCTCCCCCAGCATGATGCTGCCGTCCAGGAATAGGTGAGCGGAGCGGATGCTGCCCAACAGGTGGCGCACAGAAGGAGGCAGGCGGGCGTCTAGACAGGTGTTGATGTAAAACTCCCAGGGATTGGCCGGTTTCTGCACCTGCAGAAGACAGGAAATGATGACATAGAAAGGAGGAAATAAGGAAATAAAAGGAAGTGAGGAAAGCTAATATGAGCTGAAGAAGGAACCAAGGACAGAGGAAAGGAGAGCAAGAAGTGGTACGGGGCGCCCCCTCCTGACCTTCAGGACCATCCTGTCAGAGGTCGCAGGGTTGGTGGCCTGGAAGACCGTGGCGAAGGCTCCCTGTCCGAGGACGGCGTCCACTCTGAGGGACGACGATCCTGCAGGACGAGAGACAGCAAGACGTCTGAGAAGGTCCTACTCAAAGTTTCCACATCTTCCCTGTTTATTAGATTTAACTGATTTTCTGTCAGCTGGAAATTAAAACGTCGTTTAACAATTTACTGCTAAAAATCTGAAAAGTGTGGAGCGGGTTTATATCATCTGCAGCTCAGTCAGACTCAGCTTTCATGTCCTTCTGCAGATTCTTAGTCGAATCAGATCTTTGACTAGGCCGTTCTGCTCTGATCTAAACCATGATGCTGCCACCACCGTGTCAGGTGTGAGCCAATCAGATCAGACCTGAGCTCCTTTATTTGATACCAGCAGGAACTCTTTCACCCTAAAAACATCAGGGTGTGAATTCAGACGCATGCCACACTTTTCAGCTGTTTATTTGCTGCTTATGTTGGTTTGACTCATTATGTGATGTGAGCGGTTCAGGCTGTGACCTCTGACCCCGCTGGTCCTACCCAGGCTGAGGATGTTCTTGGGGCCGATGCTGGGGACAGCGCAGGGCCAGCTGTAGCAGCAGGGGTGAGAGGTCAGCGGTGGGCGGAGCCGGGACAGCAGGTCCGAGATCCGGTTGGCGTCCCAGGGGTCGGACACCAGCCGGAGGCCGCCGGGCTCCGCCGGGCTCATGGGGACGTCCCGGGTTCTGGCCGAACCGGGTCGGCAGGGACTCAGGAAGGCATCCAGGTCCGGCTCTGCTGAGGCGACGGGACTCCTGATGTCCAGCCAGCTCGCCGTGGGGGCGCACTGCGGGCTCATGGGAACGTCACCGAGCCGGTTCTCGTCTGGTTCTGGGCTGCCGGGCCTCTCTGGGTCCTCCAGGATCTGAAACGGTTCTCTGCTAGGTCTGAGCGGGTTCTGCAGAGGGCTGGCCTCCCAGCCGGCGGCCCCGGAGGCCTCGGCCGGGCAGAGCGTCTGGTCCCTGAAGGAGAGCAGGGCAGGCGGCGGCGGCTGCGTCATGCTGAGGCAGGAGGAGGCGAAGCCGTCGGCCATGATGGTACCCTGCCGCGCTGAGGACGGCAGCAGCGGAGCGCCGGCCGCCTCCGATGCCGCGTCATCGGCTGGACTCTGCTCCATGATGGGGCTGAGGGAAAACCAACACCATCTTTCACTTAATACCAATAACACACAGCTTCTTTATTTCACCTTTTTATTAAAGAAAAACATGGGGCGTGCTGTGGTGGCGCAGGGGGTTAGCACGCCCCACGTTTGGAGGCCTTAGTCCTCGACGCGGACGTCGTGGGTTTGACTCCCGGACCCGACGATATTTGCCGCATGTCTTCCCCCCCCTCTCCTGTCAGCCTGCTGTCATATAAGGGACACTAGAGCCCACAAAAGACCCCCTGGAGGGGTGTAAAAAAGAAAAAACTAACTACTTTTAAAAAAAGTGACTCGTGATAAATCTAGTAACTTGTTTTGACAAATCCACCTATTATTTCGAAAAGGAAATAGCAACAAATCTAGCAACTCTTTAAAAAAAGAAAAAGTGATTCACATGACAAATCTAACAACTTTTTTTCCTTATAAAAAAAGGTCGGTCGGCGGGTCGGAGGGAAGCTGTGTGATGTCGACATCAACCAAGCTGGACCGGAGGAACCAATGGGAAAATTCAACTGCAGTACCACACTTCGACCACAAGGTGGCAGCACTCAGGCAGGTTTAGGCCAAATATTGCAGAACTAAACACATTTACAGGAAAATGTCAAAATGTGCACAGAAACAAAGATCGGATCCTTAAGTACCAATTTACACTTTATCTGCAAAAAAAACTTAATTTGGGTTTTAGTTACACTTTAATCAAAACAAACCAATGTGATCACACCTCTATCAATTTGTTTCATGTTGGATTCATGTTAATGTGTAATTAAAGTCAAAACCTTCAATAAAAACATACAGAAAATCTCACAACCCCATTGCAGTACCTCTGCGACCCTCCTACAGGTTGTGACCCCCATGTTGGCTCACCTGAGTTTTTTCGTCTGCCGTCTGATGAAGACGTTTTCGTCAGCGTCGCCGCCATCTCCGTTATTCTCTGCAGGAACATCAGAATCAGAGCCTCATCCAGTGAAGCATCATGGAGGAGGAGGAGGAGGTTGCGGAGCCTCCGCCGGTACCTTCAGCCAGGAAGAAGCCGCCACTGAATGGCGTTTTGTGAGTGAACGGTGTGGAGACGAACTGGGCCAGCGGGGCGAAGTCGGTGGTGCTGTTGGGACAGGCGGCCAGCGAGTTGTGGCGGGCGCCCCACATGGTGCTCTCGTCTGGGATCAGCTCCGACGGCGTCTCCTGGTGGACACGGACAGAGATTCAGCCCGACAACCGCCAGCACCAGCTGGACCAGAACCGCCGGAGATTCCCAACAACTGTCCCAAACTCACGTTGGGTCTGTCTGCTCTCGGCCCGCCGAGTTCTGTCAGAGCCCTGGCCGGTTTGGACCTCTCAAACGGAACTGCGGCGCTGAAGGAAACAAAAACATCAAATCAGTCCATGTGGTACCATGGTTACAGATGATAAATGTCCAAAACTGAAAACGTAGGAGCTTGAATCCTTCCAGCTGCAGAGCATCCAGAGACAGAAGGAAAGATGATCCAAAGATCAACGACTAGGAAAGGAAATCAAGAACAAGACAGATCAAAACAGAAAGGAAGGGAACAAGGAAGTAAGGAAGGGAACAAGGAAGTAAGGAAGGGAATAAGGAAGTAAGGAAGGGAACAAGGAAGTAAGGAAGGGAATAAGGAAGTAAGGAAGGGTCACAGGACGGTACTGTCTCTTTAAGGAGGCTGCAGGAGCCTCTGATGATGAGGAAGAGGAGGAAGGTTTACCTGCCGTTCTCTTTGTCTTCATAATCCTGGAAGATGGTGAACGGGGCGGCGGCCGGCAGCTCCGGTACCAGAGGGACCACTGTGACCAATGAAGGAGAGAACGGGTCAGAACCGGGCTAACCAGAACCGGCCTGCAGTTCTACAGATCCAGAACGTTTACCGCCAGTCTCCAGGTCCGGGTCGGGTTCAGCAGTGGCCCGGTGCAGCATGGAGGCTCCCTGGAACGGATCGTCCAGGAAGGTCGGAGCCTGGAACATGTTCATGATAACGCCTAGAGGGAACAACGGGTCAGAACCAGAACCAGAACATGATGACGCCTAGAGGGAACAACGGCTCAGAACCAGAACCAGAACATGATGACGCCTAGAGGGAACAACGGCTCAGAACCAGAAGTCATGCATAAAACACTGAGCAGTTTTCACACTAAAACTTTTCGTGCGGAAAAATGTATTAAAATGCGGCGCACAAAAAACTGGGATGCATAAATCCGTGGCCTCGAACATTTCCTTTATTAATCCTAATTTGCAGAAACAGAGCAGCTGCTGCTCCGCCTGTCGCCTCCATAAATACATATTAATGTAAATTAGTATAAATACCAGGAGGTCTGTCGCTGCATGAAGCAGTAACCATGGCAACGACCTTGTCTATAGCAGAATAAGTATTTATAATAATAATAATTGTATATTTTATTTAAAAGGCACTTTGAGGACAGATAATGTCACCTCACAAAAATAAAAATAAATTTTAAAGAAAAAAAATCCAAATTAAAAAAATAAAAAAATAAAGAGATCCTGTAAATGCATGTTTATAGTTTATTATTGTTCACAAGTAAAGTTTGTGTGGCTGCTGCACATTTTCAGTGAAAAAGTTTGCGTATATTTACGCAAACTTTAACGCAAAGTTAATTTTTATACATGCCGACTTGTGCGTAAAATATGGCACTGCACATTTTTTGTGAGCACGCCGCTTTATGCATGAGGCCCCAGGGCCGGGCGCTCACCCAGGGCCTCCCGCGTGTTGACGGTGGGCGACGGCTGCGCCCTGGAGGGCGTGGCCTGGACGAAGCCCAGAGAGGAGTTGGGCGTGACGTGGGAGACGTTGGCTGCTCCTCCCTGAGACACTGGAACGATGAAGAAGAAGAGGATGATGAGGAGGATGAAGAGCAGGAAGAAGGAGGAGGGCGATGATCACTCACCATCAAGCTTCTCCTCAGGTTCTGGTACCAGACCGCAATGCCTGATGGGAAATATGGAGGGTCAGAGAGTTTGAGGAAGTCGTGCGAGTTTCCCCTCCGGAGGTCATCAGGTACTCACAGCGGCGCCGCGCCGAGCCCGCTGGGCCGACGGGCTTCCGGGTTCCTCTGGGCTGATGACCCGGTAGCCTGAGGTTCTGCTGCGCCACTGCAGTCGGACAGGACGGGGAGATGGCGGGTTGCCTCAGAACCAGAACCGGTACCGGCAGCCTCCTGGATAAGGCTGAGGTCGGAGAGAAGCCCCTGACCGACGGAGCGACGGGAATGAGAGGAGGAGGAGAAGATGAAGGGAGCAGCAGAGGCCTGGAGGGGGAAACATCACCAGGTTACCTGGGTCAAAGGTCACACGATGAGACAGACAGAGGAAGGAATAGAAACGCAGAAGGCAGAGAGAAAGAGAGAAAGGCAGACGGCGCTCCGTCTCCATGGTGACCTGCAGGGTTGTGCAGGGAGATCCTCCACAGGCCTGCAGGCTCTGGTTGACCTGCTGCAGCATGCTCTGCAGCATCTGCACCTCCTGCTCCTCCTGCGGCAGCTGCCGCAGCTGCAGCTGAACTGCAAGGACAACACAAGAAACGGGTCACTTCCTGTCTCAGGGAGAAACGGGTCACTTCCTGTCTCAGGGAGAAACGGGTCACTTCCCGTCTCAGGGAACGCCGGGTTCTTACTCTTCTCCCTCCACTCCCGCTCCTGCCTCTCCCGGATCTTCCTGAAGTATTTCTCGGCCCGGACCTCTTCGAAGCAGAACTCGACGCCGTCGCTGACCAACGCGTCCTCGCTGTACTCGGAGACCGTTGGGGCGGCGGCATCCTGACTGGACGGTTGTGTCCCCGACGTCTCGGTGCGGGACACGCTGCGGACCACACCACAAGTGAGCGGACGCCTCGTTAAGACCAGGACTAACGAGCTCAGAGGACTTACGTCGTGACGGTTCTTCTCAGAGGCAGTTTGGATGGAGAATCAGCGGCGGCCTGGACAGAACCAGAGGTTTAGTGGGTCATACTGGTGCTACCGTTGCAAACAGTAACGGACAAGAACCTTTTTCTGGGGAGACATCTGATTGGTCAGCTGGGAGTTCTGCAGAGGGACTTGGGCTCCTATCCAATGAAACACAGGAAGAATCAGCAGCTGATCCAACATGGCGTCATGAGAGAATCGGGTCAACAGACTCTCACCGGACGCTGGAGGCTCGGTTCTGGTTCTGCTCTGGAACTGCCTGCAGGTCACACTTCACATCAGCATAAACTGCACTCAGCAAACCTCCGCTAATCTGCTAATACGCTAACAGCAGAGCTAATTTTCAGCTTGAAATTAAAGGGTTGTAGTCTTTAAAGAAAAGATGTTATTTCAGGTTAGCGCATTAGCATTAGCTTTCTCAAAATGCCATGTTGGTGTAGTGCTTTAGCATTAGCTTCTTCTACAAACGGTGTTGGTTTAGCGCTTTAGCTGTACTCACCTGTACTCGTGGAGCAGCGTGTCCGCCGGCTGGGCCTGGTTCTCCAGAGCCTTCAGGTAAACGGCATCAGCCTGATCCTTCATTCCCTTCTGCTCAAAGTGCCGAGCCCAGGCCAGGTACAGAGCCGCCGTCCTGCTGCCGACGCCGCGACTGAAGACGTGAGCGTACAGGTTGGCGGGGTCCACGCAGTAACTGGCCTGGAAGACACGGTTTCCATGGACACCTGAGCAATGCAACAGCTTCCAGCACCAGGGATTACAACAAAACCGGACCTTCATCATGGTCCACTGAAAACCTGATTCAATTAAATCTGCAGAAGACTGAGATACTAAGGAAGGAAGAAAGGATGGAACAAAGAAGGAAGGAAGGAAGGAAGCAAGCGTCCTTCTGGCTCCAGGAACAATTTCAGTTCAGTAAATCTGTGACTGGATTCAGAATATGAATTGGTCTCATCTGATTAATAAACTGCTGGTTGAATTTTAATGAAAACATTCAGATTCATCAAGCAAACCTAAAACTCACTAAATCACACCTCCATCTTTCTCCATCAGTAAACTTAAAGGACACTCTCGCTGTTTGAGGTAACTAGCTGTAACTACTTCTAGTTAGCTCTAAGTAACTCGAACCAATTAGGATGAGCGGTTCGGTCCTGCTGCTCAGCGCCGGAACAACGAGTCTGACTTACACATCTGATGCAGTAGTTGACGTAGCGGACGTCGTTGGCATATTGATCCACGTTGAGGAATCTTTGGACCAGCGCCTTAAACACCAGGGACATCTCACTGCTGCCCTCTGCTGGCTGCCTCTGCTCCAGGAAGTCCACAAACCTGCAGGACCCGAGAACGGAAAAGTCACAAACACAGCAAGCAACGTTTCTCTGGGGCAGCAAATATTTTGTTCAACTGATTTTGTATTTATTTATTAGACTTCTTTGCATTCTTTACTGTATTTATGTGAGCTTGTGCAATGTAATTTGAACTTCTTTAGCCTGTAGCAATAAACAATCAGTTAATAGAATAAATAAATTAAAATGAGCTTGATTTCAATTCAGATGATTAATATTTTCTAATGCAAATCTTCCACTGAGACATAATAATCCATTTTATTTGTGGTTTCGCCTGTGTGTGGTTATATTTCCGTTTTATCTATCGTTTTTGGTTATTGTGTGTTATTTTGGTTATTTAAAATATCTTCCAGTTCCACTGTTGAGCAGTCATTACAAAATTAAAGCGTATTGGTTTCTGAGAGAACAAATTTGCATTATTAAGTTGAAAATTCTGGCTTATATTGTTGGTTTCATTTTGTGTTGTTGCTGAGACACATTTCATGGATGTGTCTGTTTATATAAATATGTTCAAGACTGAATTAAAGTGAAGGCTACCTCAAAACCTTCACTGAAATAAAAATAAAAAATGGCCTGTACTATTTTATGATAAATAAAATCGTTCATTTTCAGAAATTTGTTGCGTCTTTTCTAGTTTTTAAGACCCATTTTCTCCACCTCTAGATTAAAGCTGTCAGGATTCCAAATTGTTCCACAAAAATCAGAGGAGACTTCCTAGCGGCTGAATTAACTCATCTGATCAGACAAGATTTTATTATTTAAAGCTGAAGAGAAATTGATTTTGAATTCAAGCTCATTTATATGTCTGAAGTACTAACCTACCTCGGTTCAGATTAAAACAGCAGAATTAGCGGAAATACTTAACTGTCCCACGGATCCAGCGGGTCGTCTCCGCTGTAGGAGGCCAAACTTTCTTCAAAACACCTAAAAATGGGGAAATATGGAGACAACTTTAAGGAGGAAAGTCCAGCGTCCAAAATATAGCTAATAACTGGTATTAGCTACAGGAGGCTAACTCGGGCTAGCGTTTTTACCGTAAATATGAAGCGATATCCATCTCAGCCCGGGGTAATACTTGGCTCACTATTAATAGATTCACCTTATGGATAAACAGAGATTATATTACTGTGTACATTTTGAATTGTTTTTAGCACTTTAACTACAATAACAATTCCTGTTGCTGGCTCTGTTCCTGTGTTACGTTTGAAATTTCGCGCTCAACCAATGAGCGTCCAACAATGCATGCAAGGCACGCCCCTGATGAGAAACAGGAAGTGACGTACAGAATTGCGGAGGTTCTTGTCAGTACAAACAAAACTAGCTTAAAATAAACCAAAAATAATTTTTAAAAAATCACAAAGTAAAATACATTGAGTCAAAATAAAATAAATCAATTAAAACATTTTTTTAATTAAAGTGACAGTCAAGAATTTTTCATGGACTAATCAGTAAAATGATAAAATACAGATAACTTGTCCTTCCTCCTGAATCCTGTCACAGGGCTTTTTGTTTATTTTACTAACTTTCACTTTCAAAAGTCTTCCCACTGGTGGAAACATCTTGTGGAGCCCTCAGATAGAGATGGTCCTGTCTTTCCTACTGATCCTCTCATACTGAAGTTGTTTAAAAGTTAGAAAACTGTTGGTTTCACCAAAAATATTTTCAGAAGCAGTTTCCAGCAGGCTGTGCTAATGGAAAGCGATGAATGGTGCATCCAACTATTAACCAACACAAGAAAACAGTGATAAATCAATAAAAGCTAAATCATTGTTCTGCACTAATCAGTCCAATTTTGCACAACTGCACTGTGGCACACTTGCTGTACATATATTTACATATACATACTGTATCTGCATTTTTTAAATCTTTGCAAGGACTGCTCTAAGTTCCTTTTTATATTGACAGCATATTATATTTTATTTTTAATTTTGTCTGCAACTGCTACTCAGTGGTGGTTGTTGTGTGTCTTGTCTCTATGCTGTAACTGTGAAGTAATTTCTCTGCTGGGATGAATAAAGTAATTCTATTCTATTCTATTCTAAAAGCACTGGGGGAGACAGGAGAGAGAACGGGAGACAGAAAGATGGAGAAAATTACTCTCATACTATTTTGGATCACAATTATAATTTTTATCATCAAATTTAACCTGTTTTTTATCATTAATGTAAACTTACATTGTTCTACAATGTAACATTGTTTTATAACATTATTTTATAACTAGAAAAATGTTGACAGATTAAGCTGACTTTGAGTCTGTCTATATTACTGGAAGGATTGGGGTGAATTGGAATCCGTTATGGGATCTCTGACTATCTTCACTAAGTTATTATTGTCTGTAACTTTATTACTGTGTTGTTCTATGTTATTACCATTTGGCAGGTGGTATTGTGGTCCATTACTGTTTTTTAACCTTATTACGACCATTAAGTCATGGTTACCGTGTTTTATTACAGCATGAGCTATACATTAACTATGTGTTAGCGTGTTATTACTACATTAGCTGGGATTTACAGTGATGGCAATCACCAGCCCCGTTTCCCGCCGCCGTAACCCAGATGAATGAAACCGGAGCAGCCCCTGAATCCCCCCATCAGAAACCCTGTTTCTCTAAAAGGGAAGAAGCGGACCTCGGGACTTTACCTCGCCGCCATTTTCTAACCCGGGGTGAAAAAAGGAAACCAAGTGAACATCACCGGGGTCAGTATTCCTCCCTAATTCGGACCACCATCACCACAGCGGGTCAGCATCGTGCACTCAACGTTACATCCGCATGGTATGTACCCGGAAAGGCTTGCTCTTTGGAGGGTGGGGTGTTTAGCTAGAGCCGGTGTTAGATGCTGTTCGCTCCGGCCTCTGCTGATGGCTAACCGGCATTTTGAAGCGGTGAAACGGTTCCATTCTAGTAACGTGACACTGCCAGAGAACATGAGGTAACTTCAGCTACATAAAAGGTCATTATAATGAGGTAATGAAGAGGAGATGAAGATGTTTGCTTAGGTTGGTGTAACGCTGAGGCCTGCAGCCTGCAGAAGCCTGCGCTGCCGGCTAACGGCGTGTGGCTGTGAGAGGAAACCTGCAGGCTGCTCCAGCGCTCAGTTTATCCGTTATAAAAGCTTCTAACTGTTGGCAGAGCATAGATATATGTTGGTTTCCGTGTTGAACATGTTCGGCTTCAGTTATCATGTGCAGAAAACCCATTTAATGAGCTAGCAGCCCAGTTTCTAATATTATAAACAGGACGGTGGCGCCAACAGTCCATTTATTCAGAGCACACCTCCAGAGGTGATCTCTGATTGGCCAGATGGGAGCAGTGGTAAATAATCAAGGTGATCCGATACTGTTGTCATGGATACTTCGCTTTTAAGTTGAATCAGTTCCAAAATAACAAGATATAACCCTGAAGAAATATGATCTTTTTGTAAAAATGCTAAGCAGCAATCCTGCTGCTCTCACTGAAACGGGATCCTGACTGAACTCTGACCTTAATCTGACTGAAAACAACAACAGAACAAGAATTTACACATTGAAGCTTCCTAATATCACTAAAAAACAGGTTTCTGGATTAAAAAGTCAGCCTGTCATTTTCATATTAAAACAAGTTTTTATCAAAACTCAGATTAAATGTTTGTCAAACGAATAGAATATACTTTATCGATCCCCAAGGGAAAATTGCTTATTTGTTGAAAGCTACTCCATCTTAGGTAATAAATGCAAAGTTTATATACACTCAGCAAAAATATAAACGCAACACTTTTGTTTTTGCTCCCATTTTTCATGAGATGGACTCAAAGATCTAAAATTCATTCCAGATAAACAATATTACCATTTCTTTCAAATGTTGTCCACAAATCTGTCTAAATGTTTGATAGTGAGCACTTCTCCTGTGCTGAGATAATCCATCCCACCTCACAGGTGTGCCACATCAAGATGCTGATCTGACATCATGATTAGTGCACAGGTGTACCGTATACTGCCCACAATAAAAGGCCACTCTGAAATGTGCATTTTTTTTCCTTTATTGGGGGTCTGGGGACTCAGAACCAGTCAGTAGCTGGTGTGACCACCTTTTGCCTCATGCAGTGCAACACATCTTCTTTGCATAGAGTTTATCAGATTGTCAATTGTGGCCTGTGGAATGTTGGTCCACTCCTCTTCAATGGCTGTGCGAAGTTGCTGGATATTAGCGGGAACTGGTACACGCTTTCGTATACGCCGGTCAAGCACATCCCAAACATGCTCAATGGGTGACATGTCCGGTGAGTATGCTGGCCATGCAAGAACTGGGACATTTTCAGCTTCCAAAAATTGTGTACAGATCCTTGCAACATGGGGCCGTGCATTATCTTGCTGAAACATGAGGTGACGTTCATGGATGTATGGCACGACAATGGGCCTCAGGATCTCATCACGGTATCTCTGTGCATTCAAAATGCCATCAATAAAATGCACCTGTGTTCTTCGTCCATAACAGATGCCTGCCCATACCATAACCCCACCACCACCATGGGCCACTCCATCCACAACATTGGCATCAGCAAAGCGCCCACCCACACGACGCCACACACGCTGTCTGCCATCTGCCCTGAACAATGTAAACCGAGATTCATCCGTGAAGAGAACACCTCTCCAACGTGCCAGACGCCATCAAATGTGAGCATTTGCCCACTCAAGTCTGTTACGGCGACGATCTGGAGTCAGGTTAAGACCCCGATGAGGACGACGAGCATGCAGTTGAGCTTCCCTGAGACGGTTTCTGACAGTTTGTGCAGAAATTCTTTGGTTATGCAAACCAATTGTTTCAGCAGCTGTCTGAGTGGCTGGTCTCAGACGATCTTGGAGGTGAACCTGCAGGATGTGGAGGTCCTGGGCTGGTGTGGTTACACGTGGTCTGAGGTTGTGAGGCCGGTTGGATGTACTGCCATATTCTCTGAAACGCCTTTGGAGACGGCTTAAGGTGGAGAAATGAACATTCAATGCACGAGCAACAGATCTGGTTGACATTCCTGCTGTCAGCATGCCAAATGCTTGCGACATCTGTGGCATTTTGCTGTGAGACAAAACTGCGCATTTCAGAGTGGCCTTTTATTGTGGGCAGTATAAGGTACACCTGTGCACTAATCATGATGTCAGATCAGCATCTTGATGTGGCACACCTGTGAGGTGGGATGGATTATCTCAGCACAGGAGAAGTGCTCACTATCAAACATTTAGACAGATTTGTGGACAACATTTGAAAGAAATGGTAATATTGTTTATCTGGAATGAATTTTAGATCTTTGAGTCCATCTCATGAAAAATGGGAGCAAAAACAAAAGTGTTGCATTTATATCTTTGTTGAGTGTATATAAGAGTGATAAGTTCAAAATGACTAGATATAACAAATAAATACACAACAAGCAAATCATGATCCTAAAACTCAGAATTGATTCTCTGGACGCCGAAACATTAAAGTCACACAAACGGGTTCAGAGTTTCCCCCAGTAAACCTGCTGAGGCGTCCGCCCTGTTTTTGTACTAAAAGATGTTAATTAGGCAGGAAATGTAAAAATATTACTGGGTAATTAAATGTTACAGGAAAACATCTCCAGTGAAACGATATTTAAACCAACAACTAGTCTGAAAAACAACAAATCAAAAAATACAATTAAGATGAATATCAATTATTTGCATTTTTGTTTAATCCAAATGAAGTCAGCGGCTCCATCGGGCCCCCAGGGCTTGAGGGGCCATAAATGATAATATTTTAACACAGATACATAAATGTAACATTTATTTATTGAGATTAGCAATGCTGCTAAATTTGATTTGATGGTTTCAGCATAAATAGATTAAAATATTTAAAATTGTTTAACATTTAAATGTAAGATTTTAAGGAGCTGGCAAGTTTACTTTGTAAAAGTTCAAAGAACAATATTCATAGTTAGATTGTTTTGTTACCATAGCAACAGTCTGATGCTGTGAGTTGAATCTTTGAGTTTGAGCAAATGAATAAACTGTAATTATAACTGATTGTTTTCAGGTTGGCCAGTTAATCTACTGTCTCTCTCCCAGATTAAATCCAACACAGAAGCTGTTAGAGGTGCTGATGGTTTTAGCAGCAAGAGGGGCCCCTAGGTCAGATTCTGCTCCAGGCCTCATGCAGCCTTGGACCGGCCCTGCAGGATGAGTTCAATCTGCTGTGCAGAGATGAGCAACAAACTGAGATTTAATTTAATGCTAATGTGGCTTTATGAGCTCTAACATTTCTGTCTCTTGAGTTTTTAATAAGAGCCACAGAAACTATTTTGGTTGCTCCAGTTTATGGGACGAGTAGACAAAGCATTTGGTATGATTTGATGCTTCGTAACCGGAAAAATAATAATAAAATAATATAAAACCAGCATGAAGCGTGACTGCGAGGAGAGCGTCAAGCTCCACACCAGCTGATCCTGCATGATGAGGTTAGCGCTAACGCTCCGACCAACTGGGACAATACATAACCTTTATCAGCGCAGACAGAGCCAGGCGCTGGGCAGCAAGTTGAGATGGAAAAGCCGCACAAAATTCTTTGTCCATAAATATAAATCATTCTCACCACTCGCTCAACGCTCCTCTGAAAGCCACTAGAAGTTATTCACATAGAGCTGCACAACCAGAGCTAACACGGTGGGTTTAAACTCCTATCTTGATCAAAAACTCTGGAAAGAAACAATTCCTCACAGGGGGTTGATGTAAATATAGGTCAGCCTGAGTCCAGTTTGAGTGAAAGGAGGTGCGCGATCTGAGGTAAACTTAAGACATCCAGCTGCTGCAGCACGCGAGGCAACACACACAGGCGCCAGCGGTGCTATTGGTCCGGCTTTAAATGCATAAACAATAAACCCATCTTCTATAAACTCATCTTTTAGGAATAAATCTGCTCTGCCAGTGAGAGTCTTGCAATGCAGCTTTAAAAAAGCGATTTTTATTTTTCTATATTATTATTTTCCTAAAGACATAAACAAGAAAGGCCTAGCCTGGCGGTGGAGCTTGTAAAGCATGGCGGGGGAAACCCTGCGGTTTAAATCCCACAGGAAACAGCTGACAGGTTTCTGCGTCACTTCGTTCCAGATGTCTGCAGATTTGGCCACAGATCACGTGAACGGGAACGGCACCGAGGAGCCCATGGAAACCATGGCAACCGTGACCCGCTCCGAACATTTCCAGGCTCTGCTGGACGCCGGCTTGTCGCAGAACGTAGCTGAGAAGCTGGACGAGCTTTATGTAGCAGGTCAGGACACACACACACACAGCTGCTGCTGTTCCTGCCAGCTTCTCTTTAGGAGGAAACATCACCGACACACTTTCTGTGTTTCCATATCAAACGTTCAAAATGCTCAAAAACATTCATGTGTAGTGATGCCAACTCCCACCTGCAGGTGGCTCCACTGTTACAGTCGACTGACTGACATGGCGAGTTACAAATTGAGCTACTTAAGTTCTAAAAAATGTTTGTGGAGCTTGACCTGATGCTGACCTTTGACCCTGCAGGCCTGGTGGCTCACAGCGACCTGGATGAGCGCGCCCTGGAGGCTCTGAAGGAGTTCAACGAAGACGGGGCGCTGCAGGTTCTGGTCCAGTTCAAGGAGAGCGACCTATCCCACGTTCAGGTGAGTTTCCCCGGGCGAGGGGGCGGAGCTAGCGGCGGCATCTGACCCGTCTGTGCTCCTCCAGAATAAAAGTGCCTTCCTGTGTGGGGTGATGAAGACGTACCGGCAGCGGGAGAAGCAGGGCACCAAAGTGTCTCCGGCCTCCAAAGGTCCAGACGAGGTGCGGATCCGGGAGCTGCTGGACAGAACCGGCTACACGCTGGACGTCACCACGGGCCAGAGGAAGTACGGCGGCCCGCCGCCGGACGCCGTCTACGCCGGGTCGCAGCCCACAGTGGGAACCGAGGTAGGCCTGCTGCCCGCAGGCTGTTGCTTAGCAACGGCCCCGCTCCTGACAGCTGCCGCTCCCCGCAGATCTTCGTGGGGAAGATTCCCCGCGATCTGTTTGAAGACGAGCTGGTTCCTCTCTTCGAGAAGGCCGGGCCCATCTGGGACCTGCGGCTGATGATGGACCCGCTCAGCAGCCTGAACCGCGGCTACGCCTTCGTCACTTTCTGCGCCAAAGACTCCGCCCAGGAGGCGGTCAAGCTGGTAGGGCCGCAAGCCGCACGCTGCACATGGACCCAGCCGGGCCCGGTACCACAACCTCTCCTCTCTCTTCTAGTGCAATAACTTCGAGATCCGGCCCGGCAAACACATCGGCGTCTGCATATCTGTGGCCAACAACAGGCTGTTTGTCGGTTCCATACCCAAGAGCAAAACCAAGGAGCAGATCGTGGAGGAGTTTTTTAAGGTCACAGGTAAGAAGCGCTCCCGGCGCCGGTTCTGACGGTTCGGCCCGGCCTGACCTCCGGCTCTGCTGTGTCCTTCCAGAGGGTCTCAGTGATGTCATCCTCTACCACCAACCCGACGACAAGAAGAAGAACCGCGGTTTCTGCTTCCTGGAGTACGAAGACCACAAAACGGCGGCGCAGGCCCGGCGCCGGCTCATGAGCGGAAAGGTCAAGGTCTGGGGCAACCTGGTGACGGTGGAGTGGGCCGACCCCATCGAGGACCCCGACCCGGAAGTTATGGCCAAGGTGAGTCAAAACCCAGAACTCACCAGGCGAGATGAAGACGAGCTTCAACCAGGAGCTGCAGGAAGGCAGCGATGGAGGCTGAGGAGGCCCAAAAAACACCAGATACCTGCTGACATGAGCTCACCTGATCGGATCTACTGGTTACTACATTAGCTAACAGCATTACTAGGAGCTAGCTTTAGCAAGAGCACATAGCATACATCAACCAGGAAGCCTTGCAGTGTAAACATGTCAACATCTGTGTGACAAAATTTGGTTTATATTCATAAAAACTAAACATCTGTTACTTTTACAGCTGAAATAAATGTTCCTTATGGATTTTCCTCTGGAGTTATTACATCAGCTTCAGGTTATTTTACGTTAATATTCAAATCGTAATAGTCTTAAAGCAATTTTAAACTTACAGAAACCACTGCTGAAGCAAAGGTTGATCGAAGAATATTGCTGTAAAGTTGGGTGGAAGGAAGAACAGACTGAATGTCTGGGCGTTGTCTCTGCAGGTGAAGGTCCTGTTTGTGAGGAACCTGGCCAACGGCGTCACAGAGGAGATCCTGGAGAAATCCTTCAGCCAGTTTGGGAAGCTGGAGCGAGTGAAGAAGCTCAAAGACTACGCCTTCGTCCACTTCGAGGAGCGGGACGGAGCCGTGAAGGTACCGGCCATGCCCCCGGCGTACGCTTCCTGTCTCTGATTGGACGGCTGAATGAACTCTGGTCCTGCTGCAGGCGCTGGAGGAGCTGAACGGGACGGAGATGGAGGGAGAGCCCATCGAAATAGTTTTTGCCAAACCGCCTGATCAGAAAAGGAAGGAGAGGAAAGCCCAGAGACAAGCTGCCAAGTCCCAAATGTAAGACAGGTCCCACACGATAGACAGACGATAGACAGGTCCCACACCACTGGGGACATTTAGAACCTTAAATGGACCTCCACTGGTTCTGGTCAAACTGGTTCTGGTTCTGGTCAGGACGGGTTGAGGAGTAGGTGGCGCTCTCCATGCTAACTGGTCTCTGTGTGTGACCTTTGCCCTGTCTCCCTCCTGCAGGTATGATGATTATTACTACTATTCGCCGCAGCCCCACATGCCCCTCCCCTCCAGGGGGCGGGGCCGCGGCGGCCGGGGGGGCTACGGCTTCCCCCAGGACTACTACAGCTACGAGGATTACTACGACTACTACGGCTACGACTACCACAACTACCGTGGCGGCTACGACGACCCCTACTACGGCTATGATGACTTCCAGGCCCCGGGCCGGGGGCGGGGCGGCGGCAGGGGCCCGAGGGGTGGAGCATCGCCGGTCAGTGGTCGCGGCGGCGCCGGGGCTCCCCGAGGCCGGGCCGGCTTCTCGCAGCGCGGCGTCGGGCCCGGGCCGGGCCGCGGCGGGCGCGGACCAAGAGGAGGCGTGGCGGCGGCGCGCGGGCGCGGCGGGGTACGTGGTGCGCGGGGCGGCCGCGGTGGAAATGTGGGAGGAAAGCGGAAAGCTGACGGCTACAGCCAGCCAGATTCCAAGCGCCGCCAGACCAATAGTCAGAACTGGGGCTCCCAACCCATTGCTCAGCAGCCGCTCCACTGCGGGGACCATGCTGGTAACTATTCCGGGTACAAATCTGACAACCAGGAATTTTATCAGGATTCTTTTGGGCAGCAGTGGAAGTGAAACCAGTGAAACCAGTAGCACTCTAAAACAAACCCGCTTCTGGTTAAAGACTCGGTCTGATTGGTTGCCTGCAGGTTTTCCTCCAAATTGGTGACATCTGGCAAGATGTGTGTACATATTTTAAAAATCAGCTTGGACTCCAAACATAACCCCACCCCCACCTGTTTCTGGCGAACTGCTCTTCTTCTTCCCTTTGTTTTGACCACTTTTAAAGGCCGTACTTTAGAGGCAGATTTGTGCTGCGGCTCAAGCTTTCTGTATGTTTTTACACACTCTGGTTTCCATGTTCTGAGTAGCTAACAGCAACAAAGCATTTGTCTCCTAAACATGTATTTAAAGCGGTGAAATGACGATTTGTATTGCATTTGTTGTTCCTGAGAAGAACCAGAGGACCCAGCAGTCCTGTTCGGCTTGTATTCTCTGCTGTTTGTCTGCTTTAATAAACATACACACACTCGTGTACAAAAACTACTTCAAATTGTGTTAAATTCATGTTTGGGCAAATTCTCTCTTCAAATTTCCTTCAAATTTAAGGCTCCTTGTGGAAGAAATGGACTGAAGGTTTGCCAGTGTTGGCCCCGTGCTCCAGCGTCACCTTGCATGCCATCAGATCCCAGATCACCTACTTCTGTATGTGTAGTGACATACTCCATCCTTATCAGTTCCTCTCATGTCCAAAAACATAAATGTCTCACAAATTGGTGTCCTAAATTCACTGGACGCAGCATCAACAGCTGAGGGGGGGAGTCGAAGCACAATTTGACTTTAGTCTCAGAGCGAAGCTTTTCTTGTCCCAGAAGGATCTTCCTCGCTGTTTCCCTGCTGGATTCTAACCGCAGTGGTGGGACCGCTAACCGACACGCTAGCTGCGCTAAGCAAAACGTTAGCCGCTGTGCTACACCAACGCCGTATTCAGTGGATGCGTCGAAACATCAATTTAATTTAGACATTTTCTGTAATGCGCTTTGACTTTGTTTGCTTTTTATTAAACTTCATTTATTGATTAAATTCCTAATAATCCAAGAATAAAGTTGTAATATACGACAGTCATTAATTGCATTATTACATAAATAGGATGTAATAATGCAATAAAGTCGCAATACAATGAGAATAAATTGTAATATTACCAAAATAAATTCTTGGTAATAGGATATTAGTTGTAATATTATGACAATAAAGAAAAAAATTGTAATGTTGAGAAAATTTGTAATGTAAGAAAATCGCAATATTACGGGAAAAAGTTTGAAGATGGGAAATGAGGAGAATAAATTTGATTTCTGAGAATTAAATAAAGTCACAATTCGCAAAAAAGTCGTAATATAAAAAAGTCGTGACGTGAATAAAGTCGTAGAATTCAAAAAATTCACAATAAGACAATTCGTAATAATACTATAGTAAAGTCGAACCAAAGTTTGCTATGTGTTTTCAAAGTTCGCTAAAACGCTAAGCTAATAATTAGCACCGGTATTAGCGCATTAGCGGAAGCGTGCCCACCACTGCTAACCCTGCATGTGCTGCTGCTTCTTTGCATGACTCACCTGAGCGTCAATCTATCCAGTCTAGCTCTATGGCTGCTCACCTGTCCGCTCCCTGCTGTCTTAGCGTGTGCTGCTAGCGTGTCCTGCTAGCGTGTGGTGTGCATTAACACATGCATGCGCTGTCAGGCTGTGAATGGTTCCTGCTGCAGCAGATGATGAGTATCGATGTGACGCGTCTCGTTTCCGTCTCTAATTCTTCCTTTTGTTACCCGACTAGCAGGAAAAAGGGCCGGAGGTCGCCGCCGACGAGTCGCTGTGACCGGGCCGGGCGGCGCCCCCTGCTGGAGGGAACGGTAAGGTCAGCTGACTCAGAGGAACCTCCGGCGCTGGACGGGATCCTTCTGGACCGAGCTTTGCTGCTAGCTTGGAGTGAACTCTGGTTTTGTTCTGAAGACGGACTCGATGATCTGGGATCAGCGCCGAGCCGTTCCAGCTGACCGCTAACTACCTCAGAGGACCCAGAGTCCGGGCCGGACGGCGCCGGAGGTTCGCCCTGGCCCAGGCCGTCCTCAGGCCTCCGGTTCTGACCCAGAGAAGGGGACCCGACGGACCCCTGCGTGGAGTCCATCATCAGGCGCCAAGCAGAAGTTAGTCAAACATGTTTATCAGAACCGCCTCGAATGGACCCGACCTCCATCAGAGCAGCACAAAACTAAAATATTTAGCAAATTTGGCTTAAAATCAGCGACTGAAAGTTCTGCTTTCTCCCAGAAGGAGATAAATGACCCCGACATCATGGCTGGTTTCATTTACACCAGAAGAAATTCATAATAAAAGTAGAAAATGTTGGAGCTAAGAGCGCTAAACGTTTTCAAACTTAGCTAAAGCTAAGAGCTAGCTCCGCTTTTAGCATCGTGTACTTATTCAACGTGCTTAAAAAGCTAATTATCTGACATTGTTATATTTTTCACGTAAATGTAAAATAAATTTACCAAGTGAATTATTTTTAAATCCGTTTCCTCGGATCAGAAACTGATCAGATTTAAACGGATTTTTACAAAAATCACTGAAAAGCTCAATTTTCTGGTTTTTATTTCTCACCCTGACCGCCTCGTTATCCCAGCTCTAGAACCGGACCGGTGGTCAGAACCGGGTTCTGGTTCCTGATGATCCGGCTCCACTCTGCCGGTCGCTGGTTCCCCAGCTGAGGACGGGGTTGCCATGGCAACAGATGGAGCTGCAGCCCGAAGGTCGTCGGGTTCATTCGGTTCTGTTCCGGAACGGTCACGACCCGACCCACACTCCCTCTGCAGACCCGGTTCTGGTCCAGAGCCAGGACCGTTTGGGTCAGAAAGCTGGCCTGGCTTCCTTTGGTGGCTCAGAGGTGAAAGGCATTGTGGGAGATGTAGTCGAGCACAGGATCATGTTGCTGCTTTTCTGCCATTAAACAGAATCTGGATCGAGGTTCTGGTCGGATTCTGAGATGATGAGCTGCTTTCAGAGAGTTATCTGAGTGTGTGTGTGTGTGTGTTTCTGAGTGTGTGTGTGTGCGCGCGCTCCTGCAGATTAAATGTTTTCTACTGTACATGATGAACTTATTTTTCTAATAAACTTGTTAACAGTCATTTTGATGTTTTTGTATTTTTTGCTTTATTTATTTTAACATTTAAAAAAATATATCTGAATCTGAAGGAAAGTTTTAAATATTCATTTTCAAAAAAAAAATTTGCAAAAAACTAAAAACGATGAGAACCAAACAGGTCCAGAACCGTCCAGAAGGTCCTGAACTCCTCAGCAGAACCAGAACATTTCCATGATGGCTCATCCAGTAAAAGTCAGAGGTCAACGTGACAGACCAGAACCTCTGCTGCCCCAGCAGAACAGAGACCCGTCTCAGGACCCTGGACCCAATGGAACCTGCTGGTTCTGTTGCATCATGGCTGCAGTCAGACACGGTGGTGGCAGAGTCATGCTGAGGGCTGTAATCAGGAGGTTCTGCTCCTAGCAGTAGAACCTCCTGGTTCTGGTTCTGCCAGAACAACAACCCAAAGCTCATCAGAGTCCATTCAAACAGCTGGACAGGTGTTGAAGTTCTAGTTCCATGGAGCAAAGTGGATACAGAGGCCAATTCAGAGCCACTGTAACACAGACTGCTACAGGAGCCCCTTGCTGCCATCAGCATCGACTCAGGGGAACTTTTGGAGATCAGAGTTAAAATCTTTAATAAAGTTTTTCTGGATTTAGTAATAGCTGAAATATTTTTAAGGTTTCTGTTTTTATGTCTGAGTTTCTCAGTGACACAGTTCAGAGGGTGTACTTACTTCCTGAATCATGTCAGTGATGAGGAACCTGAAGATCCGCCTTGTCCAGGCCCACAGAATCAGCCCCTGGACTGGAAGCTGTTTGTTGTTTTTACCTTAAAATGCCAACTCTCTGATTTTCCTATATCGGTTTGATACAGTAGCGGCTTCCGCACTTCCCATATCTGAGCCTTCTGTCACTTTTTTTCAGCAGTTAAAACTTTAATCCGTTGTTAACACGTAACCTGTTCTTCCGAGCCGCCTTTAACACAACATGAGCGCTATGACGCTCGCGCTGAGTTTATACCTGTGCAGCAGAAGGAGATCTGCTGCTGCTGCTGCGCAGAGCTGCTCAAGTGTATTAGAATCATGGCAGCAAAACGCAAAAAACTTTACAGTTTTTCCCCCAAACTAACCGACAGAGTTCAGTAAAGCTGATGGATGCAGCTAATGTTAGCTAAAAGATGACTAGCTAATGTTAGCTAAAAGATGACTAGCTAATGTTAGCTAAAAGACGACTAGCTAATGTTAGCTAAAAGACGACTAGCTAATGTTAGCTAAAAGACGACTAGCTAATGTTAGCTAAAAGACGACTATCTAATGTTAGCTAAAAGACGACTAGCTAATGTTAGCTAAAAGACGACTAGCTAATGTTAGCTAAAAGATGACTAATTAATGTTAGCTAAAAGATGACTAATTAATGTTAGCTAAAAGACGGCTAGCTAATGTTAGCTAAAAGACGACTAACACCAGTACAGTACCTTACCCTTGCTAACTAGCAGTCTGTAGGCTACTGGTGTTTATGTTCAAAAGTGCGAAGTACTTGTTACATTCACTTGCATAACTTTTTAGGAAAAATTTATTTAATAGTTTTACTGCACTGTTCCTTTTTCTTTTACTCGAGTCATGTTATTGTTGCTACGTAGATTCATTTTGCCTCCAGAATAAGCCGATTCTCCCCTGGAGCCGGGCTGGCTGGGTCGGTGTCGATTCCATGGGGTTAGTACCATCAGCTTGGTACCAAAGTGTAATTTCCGGTCATGTGGGCTCCATCAGGTTGGTACCGTCAGGTCTGTGTCAGTTCCTTTTGGTTATTACGAAAACAAACCCGTTGGGTCGTGTTTGTTTGTGTCAGTACCACCGCGTCCGTAGCTCGGGTTGGATATAGGGTCAATACTATCGGATGGGTACCATCTGGTCGGTTCGGTTCCGTCGGTTCGGTTCCATTCTGTCGGGTTGGTACCATCATGACGGTTCGGTTCCGTCGGGTAGTACCACCAGAACCAGCAGCAGACAGAAAGGCGGATTCGCATTTGCTCTTGCATCAGTTTGTTTTTAATGTTGATTCATCCAGACACAACAAACTCTTAACTACTAAGCCTCCTGTCCGCCAGGGGGCGCTCTCTGAACTCAGGCTTCTGTTTATTGTCATCGGCTCCTCAAAACAAGGCAAGATTAAAAAATGACGATGCAAGTGCAGAACAGCGCCTCCCGCAGGACGAGACGCGTATGGATCCATAACTTAACGCTCGGATGAGTCCTAAACAGGAAGTTACAAAGGCAGCGTATTTACATGTGATGTCTCACTCGGTACAAATTTCAAGTCTGATGTGTTTTTAACGTAGGCAGGCGATCCAGGACCGTCTCCAAGGAGACGAGACTATCAGGGCTCGGATCCCGGCGTCTCCTCGACCTCCTCGGGGGAACCGGGCGGCTCCTCGGCCCGGCCCGACTCCTTCCTGTCCACTTCCTGTTGATCTTTGATCTTTAGGATGAGCTCCTTGATCTCCTCGCGCTTCGTCTTCATCCGTTGCTGGGGGAACCAGTCAGACAAGTTCATGGGCAGGTGGAAGCTGGGGATGGGGTTCTGGAGGGAGGAGCAGAACCGGGATGGATTAGAACCGGGACACAGCAGAACCTCTGGAGGCTCTCAGAAACCCAAAGTTATCTTAGAGCCTCCAAAACCTGAAATCTAACATCAACCTCGACATGAATGAATCTGATTTCTATTATTTTACTAAAATCAAGATAATTTTATGTCAGTTTCTGTCTGAAATAAATTATCTATTTATTACGCGATGGATTTACATTAATGGACCTTACCACAGGGGCCGCTTTTCATTGGCTGATGCCCATTCTACGTGGTCACGTGCGCGGCCGTCTCACAAACACACTTAGCTTCCCGTTAGCTAAGTACAGCATAATGGCAGAACCAATACAACTTCTACACCTTGAAGCCTGTCTGCTACACAGTCTTACGTTAGCTAAACAGATCAATATCCAATGTGTCTGTATCTGACATACACTAAAGATTTTATTTTAGCAGAAAAGGCTTTGGACTAAACTGTTACTCGTGTTAGCCGCTCTAGCACCAAGTACAGCTAGTCAATCAACCGTCGCTGTGTTCAGGGAAGCGCTGATTAATAATCGAGAAATAAATATCAAGCCTGGAAACTTGATATCGTAACGGACTGAATGTTATGTTTTTAACCTAATCTTTGCTCGTCTTGCAGGCGGTTGCCACGGTAACAGGTGTGCTTAAACTACAATGGGAGAGAGAGAGTAAAAAGGTAGGAGTGGTTTTGAGTTGATCACCTGTTCGGGTTATTTTACCTTTGTTTACCTTTGCTGTGGCTCATTACAGCCGCTGTAGTTTCTAAACGTTGGACTAATGACCTCGTTATTTTGTGAGTTTACGTCATTCACAACAAACATCAAATAGAACAAATATATTTCATAAAATTTTAACAAACAAATGGCTTCTACCGCGGTAATTATGTGAAATTAAATTAATCATATCCCAACTTCAGAAGATTTGCCTTTACCTTTACAGAGATCTTTGGTTCCTCCTATCGGTCTGTAGCTTCTCATATTGAGGTCAAAGTTCAGATCTACCATAACTGACTGACACCTGCTGGCCTCAGGTTTGCAACCAGCTTGTGACTGAGAAACCAGTAACCTCCTCCCAGATGATGACATGAACTTGTTAGTTCCTCTGTCCATGTAGTAGCTGATATATTGTGAAAATCCGGTAGAAATGATGCACTAATCAGTCATGTTTACATAGAAACAACGAGGCTTTGTTTTGTTTGTGAGACTTGCGGTCACGTGGGTTGGTTGTGGGCGGAGCTTGGTAAGGTCCATGTATATTTAAAGACAAAGATATTTTTAAATTGTCTAATCTCACGCAATGCTGCAGTACTCCCTCGTTCCCCTAGGAGGCGTCACTCCACGTTGTAGACCTCTGCTTGATTTGGTTCTAGTTTTATCCCCAACTCCAGCCTCAGTCCTCAGAAACCCAAACCCGTATCCCAGCATGCATCTGGGTTATTGATGATCTTGGACCAGAACGGAAATAAAACGGTTTAAATGTGAAAACTCATCTCTAAGGAAAAAAACTAGCTTTGCTTTGGACACTTTTCTCTTGTGTGAAGCTGATTTTTAATTCAACTGTCATCTAAATATTGAATAAACTTCTAAAATGTCAGAAGAAAAAACTGAACTGTGTCGGGTGGAAAAG
This sequence comes from Xiphophorus couchianus, assembly GCF_001444195.1. Classification (NCBI taxonomy): domain Eukaryota; kingdom Metazoa; phylum Chordata; class Actinopteri; order Cyprinodontiformes; family Poeciliidae; genus Xiphophorus; species Xiphophorus couchianus. The sequence goes on along the minus strand of NC_040242.1, from coordinate 4,658,840 downwards.
TTCATTTTACATTTTGCTCTGACCTGAAGAGATTAAAAACGGAGGAAGGTAAAGATTAACACGATGTTAGAAGTTCTATGAAATCTCGGCTTCTCCGACTGAACTGGAGCACTCCGAGTTCCCACGGACATCGAACGCAGCCCAAGTGAGGCGGGGCTTTAAGCCAATAGGAGAATTCAACTTCCAACCCACAGAGGGCAGCACTGAGACACCTCAGGCCAAATATTTACACAAGAAATGAAACAAAGATGGAAGCTCTGCAGACAAATTCAGAGTTTATCTGGAAAGGTGGATGTGAGTTAGAAACAAGATGGCGGACGGCTCTGACCTCGAAGAAGCTCTCCACATACTGCAGGACGTAAACGCCGCAGTCGCTGAAGTTGTCCTGCTGCGGCACGCGGGGGCTGGAGCCCTTCATCACCTCCTTCCCAAAACCCCGCTGCGTCCCTTGCTTCACCTCCCACTCCACCTCCAGGTACCTGGACCAGAACCGGATCAGAACCAGCATCAGAACCAGCATCAGAACCCGATCAGAACCTGAACGCTCCCACTCACTCTCTGAGAGTCTTCACCACGTTGGACCGGGCCGGGCCGCGCAGGGAGTCCATGATGAGGATGCAAGGCCTGAGAGAGCAGACAGGGACCGGTCAGAACAGCAGGGGGCCCTGCTGGTTCTGACGGTTTCGACCCACTCACTGTTTGCAGGTGACGGGTTTGGAGGCCAAGCTGGTCTCGCAGGCGCCGGTGTCGTCAGCCGCGTTCCCGTCGTCGCTGCACTCGTCCTGAATCCATCAACACAGCGATTAATCGATTATTAACGACTAATTGTTATTTTGACGATTAATCGATAATTTGAACAGTTCATCGAGTTAAAACCAGAACCGCTCTGGTCTGGTCTGCTGGTCTGGTCGGGGACGAGACGCGGATCGGTACCTGGCAGGAGCTCTGGTCGTCAGAGAAGGCGTAGGCGTCGTCTCCGTTTCCGGAACCGTAACAGACGCTGATCCGGTGCAGCTCGCCTTCAGACAGCAACAGACGGTTCTGATCCGGTTCAACACCACACAGCAGCAGAACCTCTAGATCCACTTACTGCTGAACTGCAGCTCGGCGTCAGCCCGGCCCGGTCCCAGCGGGTTCTGGCCCGCCTCGTTCGGGTCGCAGTCGGCCTCCTCCGGGACGGCGGGGGATGGTTCCTCGGACGAGCAGTCCAGGCCGTCCGGGGACAGCGGCCGGCAGTGGTCCGGGATGTTCTCCTCCAACTGCAGCTCGGCAGGCGACCCGGAGGCCGCGGGCGGGTCCAGGTACATGGGGTTCTTCTCCAGGACCGGGCCGTCCAGGCCCGGGAAGCATATGACCGCCAGGTACCAGTGGGCCCTGAGGAGAAACAGATCCACCTGACCTTTAACCTTATGAGGGAAACGTGAGACTTTCTGCTGCTTCCGTTCACCGAGGCTCAACCACCAGGTGACGATGCTGTAAAACTCATTTCTGTTTGTTCCAGTCAGACTGGGTTCAGGTGCCGGATTGCTAGGTCTCCAGGCCTGTTTTTATATAAATTAGGATTTTAATGAGAAAAAAAGAAATTAAGGAGCAGAAATAAGATGAAAAGTCAGAGGTCAGGGCGACTTACGACTCGTTGATGGGAACAAAGATGAAGTCCTTCTGGAACAGATTCACGTGCCGCGTCCACGTCTTCACCCTGTTGTGCTTCCTCTTCTGGATTCTGAGGAGCCAATCAGAGTTTAGGTCAGCGGTGGAACCGACCGGACCGCCTGAAACATGGCGGCCTGAAACACGGCGGCCTCAAACATGGCAGCGGCGCTTACGGCAGGTTGACGGTGTCCGGGCCGCTCCGCCGCTCTCGCTGATTCAGCCGCTTGTAGAAAAACGAACTGAACACGTGGATCCTTTGTGCATCTTCTTTTTTTAATCTTTCCAAAACTAAATATCTAAAAAACAGAGAAACATAAATGACCAGAAGTTTTAAATCTGTTTAAATGTAAGGAGAAGCAGAAACAATAAAAACTGACTTTAAATAAAAGTCGATGATGACGTCGTTCAGGAACTCCCCGTCGTTAAGGCAGTGCAGGTCTTCGTTAGTGACGGAGATCCCGCCTTTGGCTGGAGGCGGGGGGTACACCATCAGCCTGGGGGGCAGACGCCAGCAGGTTAACGGCAGTTAGCTCAGCCAGCCGGCAGGGGGCAGCAGAGACACTCACTTCATGACCGGCCCAGAGAAGGTCGGCTGCAGGTCTGTCATTTCCTCGTCTTCGTCGAAGAACGCGCCGCTCTGCTGGCGCGTCGCCATCCGCGTGCGAGTCGACATCCCGCCAGCAGGGGGCGCTTTGGGGGGCGACTGCTCCAGCTTCACCTGGGGGGGCCAACACCAACCACCGGTTCAGACAGACCCGATAGAACCAGAACCACATCAAATCAGATCCATTCCAGTTAGAGGTCACAACAGAAAAACCAGTAGACACAAAGCTAATGGCGCTAAAGCTAATGCTAACCTAAATGAAGCTCATCCTGTTTAGTTTAATGATCAGAAATGAGACTTAATCACAAATATTGACCCAAAAACCCAGAAGGACAGAGAGAAGAACCAAGGTTCTCTAAACAGGGACGCAAAGCAAAAATTAGACCAACAGGGAATAGCTAGCTAAAGAGAATTAAAACAAGAATATGCTAAAATGAGCTGCATGTGGATTGGTAACAAACTAAATTATCCAGAAAACACAAAGCTAAAGTTGCTAAGCTAACATCAATGAAACTAAATAATCCAAATTTAAGTGAGACAAGCTCAAGTAAAATAATGTAATGTGCCAAAATTGGAACATTTTACATCATAGGTAATATTTATGTAGTTACTTATGATGAAATTAAGCCAATTAATTATTTTGGCTATAAATCAAACAAAGAGCATCTGGATGATCCGAGTTTCTGCTTCAAACAGCTTCCTGTTTGGATTGGAAATGTCAACCAGTTTCTGATTTTCCGTTGGTCTGTGAACGCACCTTGTCGACCTTCTGGCTGGACGCCTTGTTGTAGTTGACCAGGCGGATGTTGGCCTCGTCGAAGGTCAGCTTTGTGGGGAAGCTGCTGAGTTTGTTGTTGCGGCCGATGACGGTCAGGATGTCCTCCAAGATCATCTGCTCCTTCATCACTAGGCCGTTCTCGAAGATCAGCACGATGTACTTCTCATCTACGTCTGAGGAAACAAAACCTCACATCCATTTTCGTCCCGATTCTTATCCACTCAGAGGCTAGCTACATTAAGCGCTAAAATAATAGACTAGAAACCCTGAGAAATGTCAACAGAGGATTAATTCTACTTGCACGAGTCGTTTCTGACAGAAGTTTTAGTTTCAACGTTCCAGTTCTGACCCGGATCAGACACAGGAAGCTGTCTGGACTCACGCTCTGCGGCGCAGTCGTACCACTGGCCCCCCTGCTCCTGCGACATGTTGAGCTGCGAGCGCAGGCGCACACATTCGTCCGCGGTCGTCTGGAAAAACAGAACAGGAAGCTTTCGGACGCTGCACCACTCGCAGCTGATCAGCTCCGACGTCTGCAGGTAAAAGTCTTCCACAGTACCGGGCTCCGCACCTGGAGAGACAGCAGGAAACCTGAGGTCAACCCGAGGTCAACCCGAAATTAATCCGAGGTCAACCCGAGGTTAACCCGAAGTCAACCTGAGGTCAACCTGATTTCATCTGGATTTAAATAATCTCTGGTATTAACCAATCAGCAGGTATCCTGCCTGCTGCAGCCAGCCAATCACAGCTGCTCCTTACCTTCAGCTTCCACCTGGATGCCGTCCACAGAAAACTGGAAAACAGCAAAAAAAATGTAATTAATCTTTTATGTTCCACTTTGATCTGAGCTGCAGTAATCAGAATATTAAATCAGTTCAATAAAACGACATTTTAACAGAAATGCACGACTCATAAAAAGTTTGTTCATTTCTGTAAACTCAGTTCAGGTTTTCAGGTTTTCATTAATCCATGCATCAATGCGGCGCAGCACGGAGGAGCCCGGCCCGAGGTTCTGCTGAGGTTCTGGAAGTTGCTTTGGTAACAGAACTTCAGGTTAGCTGCGTCGGCGGTTCTGGTGTCTCTGATGCTCCGAAATTTAGTGACTTTTCAACAAAAACGCAGCCAGCGCAAACCCAGCAACGTCTGACAAATATAGCAACTTTTTTTGACAAAAACAGCAACGAGCTGTAAATTCAATGACTAGACTGGGAACCATTCGGACTCACGATGACGGGCTTCGTCACCATCCGCCTCAGACTCCCGATCCGAACGCTGCGGCACTCCAGGATGATGCTGTCACACTTGGTATGAGCCATTTTGGGCTTCTTCCTCCTCGGCGTCAGAGACTCGGCTGGAGGCTGATTCCCAAACTGGGAAACAGGAGAAGAAGAGAAGGTTTGATTCCCAGTTAGCTCCCGGGGATTTTCCCAGTAAACTCCCAGTAAACTCCCGTTCTCACCTGGTCCTTCATCTGGGCTCGGTGTGGGATCGTGATCTTTGTGTTGACGTCCTCGAAGAAGTCAGCGTTCAGCTCCTCCTGCTCGGCGGCGCTCTTCACCGCCGCCTCCACTCGGCCTCCGGAGGGCGCCGGAGAGGAGTGGGCGGAGTCAGCGGGTCGAGGCGAGACGTTGTCCAATCGGTTCACGCTTCCGGTGCTGCCTGTCTCCGCCTCCTCCTCGTCGCTGGACAGGACGACTGCAGAAGAAGAACGCAGGTTAGCCTGGCAGCGTCGGAAAACCGCGAGCTTCCCGGATCGTGATTCCCGTCGCTCACTGGGGTCGTTGAGCTCCGGCGGCTGCCCCGCCGCCGCCCGCTTCCCTTTGGCTCCGCAGCAGCCCGACGTCCTGGCTAGAAGCGGGATCCTGCCGTTGCTCAGCGGCGCCGCCCTGCTGGCCGAGATGCGCACCGGCATGGCAGCGCCGGGTTTGTAGAAGTTCTGCTGGATCCCGACGGGTCCGGCGGGGTCCTTGGACCGGATGGCGGGGCGCGGGGCGGGGGAGGACGGGGCGGGCCGCGGCCCCGCCAGAGGTCGCAGGGTCGGGGAGCCCGGGGGCGGAGCCAGAGACTCGCTGCTGCCGCAGGTCAAGCAGCTGCTGCCGAGCTCACTGGGCTGGCGACACTTCAGGCACACGGAGTGGTAGACGGCGGGCCGACCCGGCTGCACAAGACACGGGCAGAAAGTTTCACATCTTTTTAGTTCTCATTTCCATCAAGAAAAAAATTTTAAAGCAGAAAAATCAAAGTATTGGCCCCTCTGTACCGGAAGAATCGTCTGTTTTCTCAACAGAAGAAAACATTTGATTACAAATAATTATGATGTTGATTATTTTTAACTTTTTATTTAAACTGAAGTGATTATTTACTTGTTGGATCAAATATGTTAATTATTACATTTTAAATTAAATAAAGTTAAATCAGACTTTTGACAATGATTGAAGGGAATTTAAAGCAAAGCTGATTAATGGATTAATTTCAGTTGTTTTAGTAACTGGTTAATCATTAATTAATGGATTTGTTTATTCATACCTTTAATATTGTAAACACTAAAAAACTCTTATTGGCAGAAAACTGATTAATCAAAAACTCAGTTCCTAATGGAATGATTTGTTTGTTTGCATCTTATGTATTTCTAATATTGTGATTAAATAAATAATCTGAAAAATGTGCCAATTTTTTATCCAACTAACCGTTCCAGCCCGAAACTATGAAATAAGTATGATTTTAATTTTGGTTTTAATTTTGAACCCTCTGAAGAATGACTCGGGTTACAATCAATGTGTTTTTATGCTACTTTTGTCATTTTGATTCGAAATAAGATTTTATATGATACTTTCTACTGTGTTTTATTTCACAAAATAACTTTTTCATGTTTGAAATATTTTCATTTTTCACTTTTTAAAACAGTTTTAGAGCGATTTGTAGAACATTTTTAATACGAAATGATAACAATAGCAGTTTTACAACAGCAATGATGAAATGTCAATAATGGACAATGTCAACATCCACTATGTGTGTGTGTGTGTGTGTGTGTGTGTAATTTTCCATCATTTGTGAACAGAATCCTAAGATATTGAAATCCTCCACTTGGGGCAGAACCCCCACCCCGACCCGGAGAAGCTCATTTATTTATGCATTTATTTATATAGCTATGAATTTTTATTTTATTTATTGCGATAATAAAAGAAAGAACCTTGAACACAACGATCAACAGGTTTTGCATGTCATTCAACACATTTTCTCTTGGTGAGACTTGGGACTCGGAGTGTTTGGTTCACAAAACAATGTTTTAGTCACAGCTGGTAAGAAACAAAGATTCCCATTAAACTCCACAGGAAATGCATTCGGGTCATTTTGGACCCACTTATGGAAGAATAGGGTAGTGATATAAAACAGGCTATTTCTAAAAATGTATAAAAGGCCAATTAAAAATTTTAATTGCATGATATCAGTAACATATTTTTTGAGGAATACCTGGAATATGAAGTGATGAAAACTTTTCATTACAAAGATTTTGCAAAAAGATGACCTGACCGGGTCCAATAGGAACCACTTACACATCAGAGGGTTAAAACAATAATAATAAAATAAATCTTTTCTTAGGTTGTTGACAGACCAGAGGAAACAATATTCCACGTTTTCATGTTTAAATATCAAAAGACAAAAACGATTAAAACCGAGTCGGACCTGGAGTGTGTGTGTGTGTGTGTGTTTCCTGGTGTGTGTCTCAGCTATGAATTGTGGGAAACGCGGCGCGGCCTCTCTCACCTCGGGGGCTTGGAGCTGCGGAGAGAAGCCGACGTCCTCCAGCGGTTTCCTCCTCTGCTGGGCGCGCCGCTTGATGCTCAGCGTTTCTTCTTCTGCAACAGTTAGAACAGGCAGATCAGCTGACCGTCGCCATGACGACCAGGACTCATTCTGACAGCAGCTCCGGTCGTTACAGAAACACATGAAATATTTAAATGCAGAAACTATCAGAATGTTGGAGCTTTAACTGTGAAAATAATTCATTTTTATATTTCTGGTGGAACATGACTGGATCAAACGGATCCAACATCTGATTGGTCAACCTCAGACCAATCACTGTCAACTAGAGCAGAGTTGGCCCCGCCCACTGACCTGACTCAAATTAATCATTAATAACTTAGAATCGATCAAGTCTGTAAATATAAAATAAATATCATTATTAAAACAAAATAATTTTAAAAAACAACATTTGAGAATTAATTTTTATTTTCTGCTATCTGTGAAATCAACTGGTGCTTCTGTGGTATAGTCAAAGCAAAAGTCAGAAATTATTTGTTTTCCAGGCACAAAGTGATTTTTCCTATCACAGTCAGTAACTATGCTACCTTCAGTTGTTTTAAAAATGTTATTAATATCAAATATAACTTAAAAGAAATTTGACTTTCTGACTTAACACCTTGAAATTGTTCCTCTGTCTCTTTAAGAACTCCTGCTCTGAAGCTCCGCCTCCAGGAAGTTGTCCCAACATGGCTCCTCTATTAACCCTTTAATGGTTTTACTTGCAGCAGCTAATATAATGAGCTCAGCAGTTTGCTAATTGCTGCTAGCTAGTCTGAAGGAGCTGAGTGGGGGTGGAGAAGTTGCACCTTGAAGGCGGGGCTACATCCACCCAGACGTTTAGCAGCTGAACGGTTGCCATGGAGACTAAAGGATTTCTCTAACATGAAAGAATCAAAGCAACACTGCAGGTTTGTTTCTGATGAAGCTAGATCAGAAACCAGCCGTAGCTAGTTCTAGCTAACGCCGACTCTCTACTTGATGCTTGTTTCCATGGTAACGTGAAGCAGAGGAGCAGGACTCTACCTGGAGACTCTGGACAGGTGAGGACGATGCTGTCCACTTCCACGGCCGGCTGTGTGGACGAGAAGTTGTTTCTGTGGGACAGGAGGGACAACAGAGCGTCTCTAGCGACGTCCACATGAGGAGGCAGAAGCGTGCGCGTGAGGACTGCTGACCTTTGACCCGGCTTCCTGCCCACCGACGGCACCTGGGCGTGCTGGAAGTGGCGGCCCTGCAGGACGATCCCTGGAGGAAGAGCCGAGGTGAAGATCAGGTTCAGGTCGGTTCTGGTGGAGGACGGCGTCGGTACCGGCAGCGCCACGTCGCTATGGGGCAGAGAGTGTACCAGAACCAAGATTTAATCAGGACCAGAACCAAAATTAGGATCAGGACCAAGATTAGGATCAGGACCAGGACCAGAACTGGCTGGACAAATCAGAAACCAACCAGAACCAGCATCTGCAGAGAATAATGAAGGCCCACTGCTGTTTGGACCGCCTTTCCGGCCAGCCTTCCATCAGAACCAGCAGAGTTCAACCGGGTCACAAGAGCCTGGACTCTACCCAGTTAACCCAGTTCTCATTCTGATCCATTTTCCAGTTTAACTTTCAAGATTTTCCCAGATTTTCAGCTCAGCGTGATGAAGGTTCTGGTCCGGTGGGACTTTCAGAACTTTCTGGGTTTAACCAGTTTCTCAGAGGTTCTGACAGCTTCCTGTTTTCTGTCCAATCAGAGAGACATGTTTGAGGCTACTGCTAATTTCCTCCAGACCTTTCCATTGCCAGTTCTTTCATTTCTTCCTTCAGTTTATTCAGTTTAGTCATTGCTACTCTAAATGCACCTTTCGGCGCTGTATTTGTTGGAATAAACTTACAACATTCGTTGCCAAAAATTTTGCAAACTCCGCCCATTTTGGCCATGAGCCAATCTAATGCTTGTCTATTTTGTCTGGTCATCCTACTTGTTTCATGAAGTTGTTCTCACAGGGCCATAAATCCTTCAATAGTAAAGTTTATCATTCGCTGTTGGTTGTAATAAATATAATTAATCCATTCAACATTTTTAATAATTCCGATCATGGGTATGATTGATTCAAATCCTGCAGCGACTTCGTGTCGTTCTTTGAATTCATTAGGAATTCCTCTTGGTTGACCTATAAGATCCAAATATACTCCTTCATTTAATCCATAATCCCCCAGGCTTCTACGAAGCCTTGTTTTATTGCGGTGCGTTCCTACTATGTCTGCAACTCCTTCATACACTAAGGTTATTGGTACTTTCATTCAAACAAGGGTGCAAAGGCCTACCCATCTTAGGGGCAATGTGTTGATTAAAATGTCATCACCACACATCCAGTAGCTGTCTGCCACCGGATATGTCTGATCACCTAGAAAAAATAGTGGGGAAATAGCCTTAGTAACACTTTCACAGTTTTCTTCTGTAAATTCTGGATTTTCATACCATATAGGTTTTGTAACAAATAGTGGTGTTACGTTAGCATGTTTAAACCAAGATAAAACCCAAGTAACATTACATCGAACTGTTGTATTTCCTACGTGTATTCCTCCATCATTTTCAAATCCTCCATTTGCAAAACATTCATACTACTGGCTGCTAACATACCCCTGCTAGCAAGCTGTTGACAATGTGCTCTGGTGCAGAACCTAGCTAGCAAAAGAGCTAATTAGTTAGCTAGCTTAGCACCTTATTTATTTTTTGTTTCATTTAAATCTGTTTAATGCTTTTTCTTATTATATGTTTATAACTTCTTGCTCTCAGCACCGAGTCGTTTCTGGCTCAAAGCTGCTTTATATATGAAACTGTTTTGACTGTCATGGCTGATGGTTCTGTACTACAGGACACCGTCGAAAGCTAGCAAGCTGGTGTAACCCAGGTTGAAATAGCCTCTTCATAAAAATAATAGTAAATTAGATAAATAGGAAATAAATAAATAGGAGAATAAATAGGGAATTAATCGATCTTAAAATTGTTTAAAATATATATATATATATACATAAAAAGAGCAACAATTAGAGACATTAAAATAGCTGTATTTTGATTTTTTGATATTTTAATCGATTAGAGAAACTGTATAAACCAGTTTTGCTTTGTCAGCGAACTCTCTTATTCTGAAGGGTTACATTTATGTGTAATCCATGTGACTAAATTCAGCCAATCGGGTTGCTGCGTTCTCTGACGTGAGAGAGAGAAGAAGCAGAGAGCGAAAAGCAAGCAGAGAGCGCAGAAGCAAACGGGATCGTGCTGGAAAAAAAGAAAAAGAGAGACAGATAAGAGAAATTGACTACTCGTAGCTGACTTGCTGTCTAAGACGAGTTTTTGTTTTGTTTTGTCTTATTTCTTGAGAAGGAGCTTTTCGCATTATTTTTTTTCCTCACCCTGACTGTGTTCGGGATCATCTTTTGTGTGTTGTGGAACTGGACTTGGTGAGTTGGAAGTGTATTTTGTTCTTTTTAGATAATGTAAACATTTATTTAATTTAAATGGAAAGCTGAAGCGGAGGCTGATCAGCGGAGGCGTTGGCTGTTGCTCTTGGTGCTAACAGCGAGCCAACTGAAAGTCAGCAGGAGTAACAGCTGATCCGCTGAAGCTAACAGCCGCTCTTGTCAACAGAAATTTAACGGCTTATCAGCAGAGGAGCTAACTGTTGCTAACTGTCGCTCTTTGTTGGCAACAGGCTTTTTTTGTTGTTGTTGTTGTTTTTTTACGTTCGACTGGGATTTGGACTAAGGAGTCTCGGATCATCACTGAATTGGATCTTCCTAAGGAGAACGACATGGCGAGCCAACCCGGGAGCTTAATGACCATCCAGTAGGAGCTGCGCCTTCTGCTGGACATTGCCAACCCCGCAACTTGGTATGACCTGCCTATGTTGTTGTGCGCATTAGCAGTGGGTCACTGAAACAGAATTAACTGTTGGATCATCGGAGGAAACAAGACATCAATCTGAAGCACAGTCTGACCTGTCCTTGCTGAATTGTTCTGATGTGTTGTTGTTTTGCTGTTATTGTTTTTTTTTACTCCTTAAGGGAAACACCAAAGAACTAAAATAGATTAAACAGATTAGAACCAACTGTAAATTAAAACAGATAAATAGTATTAACTAGAACTTAAATAGAACTATAACCTAGGTAAAATAAATAGTATCCTTAATTTAGATTTATAAAATATTCTGAAAGAAACTGGAAACTATTTTTTTCTGGAATTTGTGTCATTTTGTGTTAATTGTGTAACATTGTTGTTGTTTATTCTTTTATTGTTCTTTCAACAAATAATAAGCCGGCTGTTTTTCAACTTAATTTTTTGGGTCTGTGATCATTAATTCAAAATACACTTCTCACTACTCCAGTAGCCGAACCTAGCTCTGGTTTTATTACGAGTTCATTAACTGTAAACACATAGTGAGTGTTACACTAGCACGGGTATATTAGCAGCTAGTTAGCATTAGCCTCAACTGGCTTGAAGATATGAGTGCAACTCAAACTTTTGCCCCAGAGAAAAATCCCACAAAAGACAAACAAAAAACAAAAACCTGCAGCAACAAGATGAGAGTTTAAATGTCAGAAATGTGATTCATGTATTTAAGCCCAACTTACACTTTTTAAAATTGATTTAAGACATTTTAAGGCCATAATTTCTTGCTAACGCTGTTAGCACGTCTTATGGTGATAAGACTTTCAGATTTCTTCTTTAGTCAGAGGCCTCTTCGGGTTTGATACAACACTGACTGCTACTGGAGATCTTTCCTGCCCACAGCATCACTTTCTGCATCGACTCTTTGAAGACACTTTGATAAGTTAAAAAAATATTTATAATAGTTTATTGATAATCTGTCCTGAAACAACAAACCAGTGCAACCAGTTAGACCAGTACTGTTGAAGAAGCAGAACTGGGCCGTACCTGAACCTCCGGGGGGTCAGCCGGGTCAGGGACCGCATGTGGCTGCTGGGTCGGTTTCCGCACGTCCTCAGCGGGTCGGGAGAACTGTAGTGCTTTAACGAAGGAGACTAGAGAAGAACAAAGCAGCATCAGAACCAGAACCGGGTCGGAACCGGGCCAGAACCGGGAGAAGTTACCTTCTTCTCCTCCGGGGGGCTCAGCTGCTGCCGCTCCATCTCCTCCTCGCTCACCGCGCTCGCCCTGCAGAGAAGAGAGTCCAGAACTGTCAGCCATGATGACCTTTGACCTGTCTGCAGTGTGGCGGTTTGAGGAGAAAGGCTTGATTGTACAATCATGATGACCTTTATTCATGTCAAACCTGAAGGTAAATAAAACCCAGAACATTTTGGTCCGATTTCACTTCAAACAGGTGTATGTAAACTTCTGACCTTTACTGTATTTCATCCCTGATTGCCTTAATTATTGTTTCTCAGATTTAAATAAAAAATTCTGTGATAACTTTATTTTGTGATGTTGTTAAAGACTCGCTTATTAGTTACAGTTTCTGCTGGGCTCAGTACGGTGGCCCACAGGTTCAAATGAAAAGCAAACTCCAAAACACACAAAACTAACGCAACAGAAAAACGCTGTCGCAAAAAAACTAGCATTAAAAGCAACAAACTGATGTCAGTCCTCCAGACCACTAGGGGGAGTCGACCGGCAGATAATCCGGCACCAAACGCTCAGTAAAGACAGGAAGTTCAGAAGAAAGTTGGGTGGAAGAAAGAAAAAGTGCATCCCACTTGCTTTTTTAGCATGCAGTTATTTAATATAACAGAGTAATTCCAGACTCCCTCTAGTGGTCAGGAGGACTTCAGTTTAGTGAAGCGAGTTTGCAGATTTTCCCCTTAGTATATAATTTTTTTGCTTTGTAGCATTTTTACGTAGGTTTTATTTATCTGTGTTGAGTTTTCAAAACATTTTTCATCACATATTCTATTATAATGGAAGCTAACAGAGGCTAATGAAGGTGGCGGTGACAGGAACGAGAGCAGCATCGCCTTGGTGAAGGGATCGGATAAAAAGTGAGAGCAGAGCTGCTTACTGGTGTCGGGTTTCCGCCTCGGCGTCACCAGGAAGCGAGAAGCTCCAGCTGCTCTTGAAGCCTCCATCTCTCCTGCTCTCAGATCTATTCAGGGCTTAGACAGTAAAACCAGAACCGGGTCAGAACAAGAACAACAGCAGAACTCAAACCAGAACCGGGTCAGGACACAAGCATCACATGAGCCGAACCGGACCGGACCGGTTCCAACTGCACAGACTGGGGGACGAGTCGGACCCGACTGGGAGAAAGTCTGGACCCTGAAGAATCGACTACCGAAACCAGACGGATCCGACCGAGAGCCGCTCCACATGCTGCAACGATCATTTTACTAGTCAATTAACTGATCAACTATTATGATGATTAATTAGTAATTCTGATGATTAACCGATTAATTGGATTAAAAAAGGCACTTTCTACGGATTTTTCATTTAACCACTAAAGCCTTTTTAGTACAATATTTGAAATGCATCCAACTGGCAAATAATTAAATTCACTTTTTAAAATAAAAAAGAAACCATTTATTACCTAAAATGGTAAATCTGAACCAGGTGAAGCTAAAACTACAACTTGAGTTTTGAGTAAAACAGATTTACAGAGAAGGGCTGATTTTATATTAAAAGCTAAATGCTTATATTTTTGTACAGTTTTGGCTTCCTTACTGCTCAGAATGTGTTTTTATTCAGCAAATTGCCTTTTTGAGTTTGTGTAATCCAGTTAATGAATAATCAATTAGTAAAATTACTTGACTGTTATTTCAAATATTGATTAATTGCGATTAATTTGATTAATCGTTTCAGTCCTACATGGAACCAGACGGACGTGGATTACAGTTATTTGGTTATTTTTACATCATTGCTACTGTTTTATTGCAGCGTTTTCTTAATGAATTAGTTTTCTATTATTTTCATTTTTTCCTCTTGTTGCTTCTTTCCGGCTGAGGAACCGTTAACCTGAAACACCAGCTGCACCACAACACTCCCACTTCCTGTTTCCTGGCTCTGAAGCAGCTGATTGGACGCCTCTGCTGAGTCTGGGTCAAAACAGGAGGTAATCCACAGAACCAACCTGGCTGCAGGTAAACTGGTTCTGGATCAGGTCCACACATCCAGAACCAGAACATTGGACCCAAACAGGCTCAAGCTGCAGCTCCACAGACAGCCAGCCCCAATGTAGACAAGATGATGGAGTAAAATGTTAAACCAGTTGAACTCCTGAATACCTGAATCTAAAACAGACTTATGATAAAAACAAACCAACTAGCTGGTTGCCATCTAAAGGTTTTATGTTGACATAAAAATTATCAGGATTTTTTATTTTCCCCCCCATTTCAAATTCTACTGCAAAAAGTATTTTATCTAGTTTTTAGTGGAAATATCTCAGTACACTTGAATTAGGAGTAAACTAATCTACAACTTTTCAGCAAGGAAATTTTATTCTACTTGTAACCAAGTTAGCAATAACTGATAAAAGATATTTGCCCCATACACACACACACACACATATATATATTTATATATATATCCCCTTTGTGCGACCTCCTTTAATATTTTTATTGATTTTGTATAATATCTAATTTGAAGGAATCCCCTTTCTATTTACATTTTATCTCATTTTAGGAGTTTATACCTGATTTTAGTAAATAGTAATAGTAACTACAATAATAGTAACAGTGAAAATCCTAATAATATCTCATGTGTTTGGATTTATTATCCTGTGCAGTTTAGGTTTCCTCTGAATTCACACCAATCCTGCTTCTGTTTACATGTTTTCCTCTGAGATCTACAGCTAGCCTGTTAGCATGTTCGTTAGCACCAGTTAGCATTCTGTTAGTGAACTCTGGCCAATCAGAGGTTGTTTATCTGTTTGTTTGTTTATTGTTTACTTGTTTGCGCCTCCATCTGCGGTGAGCCAGCCAGCTCTGGGGCTAACAGCCTCCCCTCCCACCCACAGGAAGGCCCGGCTATGCTGCAGCTACATCCAGCTAACAGCAGCGCTAACGGGGATAGCTGCAGCCCCCAGAACAGAGCCGATTCCGGTCACAAACAACCGAACCCTAACCTTAGCCGGTCCCCCAGCCGATCCAGACCTGCACATTCGGCCCTCCCTGCCCCCCGGCCGGGCAGAGGATGATGGGGAGAAGCAGCATGGAGCCAGCCGGAGTCCCGGTGGCTGAGTGCGGGTGAAGCAGCTGCAGCGGTCCGGTCCGGTCCGGTGTCCGGTGCGGAGTGTCACCGCTTACCTTCGAGGAAGAAGCTTCTGTTGTGTGCCATGTTCATGCCCCGACCCGCTTCATGTTCCGATGATGCTCATTAATGGCTGGAAACAGAAGTGCGGCCGTTTAAAGCTTCTCGGCTCCACAAATACACACCATGCCGGAAGTTGAATGTGAGGGCTTCGCAATAAAAGCTCCAACACTCCGATCCAGTAGAAGCTGAATGAAACCAGAACGTACTGCAGGTTTAACCCCAATGTAACCATAAGCCGGTTCTGAACACCTCAAACTCTCCGGTTCTGATCCATTAACATGGTCTGGGTCTTCTTCACTCAGTTCTTTTACCTAATGAGGTTAAACCAGCAGGAATATCTTACAGTTTGATGAAAATAACACAGTTTCATAACTATTTACATAAATTCATGACATCGTTCAGCTTCAGACCCTCCATCACTCTTCAACGCGCTTTTAACCCCCAGATATTAAGATGCATTCAGTTGAGATTTCAGATCAGAGATGACACTGAGGTGGAATTTTTGATATTATTATTATTATTGATTAATTTATAGAGTTACTTCTACTGCCTGTAAAACTGAAAATCTCTGCGTGTCTGCACCAAATATTCAGGGTGTAAAATGACGGATGACATTCAGTTTAAATGGTGATGGAAAGTTCGCTACCTCAGAACTTCATGTTTTTACATTCCCCTTTTTGAGCAATAACCCCAAAAATCCAATAAACACCTCAAGTAAGTGTAAAAAACCTTCTTTGAAAAATTTAGGAAGTTTTTTCTAATTT
The DNA here is from genome assembly GCF_001444195.1 of Xiphophorus couchianus. Lineage (NCBI taxonomy): Eukaryota > Metazoa > Chordata > Actinopteri > Cyprinodontiformes > Poeciliidae > Xiphophorus > Xiphophorus couchianus. Next base: position 4,642,990 of record NC_040242.1, on the reverse strand, counting down.
TGTTGTTTCCATCGCAGTTTTCTTAAACACATTTTGAATTTCAAAATGTTCATTAAAAAAATTGAATTCAACCGGACATTATAAATGTCAAGAATTAACGGAGAAAATGTAATGCATTTTTGTATTTCACTGAACATTGTTTGACGGACCATCGCACTGAAAGCCCCTTTAAATAAATAAACCAGTCCTTTAATAAACCGGTAAACTATCAATATGATTCACAGAGTTTTAAGGAAGGTGAAAATGTTTTTAATATTTCTACTCCTCTTCATTACAGTCAGCTCTCATTACTCCGTCATATCCGGTGGCCTCACCTTACAGACCTAATGCGCCTCTGCAAACAGATTGTTACGTCAAAGCGCAGCATGTGACGTCACAATTCGCCTATGATCTCGTGACGTGAACAGCGGTCAGTTTGGATCATTTCAGTCCAGGAGCCGCTTGTTGTTGGTTGTTTGTTCCAAGAGGAGAAATAAATCAGATTATTTTGAATCCAAAATGTCTTTCGATGATGTAGAGATGGTGAATGAACTGAGACAGAACCTGGTCTACGGTCCTCCTGGGAAAAAAGACAAGATCAACACCATGGTGTGTGTTATGATTGTCAGGACTCTCAGAAACTGCGACATGAACGCCAAAGGCATCCTCTCAGAGAGCTGCATGGCGAAGATGAAGAAGCGTCTGAAGAAGCTGATGATTTACTCTGGGGACCCAGACGGAGTTCTGGTTATCATCACCAAAGACAACTTATCGGACATCGTGACCACCGTTTCTGAAGCTCTGCACCAGCGGTTCGGCTCGTGTGAAGACATGGTGAAGGCGGCGATGAAGAGAGACGAGGAGTTTGACGAGGCGCTCATTGAAGTTCTGGCAGTGCAGCTTGGAGTTCGAATCCCAGACTGCCACAGACACGATGCCAGCCCAGATCACGAGTCCGATTCCCCGTTTCCAGGACGCGCAGACAGCGGCGTCATCTTCTGCTGTCTGCTGCTCAGAAATATCATCAACGTCCCTGAGGAGCTTAACGAGTTCTTCCCCTCAGATGTTCGGAAAATTATGGTGAGCCGTCTGTGCGGGTTGATGGTCCAACAGAACCAGATGACTGCTTCCCAACTGGAGCTGCAGACAGAAAACCTGGAGCGCATCGCTGCGGCCATTTCCAAGGAACTCCACGAGGCTTTCGGGTCAATCCAGAAACTTTTTAAAATTGCTCTGCTTCCAAGAAACAGTTTCGACCTCTTGCTTCTGGATTACCTTGAAACCAGAATGAACATCATAAGGAAACCCGAGAACACTCTGGCCCGAATGTTTGGAGCATTCGACCGGGACCTGGAGAACATCGCCAAGTGGTTCTACATGCGGCGGGGTTCCCGCTACGCAGGCCTGATATGGTAGCAAAATGGCGCCGCCTCCAGGGACCAGAGGATTACAACACCTTTTTAAAATGCTGTAATCTGTTAGAGGAATCTATTTTTATGTCTTTAAAATGAAAAAGTTTCCTGCTTCCATAAAAACTGAACCGGTTCGGTTTCAATCCCAGCCGATTGTTTCTACTCTTTTCTTTTTGGGTTTTCTCCGGGTAATCCGGGTTTTCCACTTAATCCAAAACCACAAACTAACTGGTCTCTAAATTATGAAAATAAATCTCTTCAGGATAAAATACAACCTGAGGGAGATTTAGTCCAATCAATGGTTGGATTTTACACTTTTATTAATTTCTCTAAAGCACTTTTTGCTTCTATCCTTTCTTAAAAACTCATCCGTGTTTCAAACCCAGCCAATTATTTCATTTATTTATGGGTTTGAAAAAATAAATAAATAAATAAAATAAGCAAAAACTTTATTTAAAAAATCCAATAATAACAACAACAACAACAACAATAATAATGAATTTAAAATGACAAAAAAGAAAACAACACAAAAAAATCAATTAAATATTTTATGTAAATTCTGGAAGGGCAACTCAAATGTGTTAAAAGTATGATTTATTGCACAAAGAGCTTTATGATTGAGAAACTGCTTTGTTTTAATTAGCTGGCTAAGTATTTAGCTAACAAAATAAATATTTAACTTCAGATCTTAATTTGATTCTCCCCGAGGGTTGTGTCTTGAGCAAACTCACGTCAAAAGTCATGATGAGGCAGCAAAGACTGAAAACATCAAATTTGTAAAAAAAAAAAAAAAAAATCACTTTATTGATTGTGGTTGCCATGGATACCAACTCTGGTTTTAGATTCACTAAACGTGCAGTAAATGTAGAAGTTAGTGAGGCATCTCCTCCAGCCGGTCAAGCTACATCTTCATTTGGACAGCTGACCTTTACAAACACACACACACACACACACATGTTTGCATGAATATCTTTGTGGGGACTTTCCATTGACTTCCATTCATTTCTACCACCTAATCCTTATCCTTACCCTAACCGTTACATACCTAACGCTAACCAACCAAAACTCAATTCACACCTTAGTCCTAAATCTGACCCCTGACCCATAAACAGGATTCCCCTTATGGGGCCCAGGCTTCAGTCCCCACAACGTAGTGTCAGGAAAATGGTCCCCACAAGGTATTAGAAACAAACGCACAAACACACACACACACACACAGCTGGAGGTTCAGCTGGTGCTCTTGCTGTTCCTCTTCTTCTTCTTCTTGGGGATTTGCTTCCCGCCGGCTGCTTTGGTTGACCCATCAGACGGTTTACTGGACTCTCCTGGTTCTGGCCCACTGGGCAACTGCTGGACCAGAATCTCTTCCACTGGGAGGACTGGTTTCAAAAAACGGGTCTCCTTCAGACGTTCTGTTTCTAAAGCTTCTGGTTCTGGATCCACCCTGCCTGGTTCTGGATCTGCCCTGGCTGGTTCTGGATGTCCCCTGGCTGGTTCTGGATCCGCCCTGGCTGGTTCTGGATCCACCCTGCCTGGTTCTGGATCCCCCCTGCCTGGTTCTGGATCCATCCTGCCTGGTTCTGGATCCGCCCTGCCTGGTTCTGGATCTCCCTTGGCTGGTTCTGGATCTGCCCTGCCTGGTTCTGGATCTGCCCTGCCTGGTTCTGGATCCGCAATGCCTGGTTCTGGATCCGCAATGCCTGGTTCTGGATCTGCCCTGCCTGGTTCTGGATCTGCCCTGCCTGGTTCTGGATCCGCAATGCCTGGTTCTGGATCCGCAATGCCTGGTTCTGGATCCATCCTGCCTGGTTCTGGATCTGCCCTGGCTGGTTCTGGATCTCCCTTGGCTGGTTCTGGATCTGCCCTGGCTGGTTCTGTATCTGCCCTGCCTGGTTCTGGATCTTCCTTGGCTGGTTCTGGATCTGCCCTGGCTGGTTCTGGATCCGCCTTGCCTGGTTCTGAGGTTGCTGACTGTTGGACATCCTCTCTGACTTGTGTCGGACTCTGCTCCACCTCTGGAGGTGCCACTGAGTCGGTTGGTTCTGACCTGGTTCCCTGTGGTTCTTGACCCTTCAGCAGAACCACAGGTGGATCTTCAGCCTTCTCTTCTCTGCCTTCTGCCTGACCAGGCGCTGAAGCCAGACCTTCCTTGATGTTGGTTCTGGTTTGGAACTGAGCGATGGCGGAGACGATGATATCGTCTTCGTCGCCCAGCTCCTTTTTCTCTTCCTGCTCCTCGTTATCGCCCGGCGCGGCCAGCAGGGCGGCGGCGAACTCCTGCAGCTTGGCCTGCTCCTGCCGCAGCCGGACGATGTTCTCCGTCAGAACCGGGTCGTCCTGCTGGAGCTCCTGGAGCCCCTCCAGGTCCGGCATGCCAGCGTCTTCAGGAACTCCAGCGTTCTCTGTGAAGTTGGCTAGTTTGGACGGGAGGCCGGCGCTGGACTGGCGGACCTCTCGGATCTTGTCGTAGAGCCCTTTCCTCTCCTCCTGCAGAGCACGGCAGAGCTTCTCCAACTTCTGGATCTTCAGGACAAACAGGTTGTACTCTCTGCCTTTCTCTGTTCTCTGCAGAAGAAGAAGAAACAAAATGGAGAGAGTTAGGCTAACCAATGCTAACCGATGCTGCTGACGGCGCTCAGTCTGATCAGAAACTTGCAGACCTAATATCTGGGTTGGTTCCAGCCTCTGAGATAAATGGAGACGATTTAATTAGCCAACTGGTCCACAATGAGGACCTTCAGTGCTGCATTCACAGCAGCCCGGTTTGGTCCGCTTTAACCCAACTTCGGTCTGTCTGCCTAGAACGTCCGGCTCGGTTGGGGAGGTGTGTCTAGCGCTAGCGGGAGAAATGCCTCGTGGTTTTTAGCCTAAGACAAGGAAAAAAAATTCTCCAACTGCTAAAATCTGATGTTTCTCTGCATTTCTGTTTCTATTGAAGAAGAAGGAAGTTGCTTGATGAGTCAAAAGACGAACTCAGACTCACTCACGCTATCGGTAGGTTTCTGTGATTGTGGATCTCTACATGCAGCCCCACTACATAAAATCTGCCCTGCTGGCCTGATTTGGAGCCGATGGTTTTATTTTTATTTTTTTGCCACTGATCAACACTTGTTGAAGGTTGGTGCCCAACGTGGGGCTCAGATCCTAAGTGGGCCATTTGTGTGAGTGTGAAACCTGTGCAGATATGCTGAATAAAATTTCTCCCGCTGGTGTTTAGACCAGAGAGACTCTGAGTCCTGGGAGATGATTTCCTTTCTTTCCTGGAGGGAATTCAGAAGCTGATCCAAAGTATCTAGAGAACATCACATCGACTTCTCAGCATTTTGCTTCTGATTTACTTTGGTCCAGTCAGCTTACCTCCTCAATCATGTCGATCAGCGTCTTGTTGCAGTTCTCAAACCTGGTCTTCCAAAGGTTTGCCTCCTTCTCCACCTTCTTCATCTTCTCAGTCATCTAAAAACAGAAATATTCAGCTTTGTTGCAGTTATCATGACTCTAACTGTAGGAATGTGAGCAGATTTGAATGGATCTGGAAGCCACTCACGTTGTCCATCTCCTGTTTGAAGCGGACATAGATCTCATTGCTCTTGGCCAGCGTTGCCTGAAACTCGTCGAACTTCTGAGCGTAGAGCGCCAGCTGCGAACGAACGGAGAAAAAAGACGTAAACATGGAAGACAGGACGATATTAAGGGTTTAAGGAGTTCACAGGAGTTTCCTGAGGCTGATGGACTTCCAGGTTGTTCTGTGGTCACACAGAGAGCTGCTCGTTTGATTAAAATAAGGTTCTGGTTCCGAAGGCGCTGAAGTTCTGCTGTCCTCCTTTGGTTTTGTCTGCAGATGAGGGGAACCGCCACAAGGGGGCAGCATTTCCTTCAGCACATTTCAGACCGTTCAGGATGTTTGTATGAAGGTTCGGAGTCATGGCCAGCAGGGGGCGCTGCAGGCGATAATATACCCTGTTTAAACAGCACCAATGTGGACTCGGCAGCTGAACTCAGAACCATTTTCAACATTTTGTCCGTTTCCATAAGTTTGCTGCTCTGCTGGGGTTCAGCGTGACAGAAAACGTAAAGAAGAGCAACTAGCAGCAGGTTTATCACCAAACTAAGATTTTATTCTGGTAATATTATACACTCTTGTGATATTTAGACCTTGTTCTGGTAATATTACAACTTAATTCTTGTATTATAGCGACTTTATTCTCGTTTTATTTCCACTTTAATATGAGTTTATTCTCATATTTTTCAAATTTATTCCCATATTGTTGTGAATTTACTCTTATATTCTTGCGCCTTTATTCTGAAATGAACATGACTTTTTTCTGGTAATATTACGACTATTGTTGCACAATTTTATTACAGTATTATGAATATTTATTGATACCAATAATCTCATATTTTATGACTTTATTCTCAAATTAAAATGACTTTATTGCTGCACAACTTTATTCTCCTTATGACTTTATTCTCACATAATTCCAACTTCTTGGATTATTTCCACTTAATTTGACTTTATTCTCAAAATATTATGACCCTGTTTTATTGTGACTTTATTCTGGTGACACTGCAGTTTTATTCTCAGATGAATATGCCTTCATTGTTGAAATGAAAGAAGATATTTTAGCCTCTGTTTTTGGATCAGAACCGGGTGGAGGGCAGAGAATCTCCTCAGGTGATGAGAACCTGCAGCGGCTCATGGATCTGCAGCGTGCTACCTGTCCAGGTGTTCTGGCCGTGAATATTCACCTGTGCCTGCATGACAGTCGCCTGCTCTCTGAGAGTCTTAGCCTGCAGTTTCCACTCAGCGGCCTGAACCAGTAACTGGTCAGAGGGAACAGAAACAGACGCGGTTACAGACGGTCTTTACCTTCTTCTTCATGGCCAGCTCCTGCTCCTTCATAGCGAAGCATTTCTTTGTTTTGTCAATAGCTTCTCTAAGCAACTACAGCAACAGAGACACACAGTCACTCAGTCACAGGGTCTGCTGCATATATGGAAACACATTAGACCATATAATCATCCGCAGTCACCATGAATACGTGCAACATGACAGATAGCATGAATTTACTTTGATTCATTGTAATGATTCCAATCTGGATCCTGCAGAAATCATGTTTCATATAAATCTACCAAATGTAAAATTACACAGATAAAAATCAACAGCAATAATTAGATTTTAGTCTGTCAGAGGAAAACATGGAGACTCATTTTCACCATCATATTCACTCATTCATAAATGTCACAGTTTAAAAGCAAATATTTAATTAGAACCTAACAGTTTAGTTTGAAGCTAAATATTTAGCTTATCATCATCATCATCATCATCATCACCATCATCACTCACATATTCTTTCTCCCGTTTGTGTTTGTCTTCAGCCTCGGCCAGCAGCGCGTTGGCCTGCTGCAGTTTGGCCTCCGTCAGTTTGTGCTGCAGGTCGTGATGTTTGTTGATCTTCTCCAAACTCTGCAGGACGGCAGAAGAGTCTGTTAGCTCTGGAAACGCCGCCGGCTTTACAACAGGGAGTCCACAGAAAGAAAACTAAAACCAAACAAGTAAAGGAGTCTGACCTTTAGTGGGGAAGGGATTTTGATCCCAAACGTAAAAATGTTCATGTTTGCTGTTCAGATTCACATTTATTTTCAGTTATAAGAACAGATTTGGGTCACTTTTGAGCTAAATTCAGTAAATTTAATAGAAGCTGACTTGGTTGCAGCAAAGTTTGGTTTTCTGTATAAAAGAAAAAAAAAAACGAGGTTATGCTTTTTATAAAAGTTTGGAAAGAAAAAGATGAAAACACTTTCAGTTCTGAGAAAATGACGTCAGTAATTTAAAAATAAGAAGTTAACTAACTAATGGACGGGTCAAATTTATGTCGTTCTTGAACTGCAGTGGGGGGCCAAACAAACTCAGACCGAGGGCCACAAATGGCCCCTGGGCCACAGTTTGAACAACCCTGGATCAGAAGGTGCAGTTAAATTTTTCCTTCTGCAAAGTGTTGAAATAAATTCACATTTCAAACAGCAGCATGAAGCTGGAAAACAGAGCAGGAATAATTTTCCTGTGTGAACGTCCGGATGTGTCCCGCCTCCTCTCACCTCCTCCCGGCGCTCGTACTGACTCATGAGGCCCTCCAGCTTGTCGGTCAGGTTGGCGTTCTCCTGCCGCAGCTTGTCGTTGCGGCCGCTGTGCAGCTCGATCTGAGCCTGGATCTCCGTCAGCGTCTCCTGGAAGTGGTTGGTGATGTCGCTCCGCTTCTCCTCGTCCTCCCTGCTGCGCCGCAGCGTCTCCTCCTGCAGGAGAAACGCCTGGTAAGGAGCGCCTCAGGGCTGCTTACTCCCATCACTTCTCTTCATCATCACATGAGCCTCCTGGCTCCATTGTCCGCTAACTAAACAGCTAGCTAACGCTAACACCAAAACACCTGTCACAAACATTAGCTCAGCTAACTCTAAATGCTATACCCACATGGCATTTAGTGGAAGCTAATGCTAAAGCGCTAATGGAAAATGTGACTGCAGTGATAAAGAACTTTTATATGCTGTGAACTTTCCAATCATATTTACACTGAAAAACATCTGCAACAAAAAACTACAATCCAGGTTTTATCTTCAATTATCAATAAAACTCTGTAAATACCTTAAACTCAAGTTTAAATGGTGCTAAAACATTCAATGATATCTAACCTAAAACTCTACAGCTTTGAAAACCAATTTAATTTTAACATAATTTCTATAACGCCCTTAGATATTGCATTTATGTTTATATCTTCTAAACTTTATTATGTTCCTGTATGTTTCTTAATTTCTTAAAATTAATTTAAGAGAAGCTAACTGTTTTCAAAGTTAGCAAAACGCTAAAGCGCTAAGCTAATAATTAGCTCTGTTATTAACGCAGGTCTGCTCACAGCTGGAACACAGACCTACAGACACATTTAGTCTGGATCTGGATAACCCAGCTGGTTCTGGTTAATCTGGTTCTGGTTGATTCTGGAGGGGTGAGCCGGTCCTACCCGCAGCGCGCCGTAATGAGCCTGCAGGTCTCTGCACAGCGCCTCCAGCTGGCCGCGCGCCGCCATGCTGCAGCGCCGTTCCTCCAGCAGGTGGCAGAGTTTCTGATGCAGCGCGCTCTTCTTCTGTTGCTCGCCGCGCCACAGCGCCGCCTGCTGACACACAGCCGCTGATGAGCCGCTGACGCCGGAGTCTCACGGGCTGAGCGGAAATGTTCTCACCAGTTCAGCGAACTGCTGCACCAGTTCCTCCAGTCGGTCCTCTGCGGACGGCAGGTTGCTCAGGCGCTGCCGGATGAGGGACACGTCTGCACAGGACCACAGAGTTCAGCGCATTAAAGATAGAAAGAAACACAGGAGCAGATTTATGTAAAAAAAAATCAAAGATTTTTAGATTAATCTCAGACATTTTCCAGAAAAATCGCGGAAATTTTCGAGTTTCAAAGTGAAAAGAATTGCTGGGAAAAAAACTCAAATTTGGAAATTAATCTAAGAAATGTTCTAGAAAAGAAACTTGAAAATATTTGCCTTTTGAAACTCTGAATTTTTTTTTTACATTAATCTTTAGATTTCTAAATATTTCCATGGAAAAAACGCAAATTATGAGACGGATCTAAGATCAATCTTCTAGGAAAGTTGGAAATTTGTTAGAAAAAAAATCTAAATCAGAAAAAATCTCAGAAATTTTCTAGAACAAAACATAAAAATTTCAGCGTTTCAAAAGTCAAAAATCTTATTAAAATTTTTAACATTTGAGATTCATCTGTAAATTTGAAAATGTTGCCTCTTGAAATGGAAATTTCCAAGTTTTTTCTAGAAGAGATTAATTTCTGAGTTTTTGCTGTAAATTTACTCCGTTTTACTCCGTCTCACCTGTCTCCATGTGACCTTTGACCTCCTCTGGGGTCTTTTCCGTCTCGTTGTCCGTAGCGACCTGTCGGACCGAACATCACAGACGTTATGACTGAACGGCAGCGGGCGGACGCGGCATCGCCTGACCCACCGGTTCGGCCGAGCCGTGCGTCCTCAGGATGTCCTGCAGCCGCCGGCTGAACTCCTCCATTGGGTCAAAGGTCGCCGAGGAGGCGGAGTCTCCGTCCAAACTCCCGGTTTCCAGGGGCGACGGCGCCAACAGCTCGGCTGCTTCCACTGACGTCTCCATCCTCGGTCACTGAAAAACAGATTTTATCATCTCTTACCGTTTTCATTGTTTTTTAAATTTTTTATTGTCTCATTTTATATCGTTTTTATCTTCTTACTTTTATCGTCTCTTACCATTTCATTGTTGTCTTATTTTTAATATCTTATTGTTTTTCTGGCCTCTAATTTTTAAAAACTTTTCATCGTTTTATGGTTTTTATCGTCTCTTATTGTTTCGCTGCTCGTGTCAAATCTAATTTCTGATCATCTCCAGCTGCTGTTTTTCAGCTTGGCTCTGACGGCTGCCCTCCTTATTTTATCTGTCAGGTTTAAAATTAGCAGTAACACACACACACACACACACACACCTGCTGCCTGTCTTCTATTCTCAGGGCCTCCTAATATGGCGGCCTGCCGGCAGCAGGTTCGGTGTCGGTGAAACGCCCAGATCTCCTGCTGAGAATTTGACTTTTTTCTCTTTATCTGGTTCAGGTAGTTCAGATCCAAGCCCCTCCCCCCTGACTCGACCCCTGACCTCAGCCTTGACCCCAGCCTGGACTCATAGATGTTTTGGTCCCGCCCACTCCTCTGTTAAACCACCAATCACAGCGTCTCCTGTAGGAGTTCAACATGTTGACAGAGTAACTTCATAAATAACTTGTTTACCTGATGATAATGTTCCCAGATGAAACTTTAAAACATATTGAAACATATTTAGACATTTAAATACACAACATAAATGTTTGTAGGATTAAAATCAGCTGGAAACAGCAAATAAAATCCAGTTTGGTGAAACAGAAGCAGATCGGATCTCCAGGACGAAACTCAGAGAAACAAAGTGATGATGAAGCTGATTTCATAAAAACTCTCCAAATGTGAAAAACAAAACAGGAGCAAAACTGAGAGAACATTTAGAGGTTAGAAAGTCTTACCAGGATCCGGGTGGCGAAGGAGAGGAGGTGAAGTTCTGCAGGCAGAGGAAGGTCAGAGGAGGAAGAGGAGGGTCCTGCTGACAAGAAGAGCAACAGCTGATCCCCAAAATAACCTGAGGAGAACCGCTCAGAGCCACAGGGGGGCGCTGTCTCCCGCTCAGAGCCACAGGGGGGCGCTGTCTCCCTGCAGATTTGAATTAAACGTCAGCAGATGAAGCTTTCAGGTTCTGATCTGCCAACAGAAATAGGTAAAAAGGCGAACAGAAACAGAGAGCATGATGGGAAACTCTGACTTTACTGGAGCAAATAATTACTGGATTATTCCAACAACAGGACGAGCAATTAAATTAGTGAGAAATAATGAAAACATTTTCATTTTTGAGGGGCAATAAAAACCAAACATGTCCCTTAACTCCCTCCAAAAAGAGAAAATATTCAGAAAACTGGAAGGACCTGCAAGTGTTTGTACTTTGACCCAAAGGTGAGTTCGGTTCTGCTGGCCTCGAGTTTGAGCTCAAAACCTAAAAATCTTCTAACATTTCCATGAAAATTCGTGTCCAGAATTAGCTAAAATGACTTCATGTAAGCTATCGCTAACATGTAACTAAAACTGACGTACTCCATTCAGTTTGTTAGATTTAACTTTTAAATCAAAATTACCTAAAATGCTAATTTATAGTAAATGCTATCGACTTCAGTATGTTAGTTTAGCTTTAAAATCTAAATTATACACAATGCCAACTTTAGCCTAAAAGATTATATTAGCATGAGTGCTACCACTAGCAGTGTATTAGCTTACATTAGCTAAATGTTTAGGTTAGCTAAATGCTGTTAACGTTGGGCGCTTTGAGGAAAAATAGCAGCAGGTATCAGAATACCGTCTTCGGTTCTGAACAGAGAACCGATTTCTCTACTAAATAAAAGTTATGAAACTACGATGACAGAAAATCCTGAAAAACAGTTTCAGGAGTTTTCAATACCTGACCAGGAAACAGGAAGTTCACAAACTTCCATTCCAAGGCCTCCCGAAAAGCATTGACCTCTGACCTTTTTAGCAAACTCACAAAGATACAAAACATGTAAAGAAACATGAACTTTTCGAATGTTTTTATTCAATAATTATTACATTCCTTTAGCATAAATGCTAACTCATAACTGATTTCAATTGGCCATGATCTATCATATAATATATTATGACTTCTTTACCACATAATACAATATTTGATATTAATCACATAAAATTTTATTTTATTCCCAAAGTTCTCATGATTTTTTGTGCCTTTTGTCAGAAACTTTTCCGTTGCTCGCTTCGAGGAAAAATGAATTTGATCAGAAAATCATAATCAGAAATAACATTTACATAAATTATCTTCACTTATATATTATTTCAAAAACATGATTGAATACTAGATAAATTTAAAATTAAAAAAATTACGGGATTTAAAATTTTCAATGTTTTTGAATGAATTTTTTTTCTCATCTTCCTTCCAACGTTGTGGCCCCACAGCGCCCCCCGTAGGCCTCGCTTAGGAAACACTGCAGCGGGAAACAGGAAGTTGTGCTTTTCTGTGCACTGTTCCCCCTGGTTCTGTTCGGTCCGGACCGGTTTGTGCAGCAGAACTATAAGGAGCAGCTGATTGTCTGTCATGATTCAGTCCAAATGTGTCCAACCAGAACCGGGACCAACTGAGACATGGTCCAGGTTCTGTTCCGGTCCAATCATCATGGTTCTGGTTGGACCAGGAGCAGCAGGAGATCCAGTTTGGGTTCTGACCCGACTCGGAGCGATGCTGTGACCATTGAAGACTGTTTCTGAAAGTAACAACCTGGACCCGACTGAGTTCTGGAGCCGACTGGGCTTGGTTCTGGTTCTCACAGAGACGTTTCCCTGGAGACGCTGAGCGAAGGCTCCAGCTGGACGCCGTTGGCTTGATGTCCAGCTAGACGGTCGCCATGGTGATCGGTGGGACGCTGTAGAGGGAAGGACAGGATTAATGTGGAGAAGTTCTCAGCGCCGCCACCAGATGGCAGCAGACCAAACGATTCATCTAGAATCAACCCAATTTCAAGGCTTTAATTCAGGAAGTAAAGCATCTTTTAGGTCAAATTGGACATATGTGGTAACTAAAGGTAACATAGTTACTGATTGTGCTATAAAATGGCATTTTGTGGCTGGAGATCACATGATACCGGCCCTTTAAAGAACCCTGTTAGACACAAGAGAATTTATGGTGGGAAGAAGCAGCAGGCAGCAGCTGATTGGTCAGCAGAGGACAGTCTGTCTGTCTGAGGACAGTCTGTCCGTCCCGTCCCAGCAACAGGCTGGACAGTTAAAGTTCACATCCAGATTTACAGAGAGACGCTTTTCACAGCGTTCAGAGAAAAGATTTAGAGGACAGACACGAGGAGGCGACGCTTTAAAGGTCGCTCACACCGAGGGCGACTGGACAGGAAGTACAGCAAGCTAATGTGTTAGCTAATGCTAATGAGCCAGAAATTCACAGGTTCAGTTCTGATGCTAAAGTTTCAATGTTGTGGATACAGAAATGTTTTTCTAATGCAGCGGCCATTTTAGCTAACATCTGAGAAACACGATAAAAATATAATATAATTTTTATTTCAATAAAATCTGTTTTGCTGTCGTTTCTGTGAACTCAGCAAAGTTTATTAATCAAACTGGGTTCATGTTGTGGATTATGTTCATCTTGTGAATAAATTCATTCCTGCATAAAATGAAACTTTTGTTTCTTCTAACAGCAGCTCAGCTCTTCAGATGAACCTGCCTCTCCCAATATGGCCGCTGCTCTGACGCGCCTGGAGGAAACACTCACCGCCTGCAGAGCTTTGCTCTCCGTCGCCATGTTGACGTTGTGTCGTTTCAGCTCTGACTTTATTAAAGCTGAAAACAAAAACAACAAGTCAGAGCACCGCGGCCTCTGATGACATCATCAGTGATGGACCCAGCCTACCGGTCAGAATCACACCCAGCAGGATCCAGGCGGACAGGAAGACGTTCCCAGCCAGCGGATCGAAGGCCGTGGTCAGCCAGCCCTGAATCAGAGTGAAGATGATGCCGAAGAACTGCAGGAGCAACGAGACGCAAGAACGGCAACGATAAATGTCTCTGGACGATAAATCCTCCAGGACGTTATCGCAATAAATGCTGCTGTTTTTAGACCATTTTCAAGTAATATAATGGTAATAATTCAAGACCAATGAAGTGTAAATTCTAATGAACATTTAACACTGAAACTGGAAAACATTTGAAGCATCCAGAGTAAGAGACGGACCGGAGGACAGAGTCCCGTCTTCATGGTACCTGTGCGAAAGCGTTGAGCAGTCCTGACGATGTCCCCTCAGACTCGGGGTAGGTGATCTCCACGCCGAACTCGAAGCCCAGAGGAAGGTAGCCGGTCATGAAGAACCTGACAGGAGAAGAAGAAGAAAGTCGTCTTCACTGCTCAGATCCATGATTCATTTTATCGCACAATGAGGAACAATGTTTCCTTCGGTTGTTATAAAACTTTTACTTCCTGATTTAATGTCTTGAAATTGGGTCTCTGTCTCTTTAAAAACTCTTGCAGGAAGTCATCCCAACATGGCTCCTCTTTTAACCCTTTAATGTTTCTACCAGCTTTGCTCTATAATTGTTTACTAATTGGTGCTGGCTAGTCTGAAGGAGCTGAGTGGGGGAGGAGCTGCGCCTCGAAGGCGGGGCTATGTCCACCCAGGCGTTATGGACAACTGAATGGTTGCCATGGAGATGAAAGGATTTCTCAAGTCAAGCAACAGTCTAGGATTGTTTTTCATGAGGGAAAAACATTAAAAGATGATTTAAAGATAAAAAGTTGATTTTATGCGACACTGGCCCTTTAAAAGCCGCAAACATCTGGAGCTCTGGGAAGCCCTTCATTGTGATGTCACTATGACATCATCATTTGTTTCTGTTGACATGTAAACATCTGATAGTGTTTCTGTCACGCCATCAGCAAGAGTGTTTACACCTGAAACAACTTCCTGTTTCCAGTCTGTTTGTTGGACCTGAAAGGTCAGAGGTCAGAGGAACCGCCCCCTTCATACCCGAGGACTCCAGCTGTGAAGAAGACCAGGTAGATGTTGTTCAGGTCCAAGGTGAAGGTGAAGACCAGCATCCCCACGAAGGACAGCAGGTAGACGACGAGAGTGGTTACCCTGGCAACGGAAGACAGGAGCTCTTAAGGAGGGAGGGATGGATGGGTGAATGGATGGATGGATGATGTGTTGGATGGATGGATGAAATGTTGGATGGATGGATGAAGTGTTGGATGGATGGATGAAATGTTGGATGGATGGAGGAAGTGTTGGATGGATGGATGGATGGATGGATGGATGGGTGAAATGTTGGATGGATGGATGAAATGTTGGATGGATGGATGAAGCGATGGATGGATGGATGAAATGTTGGATGGATGGATGAAATGTTGGATGGATGGATGAAGTGTCGGATGGCCTACTTGTAGGTCTTGGTGTGGTCCAGCCAAAGGCCACAGAGGATGGACCCGACCATCCCGGCCAGAACCAGGGTCAGTCCGATCCGCCCAGTGTTCAGCTCCTGACCCTGAGGAACAGAGAGAGGAAGGTTCTGACAGGTTCTGGACCAACCCAGAGGGGTTCTGCTGGGTTAACCCGTGCGCTGTTCTGCGTCTCTTCGTGCTGCTGATGTAACCGTGGCGACTGTCGGTGTTTACCTGGAAGTAATGGAGGATGATCTGGTTGAGCAGCGTGGAGACGGAGTAGAAGGATCCGGTCAGGATGCCTGCAGACGGCAGCGAGAACATCAGAGTCCTGCTGCGCCGCTAGCTAAAACACTAGCTAGCCGTAAATATTAGCCCTGCTGATGCTAAAGTGCTATACTGACTCTGTATTTAACAGAAGCTAATGCTAAAGTGCTAACCAGTGGTGAGAGCAACATTAAATGGTGCAAGAGGTTGCAGTCTTTGAACTGCAGATATAATTGCAATTGAAGTTAGCAATTTAGCATTAGCTTCAACTAAATGCCATGTTGTTGTAGTGCTTTGACATTAGCTTCTACTAAATGAATTGTTACTATAACGTTAATCTTTAGTTTGAGCTAAATACCATGTTGGTTTATTACTTTAGCATTAGCTGAGCTAATGTTTATGGTTAGAGCTTTAGGGTTAGCGTAGCCTTTTAGCTAGCAGTGCCCACTTTCACCTCTTTAAACTGAAAAGCAGAAGTTTTGGTTGTGTGAAACCTGGGAAACATGCGACTCTGCCTGCAGCTTTAAAAAATAATCCTTTTTTGTCTGGACTGGAAATATCTCAGTTATTGCAATTAATGTCAAACACACCTGCAGGTTTTCAGTGATTAATCCCTGATGTTTGCCAGATGGGATTAGTTTGACTGTTTTAAGCGTCTGAGGTTAATCCCTGCAGGTCAGAACAATCTCAGAAACAGAAGAAGTGAGAGTGGGATTCTCCTCCTCACCGTAGCTGATGAGCAGCAGAACGAAGGCTTTGTTCTTGATCAGGTTGATGATGGACTGTTTGTAGGAGTAATTGTCCAGCGAGACGCCCGGTAACACGGCCTGCGCCTGGCTGGGCGGCAGAGGCGGTTTGTCTTTTATCACTGCAGGACAGACAGAAACGAAACAGATTTCTGTTCAAAACGCCATTCAGGTGAGAGAAGTTCCTCCATGTCAGATAAAACCCACAGAACGTCAAAACACGCAGACTCAGCGTATTTAAGGGCCCTAGGGGCTGGTGGCGGCATTAATCTTTTTTTAACTAATAAGAATCTGAAAAGTGTGGTGTACATCTGAATCTGAGTCAGAACTCTGAAGAACCTCCTTGGCTGCAGATCCAGGTGATCTCTGGATCTGAGCTGCAGATTCTCTGGATCTGATGGCTTGCCTTTAACCACAGTGGTAGTTAGCATGACTTTGCATACTGTTAGCATAGCATATCTTTGCATACTGTTGGCATAATATGTCTTTGCATATTGTTAGCATGTCGTGGCATGTTGCTACTCAAAGCGACTCTCCAGCCTTCATCACTTCTCTCTCTGACACAAAATCCAAAAACGGGAAGCTTTCAGTCAGAATGTGAGCTAACGAGGGTTAGGCTAAGTGCTAATGTGGGTAGAAATATGAAGTTGTGTGTGTGTGTGTGTACCTATGACGGTGAGGACGAAGAGGCCTGTGGAAACAGCAGCTGTCCCATAAAACATTTTGCTGATGTTGCGACCTGAGGGACAGAAAATCACCTTTAGCTGCTTCCAGAAACCATCCAATGAGAAGAAGCTAATGGTTGCCAAGGAAACACAGGAAGTTCACATGGACAATAATACAAGCAAATTACGAAATGAGAAAAACATGTTTCACATTTGTAACATGAAACATGCTACAAATGTTCCAAGTCAGTCTAATTTCCATGACAACTTCTTGGGACGCGCCGATCAGGTTTTTGCTGCCAATTGAAATCATCCATGAGGCCGATCACCGATCACCAATGATCACTGATGATCACCTGGCTGTTAATTTTTTGCTTTAGGTATAAATGATACTACGTGATCTGGCAAAATGAAAAAATGGTCTGGCAATAAATTCACCTAATTTAGACATAAACAAAATACTTGCAGGCACAAAACAGCAGCAATTCAGTCAAAAGGACAGAAAAACCTGCAATCAGTAAAATCATATTTAACAGTAAAGCTCTCAGCCATAAATTATACAGGAGTCAAATTAACCTGCTAATATCAAATAATGTCAGCAAAAAAGGATTCGTTCAAAGTTAAAAGCATCAAAATAAACCATCCTGAGTTACTGAATCAAAACTTCCTGAGAGCCTGATTAATGCTAGCTCTGATTGGCTAGCTGATTAATGCTAGCTCTGATTGGCTAGCTGATTAATGCTAGCTCTGATTGGCTAGCTGATTAATGCTAGCTCTGATTGGCTAGCTGATTAATGCTAGCTCTTACTGGCTAGCTGATTAATGCTAGCTCTGATTGGCTAGCTGATTAATGCTAGCTCTGATTGGTTAGCTGATTAATGCTAGCTCTGATTGGCTAGCTGATTTATGCTAGCTCTGATTGGCTAGCTGATTAATGCTAGCTCTGATTGGCTCTGTTTGTTTGTGTTTCAGTTCCCTGCTGCAGCTCTCAGCAGCTGTTCGCTGTGACAGTTCATCGTCTGGAGGTTCAGCGACTCTGTCTGTGAAACATCACCACCAGTAGCGGCGGTCCAACAGCCGGAGCAGAACCAGCGTCTCAGTCTGCGGCTCCAAGACTTGAATTATTGTTATTTGTTCAGCTTTCTGACTGTGTTGGTAGCTGCGCTGCTCTACCTGCTGTCTGGATCCGGATGTCTTTTGTTCCTGCGTTGAGCCTCCGTGCAGCCAAATCAATCAAGTGTTTGTTTTTTAAATATCATATTAGATTGGTTGTGTTGATGCGTTGTGGCGAGCTTCGCCCCCGAGGTCATTTCCCACATCAACACGCAAACGTCCCGGTTCCCTCAGAGCGTTAAAGTTCCTCACTACAGGAGTTGATGCTGCGCAGCGAGAAGGCAGGAGACCAGCTGCAGGCCGAGAAGGAGATACAGGTGATCGGCAACTGGAGACGCTGATCGATCACCGATCAGACACTTTTTCAAGGAAATCGGCCAATTATGATGGATGGCCGATTGATCGGCACATACAGTATATAGTAACTACACAGTAAAACTTGGTTTCACGTCATTTCCTTCCACATTTTGGAAGCGCCTAGTCCAGATCCGGTTCTGGTTTTGGAAGTGCCCAGTCCAGATCCGGTTCTGGTTTTCCCAGTCACCTGTTCTCTCCAGGTCCTCCGGTGTGTTTGGTACCAGGACTGGAGGCAGGAGGAACCCGATGGCCGTCCCCAGCTAAAACACACAGATTAAAACTCAGATAAATGTGGAAACTTTTCCTTATCCGGTAAAAATATGCTGAATATCTCAGAGTTGGTTAATTAAAGCGTTATAACAAAAAGCCAGATCTGTTGTGGGATAATGAAGGACTCCCAAAAAACACAGGATGCAGGAACTGAACCAAAATGTTTTTTGTTTTTTTTTTAATCAAAGTATTAAAAAATACTTTTAGAACCAGATTATTGCAGATTTTGAACTATAAGGATGTCTAGACATTCTAAACATTTATTGAAATGTTTTAATTTATTTGCCAGGGTCAATGATTAACCAACATTACTGTAAACCATAGGCGCCAGAACAGGGGGGGTCAGGGGGCCATTGGCCCCCCACTTTACGACCCTGCTGGTCCCATTCAGACAGACGGCTCACAGCTCTGTTTCTATGCAGACAGAGAAAACCTCGGTCACCCAAAGGTCCACACACAGGAGCAGCTCCAGGTTGGGTTGGGATCAGGAACCGGTCTGCAGGGCCGGCCCAAGGCATAAGCAAACTAAGCAGCCGCTTAGGGCCCCAGGGCCACTAAGTGGAGCTGATTTTTTTTTTTTTTTGGTAATAATTTCTATGTCATTATAATATCAGAAACACACAATTTCACTAGGAAGTGATTTGTTTTTACAATAATATATATTAGCTAATGTATGTAGAAATGATTATTTCATGGATAAAAAGACCTGCTGGCAAAAGGCTTCACTCTGATTCGGTCCCAGACTAAACCAAATCTTCCTAAAATGAAATGAGAATTCTGTATTTGTGCCACATCTGGTCCAAATGAAGTATTTATAGAACCGTTTGGGCCGTATGGAAAAATCCTCCGATGTCCGTTTACGGTCCGGACCAAATGCTGACCCACACTTTGCCCACAGCAGATTCATTTTGTTCAGGTCCAAAAGCCAATCAGCCATCAGTAACCATGGATACTTATGGCTACCGATGGTTTTCAGGTCGCTGTTGAAATTCACTTTTGTTTGTTAAATAACATGATTAAACTTTAAGCACATTAAAGTTTAGTCATGGTGTTTTTCATTTTGTTTTTTAAAATATTCTGGCTGGTTTCTGTCCCGCTCAGAAATCTCTTTCCCGTACAATTAGTGGAACAGCAAACATAATCTGAGCCTTTTGGCTTCAGACCCAGAGCGTCCAGATGGAGTTGCTGCTGCGCCGGAACCAGTTTGTCCTGCTGCTCTGAACTGGTATTGATGGAGAATATTTGACATCTATTTAATTATATTTTTTTAATCTTCCAAATGTTTGACCAGTCGTGATTTTTGTCATATCTATCCATCTTCGACATTATCGAGCGTATTCTGCACTTGCAATAAATCGGTTTGCACAGCCTGGCGCCCGCAGCTGTACGCAGTGTGCAGACCTTCAGATTTTCCTTTAAGTAAAAAAAGGAAAAGATTCATTTTTGGAGATTTTAAAATGATCTAACCCTCTTTAAAATTGCGGAGAAAAAAAATAATTTTGTGTCAAAACATCGTAGCTCACATCTGTGTGCTGCATACAGAGTTGTCCTCCAGGTGAGGAGAGATCACAAACCCAGAGTTGATTGACAGCAGCCATCATGTCAACTGAACAAGTGCGCGCGCCTGACCTTCAAAATGACGCAACACCTGATGCCCCGCCCCCCCACCTGCTGTAAACGTCAGAATTTACCAGCTAGTTATTTTTCATCTGTTGTTTCCACCCATGACAACAAATATCTCGCTAAAAAGAAAGAAAAGATTATAAAAGTTAAGATGAAGTTGGTTATAAAAAATTCTGCCAAGAAATATAATACAAAACAATAAAATACTAAACAAAGGAAACTACACTTATAAGAAATTAAGATTTGTTCTTATTTTAATTGGACCTGAAAGATCAAAGTGTGCCTTAATAAAACCAGTGAAGCTGTTTTAGATGATATAGACAAAAAAACAGGGAAAAAACAGCGAAGCAAAACTACAATAAATATGAACAGTTTGTATTTTTCAAAAACCCAGAACTCCCCTAAAGGCAGTTTTAGCTTCACCTAGAATAACTCTAATAAAGCAACCTTTGCTGTCAGTGATGAATTGGTCAATTGAAAAATGAACTGTTCTGATGTTCAGCGGAGTTTTTCCTTAAATGATCACTGAAGGAAACTAGTTACTGCATTTTATCCAACACATTTTTTATTTTCTCATTTCAAAACGCGCCGGAAGCGCCCCTGTAGTTTAGACCGACTCGTTAACAACGTGCGGTGGCTGCGCGCGCATCACTCACCTGGTTCCCCAGCACGGCGGTGGCGCACGCGGTGGAAACCTCCCGCGGTCCGAACCACACCGAGGCGATGCGGGACGGCAGGCCGAGGATGAAGACCTGCGCCACGGAGCAGATGACCTGCGCCGTCACCGTGACCCCGAACCTGTCGGGGCTGACGCTGGCGCACTTGAGCCATGCGCCTGCGCAGTTGAGCCCGGCGCCCAGCAGGGCCGTGAGCCGCAGACCGCGGCGGTCCAGCAGCCAGGTGGCCGGGAAGATGAGCGGGATGTAGGCCACCATGTAGACCATGGAGAGCCAGTCCACCTTGTCGTTGGTGACGCCGTAGTATTTGGCGAACACGTTGGTGATGATGCTGTAGTGGATCCACTGGAAGGCGTTCACCAGGGAGTACAGGCTGAACACGGCCAGGACCGCGAACCGCCGCCAATACAGCCTGGTTTCTGGCGCCCTCCCTCCCGCCTCCTCCGCCTCTCCTCCACCGGCGACGGGCAGCATCGCCGCTCTCTCATCCGGCGGGACCTCCAGCTCCTCCGGGTCCCGGTGCCGGTCGGGCCCACCACATGCCGGGTCGGAGCAGGAGTCGGTATCGGCTGGCCGCCGTGCGCTCTCCGGTTGCGGACTCTTCCTGACCACCGTGATGTCTTCAGGTGCGCCGGTGTCCGCGCGCAGATGCTCCTGCACGAGCTCTCCCGCCACCATGGCGCTCACGGATGAAGGGCTGGAAGCGGAAGCGACATAGTAACAGAAAACAATTGTTTCCTCATCAGAAGACGCTCCGGCGGTCCGTTCTGTCAGAATGGATGGTTAAAATCCCTCCGCTGCGGGGTCTAGTCCGCCGCCAGCATCCCGGCATGCAGCCTCAGGTTCAGCCTGTAACACCCGCCCTGCCTTCCGATGCCGAGCAGCCAATGGCAGAGCGGCTCCCGCATCCTGTCTGATACCCGCCGACGCCGCTAAAGCAACAGAGGCGGTGCGAAGTCCTGCGATGCCCAGGGCAGAATAACATGGGGGGAAGAGAGGAACAAAACAAAGCATTTATAAATGAAGTTCAGAAATACTCTTCAAAATAAAGGACTCCATATTTTATCAGTTGGAATCAAAAATTCATAAAACACTAAAGTTATATTAAAATATTTCCTTCTATTTATTTAAAGATAAAGAGTCAAATAATTATACATACTTTTAAATTAATTTATTTAATAAAAAATTAGATTAGTGCACATTATTTAATTAGTCATATATTTATTTCATGATATATGTATTTAATTTTGACCCCACAAAAGCTTGTTGCAATAATCAATAAATCAATTAATTGCATAACAAATTATAACTTATTGTTTCTCTCATTCCTCCAAAAACTGAATGATGAAAGTCTTCAGTCTGGTGTTTTGGTCTCAACATAAACTTCATAATTCATTTTATTTGTTGTTTCTGCTTTATCTTTTATTATTATTTGGGATATTTATAATATCTTCCAGTTCCAGTGTTAAATGTTAATTAGAGTTCAAAGTTTATTGGTCTTGTTTATTATGGCATTTACATATTAGTTCAAAATAATCTAAAAAAATATATATTATTACTGTTTATTGCAATAACTTCTGGGACAATTTATCGTCTAATATAATTTCAATTTGTTGGTAAATGAGATCAAAACCAACAGTTTCCTTCTGCCTGAATAAAGCAGTTAATGCAAATTTAAATTTTGCTTTACAAACAAAATTGGTTGTGTTGCCCTTTCAAAATAAAGCTCCCAGATCCAGAAAACTTTACATTTTCTAAATGCATCTCGTTTCTAAATGCATCTGGATGATGACAAAGGGATTTTGCCGTGTTAGCTCCAATTAGTCCTCCCATATGTCCAGCCCCATCATCTGCTCTAATCCTAATCCCAGAGTGACCCGGAGGGTTCCTCCTCCACGCCGCGTTCACCTGCTGCACCTGAACACTAATCTAAGCCACAAACTTAATTCATTCATCGTTTGGTAGAAATGTATGAACTCACATTTCTTGCCCTCATAGATCACACAACGAACGTATTTACTTTCTGAATTCATCAAAATAAATTTGTCTTAAAAATATTTTATGTCAGTCATCAGGATCAGTACAGCTGACGCATTTTAAACAGGGACTGCCAGCAAAACTACAACAAGAATCAGCCGAGTATGAGCCACTGGTTCATTATTTGGTCATGTGGCAACCATTTGGGCAGGGAAAATAAAACACGATTGTCATATTTACACTAAAAACAAACGAGCTGCCTTCTGACATCTTGCTGGACCAGTTTGGACAGAACTACAGAATCCTTCTTCGTGTTTAGAAGGATGTTTGCATTGTCTCTGGTTTTAATAAAGTTAAACGGGCTCAGTCTTGCTCATTTTAAATGACAGTTTTTATTAACCAGCGTATTAACAGCGTTAATACAGTGGGTGAGGAATGAGTTGGTTTGAGGTCCTTTCTTTTCCCATCATACACTGAAAAAAGGAAACAGTTGATCCAACTTAAAAACGAGTTAATTTGTTAGAACTAATCAAATTTAATTTATCCAAGTAAATATATTACGTTTATTAAGTTGTCGTGTTAAACAAACGTAGATAAATAAAGTTTTGACAAACTTCATTTGTAATAAATTAACTCATTTTAAAAAAAAGTTAGAGCTGCATTTTGTTTTCAGATCAACAGAGAAAAACAGAAAATGTTTTTTCTCTGTTGTCCATGTGTAAAAACCAGTGACGTGCGGTGAGGCTCATAGCTGGTGAGGAACTGACTTAATCATAATCAGACATACAACTATAGACTACCTGCATGTTGTTGGTTACTTAAGGAAATTTCGCGCATGCGGACAAAGCTGGAGGCCAGGTGAGGCTCTGCCACCTGGCCTCCCCTGACCGCACGTCACTGGCAAAAAACATCACAGTGATACAATTAGCTAAAACTTATTTAAAGTATATTGTTGAATAAAAAATTAACAACCGTACGAATTCATGACAATACATAAAATTAAAAGCGGAACTGCTCCGTTTATTGAAATAAGCCTGAGTGACTCATCGCACGAATAAAATAAGGAAGTGAGCGGCTGCTAATGTCACAGCGAAATAAATCTTCGGAGTGGAACATCTTTCTGCACGAATGATCTTTGGAACGCAGGGAGCAGGACGACGTCTCCCGTTGCCATGCCAACGCGGTTAGCAACACAAACTGAACCGTTGGGGATTATTTACTTCACACCGGACACGGCGAACGAACGATGTCCGGGTCTGAGGGGTTCTGAGCGGGTTCTGCTAGAGCCGAACATGCGGGTGGAGTCGTGCCGTCGGGTGGAACCCCGGAAGATCTGGGAGCGGGCCGAGAGGAGGCACTACCGGAAACACCTGAGGACCAGCGCGGTGCTGCTGAACGCGCTGACCGGCCGACAGCAGCGCACGGTGGCCTGCACCCAAAGGGAGCTCCCGATAAAACTACCGGAGCGGAAACACTTCGACCAGAGCGGTAAGGAGTTTCAGGCAGGCAGAACCAGAGACAGTGAAGTTTGAATAAGATAAACACACAATCCGTTTAGTCCCTGTTTTGGTTATTGGATTTGCTCACCAGAAACTAACCCAGCAACGGCTCCCAGTGAAGTTATAAACTTTTACAAAACAAGGCGAAAATACCCAGGAAACCCTGAAATGTCTAAAATATGTCAAAATGTAATACTATGTATAATACTTGTAACTAAACACAAAGCTAATCCTGATACATACTACAGTTAAGACAGCAATAAGCGTAGGTTACTGGTTACTATGGCAACCACTTTATATTGCAAATATAGGTCAGGAGAAAATGACTTGACTAAGCAAAATGAGTTTGAAGAATAAACAAACCAATTTTGACAAACTTCACATTTCTAATAATTTTTAAACGTGTTTATTTAAATTTATGTAAGAATTTAATTTCCTACTCATCAGTTTTAACAATCAAAATAAAAAACATGTCACCCATTCCTCTGTTAGTTTTTCCTTTGCTTCATTTTCAGATATTAGCCACTTGGTGCAAAGAGAATGACCAGAACCAGAACTCAGGATCTCCTGTAGCAGTCAGTCATGTAACCAATCCAAAGAGGCCTCTGACTGAAGACTGTTTCTGTAAAGTCCAACTGGCGCATAAGGAAATGATGTTTCTACATGTATTAAAACTGAAATTAAATCCACGCTGAGCAGCCTGGTGTTCCTCAGGGTTTTCTGGAAATGAAAAAAGATTTAAAAATAAGTTAAAACAGATGGAAACTGAACATTATCTCAGGAAACATTTTTGATCAACTTTTATTCTGACTGCTTCTCAGATGAAAGTTTTCCAGCTTTTTGGCTAAAGGACAAATAAAAAGCAAAGTTGTTTAATAGGTTCATAGGAATATGAGTGTTTTATGGTATTTACTCTGATCATCTGCTGGCTCTGCTGAACAGTCTGTAGGCGTTCTGAGTCGTGACGTCCCGGACCATTTCTGGCGTCTGACCTTTGACCTTAGCGATGTAGCTGCAGGACAGGGCGATGTTAGCCGGCTCGTTCCTCTCCTGTCAAGCAGATGGGGACAGGAGGAGGACGGTGGTCTCCGCGTCTGTCCCTGAGGGACGGCGGCGACCGACTCACGTTCCTGTGGAGGCCGAGGGCCGGAGAGTCCGTCTCCAGGCAGATGTGATCCAGAGGGATCCGCTGGATCAGCCGGTCTCTCTGTCAGAACACCAACACCTGGTCACTTGCTGGAGCCTGGCCGTTTATTATGACTGCTTCTCAGTAAAGGAAACATCTCAGTTATTCTGATGCTAAAGAAACAGAATTTCTAAAACCTGAAACATTTCAGGAAGAACGGAGAACCGAAGGTCAGGGTGGATACGACGTTTAAAGGGCCGGTATCAGGAAAACAGACCTTTTCATCTTTCCTTCATGTTTTCAGGTTTTTCTCTGCAGTGACACTTTGATCCTTTAATGTTTAAAAAAGGATCAAAGTTACTTAAACAACGTGTTGATTTACAGACTGGATTGATTTCTTGGATTCATCTCCAGTGGTTTTCAGTCCAGCGTTTTTAAACTTTTCCGCGGCAGCAGACAGAGACGCCCGTTATCCTCCATCGGTCTTTCTGAGGTCCTCCAACACTTTCACTGGAATTTCCCCATCAGGTGCAGAATTCAAACCGTCACTTTATGCTGTCGATTTATTGCTGTACGTCTCAGACCACACTCTCTCCATTTCGTCAATCTGATCTGTTTTTCAGAGATTTGGATCTTTTTCAGGTGATAGAGTAAATATTGCTAATAGTGGATGCTACCCTGTCAGCAGCAGCATTCAAGTTTTCACACTCTGACATTCGGTTTCTGTTGAGCTCATCTGGCTTTAGGTACCAGAGGCAGCAGACCATTAAGCTTTCTTTCCACAGATGGAATAGTTTACCTCTTATCAGGAAATTTATTCATTTAAAATGAATGTTTTACCCAAATTCCTATTCTTATTCAATTGTCTCCCACTTTTTCTGCCAAAGCATTTTTTCAAAATGTTGGATTAAGTTATCTCTGGCTTCCTACGGCATGGAAAACCACAAAGAATCCACAAATCCACACTTCATAGATGCACTTGTCACTTCCAAACTTCCAACTATATTGTTGGTCAGCTCATAGCCACAACATTTTATTTTGGTTTGGATCTGTGGACCTCCCATGGTGCAAGTTAGAACTTCTCCTCTCCACCAGATGTTGGTGGACATGGTGACCCGTCCAGGTGACCCGTCTTACCTGCTGGTTCCTGCAGACAGCAGGAGGGAAAGAGAAGAAGAATCCGGCCTCCATTGCCTCCAGAGCTGCCGCCGGCTTCCCAGAGAAGTTATGCAGCAGAGCTCTGCTGATCCCTGCAGGGGGACAGAGAGTTAGAGGACGGAGACGTCCATCCTGCAGGGGGACAGAGACACTCACCTCGCCGTCTCATGGTGTCTATGGTGACTTTGGCTGCAGAGCGGGAGTGGACGTTCCTGTAGAGACAGCCAATTATTAGACTGGCTTGATTAAAGCGATGAGCGACCATTTATGGAGTGATGATGTCATCAGTTAGCTGAGCTCACACAGGTAGGTCCATCTCCATGGCGATGTCCAGCTGTCCGATGAAGACCTTCATCTGGTCGTCTCTGTCCTGCTGGGTCGGAGCGCACCACGGCGTGAAATCCAACCCGATATGGAGCCAGAGCAGGAAATTAAAACATTCCTGATTAGTTATTTATATGACAGAATAAGAAATTAGGAATAAATGTTTTCCCAAAACTATCTGGACTCGAATCATATAAAATCTCCTCCGGATCACACCGGACGCTGATGACGCTCTGCTTTACATTTCTTTTTAAAGGTTTGATTGGCTCTGGGCCCTTTGTTCCACAGTGAATCGCCAGGAAAGAGGGTGATGAGAGAACGGGGAAGGCATGCAGCAAAGGTCACCAGGCCGGGAATCGAACCTGCGACGGCCGCGTCGAGGACTGAGGCCTCCCGATGAGGGTTGAGCTCAAACCCTGCGCCACCACAGCGTCCTGCTTTACATCTCTGTCAGAACTTCAGACCATAACGAGTTTATCTCCAAAACTAAACAGGAAACGGACCAGAACCTCTTCCAACTTCAGGGGAAAAAGACAAAACTTCCTGTTTTTGGTCCTGGAAATATGAATTTTACAGACGGTGATTAGAGCAGGAAGTTTAGCGTAACTGCTTCTAGAAAAATCATATGGATAAATGATTAATCACCATAGACAAACGTCATTATCTGTACCAGACTGAAAGTAAAATATGGGTCTTTTCCTATTAAACTATTTGGAGAACAGAGTGAGATCAGAGTGACATCAGAGCGGCGTTCACCTCTCCGATGGCGACCAGTCGTTCTCTGTGGCTGTAGAAAAGAGGCAGAGCTTCTTCCAGGTCCTGATGGAAACAAAACATCATCAGCAAAAAGATTTGATTCAGAAAAACAAGTTTTCCTCTGAGCGTAAAACTGAACGAGACGATGAGAAGATTTCACAGAAAACTTTAGACGACAGGATTTAATTAGAAAAACAGAAACAAACATTTAAGGGATGAAGTGAAGATATATAGGTAAATAGATTAGTCCTTCATGATGGATGGATGATGGATGGATGGATGGATGGATCTAAATGAAACTCCAGATGTTTTTCAGATTCTTCCAGGTTTTCTGCTGAAAGCTGGAATTTCTTTTTCTTCTCATGAAATTAAATACATTTTTTTTTAGAAATAATTTAATCTATTAACTAACTAATTTCTAATAATATAATAAATTATTTATTGTGTTCTAATTATAAAGGCCTAAATTAGCTGATTTTCAGTGAATAAAGCCGAGTCTTTTCCCCCTCCGAGTCGGTCGGAGCGTGTTGTTCCCGAATCCCTTCCGGCTTAAAGAGCCTGCTGGGCTTAAAGTTCCCAGCAGGCGCTCCGGTCCGGGTTTTCCTCCCGCTGAGGCGTCCCGACACCGATACGCTCCACGGATCTTCAAAGTCAATAAAGCAGAAGTGAAGGTTGTTACCTGAGGCCGGACGCTGCGCTGACCCCCGGCGGCCTGCAGGGGGTGCAGCCCCAGACACGGAGCCACCAGGTCCGGATATCTGTGGGAACGAACCAAGAGGTGACGACCAGCTGGGAGGAATCCTGACAACATGAGGCCTGCCTGTACTTTAAACTACAGTTTGTTTATGTTCTGGTCCTCAGAGCCACTGGACTGGAAACCAGAACCTCCTTCGGGTCAGAAGGTTTCTGTAACATGAATCCTGGAGCGCCGACCTTTCCTGCAGATGGAGAACTCTGGGGAATTCCTCCACTTCCTCTGTGACGGCCACAAGAGTCTTTACCCCGGCCTGCACATGGAGGTTTCATTGGTTTGGTGTAGTCAAAGTAATCGTAAAGGACAGTTATGATGTGGTTCTTAATGAGGAGTTTTTACCTGCCTGGTTCTGTGGATCACATCTGGAAGATCCTGCAGAAGAGAATAGAGACGGCTGAGATCTGAAGTCTTCAGACTGCTCTAACTTTTCCACATCTGGTCCCATTACGACCAACAGAACACAAACAGAACCAGGAACTGGGAACATTTACATTACATGTAAACATTCCATATTTTTCCAAACTCAGTTTTCTAAAGAACACAAAAACTATTCCAATGGACTAGTGAACGTTATTAGCTTAGACTTAAGACAGTAAATAAATGAACGTTGGTGCTTTGATACCATCTAGTGGCCGGAGTGTGAACTACAAGCTTTTCATGGAATCCTGAGCTAGATGTGCAATAAAGTATATATATTTAGGCTCACAAATGTCTTAAAATAAACAACATTTAGTCAAAATTATACAAATTATTACTGATTAGGTTTATGATGCTTTTTTGGCGACACTAGGCAGCTAAGGAGTGGAAGTGTATTAATAGTATTACAGTTTATTTCACAGTTTATTTTAAATAGTATTAATAAGTGATATGTAAAATGTAGGTATAATTTCAGAAATAGCAAATTCTCAAATTTACTATTTCAGAATAGTAAATTTCATAGTTGCATAATGTATTTTGATTATGCAACTTTAAATCAAAGAATTTCTCTGGATTACAAAACACAATTGATAAATAATGATGGAAAAAAATATGTACACAAGTACATATCTTAATAATACACTTCATCATGAAAAAGGAGACAAAAGTTTCTAGAACAGTGAAGTGATCCTTCAGTATTTAGCTGCATTTAAACTGAAAATCAATGGTTGTTCAAATTTATGTTGAAATTAAATTTATGAAAATGATTTCATGTTGCAAAAAGGGGCTAGGAGTTCATAGGCCATGTAGCAAATAAAAGTTACAAAATCTAGCTGTATCTGAAATATAATGATCTTTCATTCCTTAAATGTCTGGAGGAGCTAATTAGGATCATTCCTGTGCCTACTTATGGAGGGTGCAATATTCAAATTCATAATTTCTAATTACTTTAACATCTGACTGGCACAAAAAGACATGTCATACATTTTTTGTACACTTGATATAAATTCAGAAATTAAGGGTTCAAATATTTTCCATGCTGTTCTCTGTTTCCAGTACTGAAATGAAAACATTTCTCCATATTTTGGGCTATTTTTGATACGTTTTCCAGAAAACTGACGTATTTTGAGCCTTACCTGCTGGAACTCAGGGGCTGATATGTGACAGTGACAGTCAACGAAACCATAATCCATTACAACAGGAGAAAATGTGAGTTTTTATGAAGGAAAAGCCGCCGCAAAGCAAGACATAAACACCACACAGCTAACGGCTAACAGCTAACAGGAAGCACAATATACAGACTTCCGGTTGGCAGCGGAAACCAACCTGAAAACAAACAGATCGGGCGGCAAAGATGGAGTCTTTTCCGATCCAAACGTCTCGGCATGAAGACCCAGAGCAGGAATTCAGAGTTCGGCTGACGTCCAAGAGGAAAACCACCGAGCTGATGAACCGATGCTGCGAGCTTTTACGGAGCGCTTTGGACGGACAGCCGGACATTTCCGAGGACAGCCGAAGGGTTTTAGTGCAGGAGCTCCTGGCCGTGAGTCCCGCTGTTTTCTGCTGGTTTTAAGCTCCACTGCGGTTTATCCAGATTTATCCAACAGGATTCAAACTGGTCGGTTCTGGAAGAACTCCGCATCTGTTGCTCCTAATAGTCGGCAGCAAAATCCGATCAAGAAAACTGATATTTAATAGTTAATTCGCTTTGAAATTCTAACAAATTGGTAGAACAATGTTTCCCAAGCTGGGAATGTTTCCAGATTCCAAACCTGGAAGAATTCCTATGAAACATAGTTCTCCAGTTTTTAAGGGAATTAAATCAATAACCACCAAATATCAGAATGAACGATTTAATTTCTTCTGAGAGTAGGAAGGGTTTAGTTTTGTTTCCATTTGGTGCCAAGCCTAAATTTTGGCCATGTTATTAACTAGAACAGAACCCTGTGTACGATGTTTCATAAAATCCAATCCTGCTGGGAAATTGTTGTAAAGTTTTGTCTGAAAAAAATGACCAACAATAAATATAAAAAATAGCATCAAAATGTTTCCTTCAGATCAGATTGATGAGTTTTCTGCTCAAAGTTGAGATGGGAACCAATCAGCGGCATGTTGTTGTTTCCTCTCATGGTTTGTTTGGAGGATCCGCCCCAGAATCCAGCCTCTCATTCATCAATCCGGTTTTTCCCGGTTGTTAGGCTTTGTGTCTGAATGTTTGTGGATCTCTGCAGAACTTTGAAGCTGCTGTGAGGCTCAACGTGTTGGTGGACGGACAGCCGTGGGACGAGGCTCCAGACCTGGAAGGTACTTCCTGTCCGTCCCGCCGGTCCGGTTCTGGTTCCTCTGTGTTTAACACGGATGTCCTCCTCAGATGAAGAGGCGTTGTGTCTGGACAGCCTCCTGGACGACAGCATCCTGGACACCGCCTGGAGGCGCCGCTCCTACCCCAAACGGATCCTTGTCCACGTGGTTCACGCCCTGAAGGCCGAGCGGAAAGTTCTGGTCGGTTCTGTTCAGCCAACAAGCTGACATTCCAGAGTCACTTAGCGGAACCTGCAGGTTGTTTTCTCTGAGCTTACAGAGCACAACTCGCATGGTGCGTTCAGGGACCAGGCTGTAAATTTGGAAAGTAGGTTTGAAGGAAGAAAATCCTAAATGTTAACCTGTCAGTTCCTGAATTAGCACACGGTTACAAATTACAGCCTGACACATAAAACACTCTGTAAGCCCTGAAAGGAAAACATGAGAATTATGGGAGAAAACCAGGAAGTTTTTACAGCAGAAACTGTTTCTGGAAAATAACCAGCAAGTATCTCTGAAGTAACCATTAAATCTGTTTTATAGGTAACCAGAAGATAAAATCAGATTTTTGTACGTTAGTTTAATTATTTTTGGTGAAATGGAAATGCTGCTGAACTCTTCCTGTTTGTGTTTCAGGGTTTGTATGAGACGTCAGTCCAGCCTGCAGAGCTGCACAGAGATCCAGATCTAGGTCAGTTAGACTTCCTGAATCTATTTTCTGATCTTTGGTTGCTTTAACAAAGCTTGAAAATAAATATCTCAGACAGGTGTTAATAGGAAAATTTGTTCTTGTTTCTTCATGCTGAGGGGAAATGTCGTGTTAATTCACTGTTCCACCAGCAGAGGGCGCTCTCTGTCAAACACATTTCAATCTCTGCTTCAAAACTTTACAAAGTGACTCAGTTTTTTTACTTTTTGGCTAAAAATAGAAATCAGACGAAGCAGATATCCTGCGGTTAATAATTGTAACCAAACTGATCTCAAACAGGCCGGCCTTGTTGCCGGGCAGATTATGTCCAGCTGACCGAGCAGCCGCTCGGCCAGAGCAGCAGAGATGTGAAAGTTTCTCTGCTGCTGAAGTGAAATCCTGAAATGTTTCAGCACTTCTTCTTCTTCGCCTTTTTCAGGACGCAGAGGAAACGGATGTAGCTGCAGGTTGCCGTGGCAACGTTAAGCAACATAAAACGGTTTCTTTGCAGGAGTCAGATGCATCAGATGACAGTGTGTCGGGTCAGAGGTCACACAGTCAAAGTTAATTGATCTTATTAATCAATAAGTGGCCATTTTCTTAAAAAACAAAGTTAGACGCGACCGTCAACTACAGCATGAAGGACAAAAGTTTTCAAAAAGACGATCCACTAAAACCAAAAATATAGTTAAACTTAAGGAGCTTGTTGAATATTTATATTTTCAAACAGAACCGTATAAAGTTAATTTATCATCTGAAATCAGATTCCACTTGGGATGGTGCCACCATCTTTATTTCTGTATTAACTGGAAAAGGATTGGAAAAACAGAATTCTGAATTATTTCTCAAAAGATTAAAAGACATTTTTTTCAGTGGCTCTAATCCTCTTCTGAGGCTTAAGGATGACCAGCGGCGCCCTCTGCTGGTTGGTGGCCAAACTGCAACAATAAAGTAATAGCTAAACGGATGATGCTAGTTAATCGATTAAATTCATTTTAATCTAATAATCCATTGATCGTAAGTGGATAAACTGTTAGCCTTGCTGTTAGCCGCTGCTCACCGGTCACTCCGTTTCTTCCAGAGAGCATCATGAGCGACGTGTCTGCTGCGGCTCCCGGCATAGTGAGGCAGGCCATCCAGGTGATAAAGGTAAGGACGTCTGCAGGACGTCTGCGTGCTGCAGCCGCCTGCGCAGGCCTCACCGTGCGTCTGTCTCTGCAGTCCATCGACGCGCTGCAGCAGCAGGCGACCGGTCTCTGTGAGATCCTCAACCTGAAGCCCAGCGCCGCCTCGCTGCAGATCCACAGGGAGGTGCTGGGCTCCACCGCCATGCCGCCTGCAGGGGGCGCCGCCAGGGGCCGGCAGCCCGTCCACAGAGCCGTGGAGGAGGCGGCGGCGCAGGGCTACGAGGCCGACAGCAGGGGGGCGGAGCGCAGCGAGGAGGAAGAGGAGTAACGCTTCCTGGAAACCACGGAGATCAGGAACTGTTCAGATCAGGAACTGTTCAGATCGGGAACTGTTAAGATCGGGAACTGTTCAGATCAGCTCCAGGTTTGGTTTCTGGTCAAACTTTCAGGATCCAAATGAACATTAATCCCAGTTTTTTTTTTACGTTCCTCATGTTTGTTTATGAAAGTCAAAAATAAAAATGTTTTCTGCGTCATGGTGAAGCTGAATGGTTCGTTCAGCTGATTATCAACAGTGGTTAGCACAACGTTAGCATTAGTAAAATATAATTAAAACATTATATTAAAAAAAAAGTTTTAATTGTTCTGAATTTTAAAAAGATGCAGATTTTCTATTTTTAATTAGGGTGAAATTTTTATTGAAAATAAATCTTCATACAACAGAAACACTGACAGCTGCAGCAATTATTAGTTTCCAAAAAATCTGGTGACTTTTACTGAAAACTTTCCTTAAGGAAACATTTTCCAAGACAAAAGAAATCCTGGTTTTATTGATCAGAAATTATTATTTTTTTCACATTTACAAAAATTATTTTAATAAGTAAAAACTGCAAAACTCTTAAGTTTGGTATAAATATAAATATAATTTCAACATTTAAAGTGAATTTAAGTTGAACATTTTGACGGTTTCGAAAGATGTGACCAAAAGTTTGTGCACCCCTGAGTTGAAGCTCCAGGAAACTTTGCAGGTTTTTCAGTTTCTAATATTTTAACTTTTTAAACTTTTTAAACACTGATGTGGCAGAAAAAACATTTTCTTTGCTTTTCATCATTTCTTCACGTTTAGATGAACTTCACTTCACAAGTTAATCTAAAATATCAGCCCGGTTCTGGAGTCCGGCTCGGATCTCTATAGACTTGCTGCAGTCTGGACCCGTCCCACCTGGGGTCAGAGGTCACCGTAGTCACCTGACTTCTGGAAACTGGAGTTTCTGTGAAGCGTGGGAAGTGAAAGGTGATGTGAAAGCGCTGCAGGTCCAGACTGCGCCGCGCCGCCTTCTGCTCCGGATCGCCGTTCCGAGCGCTCAACATGTCGGATCTGTCCAGCCAGCAGCAGCAGCCGGGCCGGGCCGCTCACCTGGGCGGCGGATGGACGGTAAGGTCGCCGTAGAAACGCACCGGGACGGTTCTGGGCCCGGAGGAGCTGACGGTCTCTGATTGGCTCAGGGTCTGAAGGACGAAGGCCGGAGGATGAAGAGGAAGGAGAAGAACCGAGTGGCTGCTCAGAAGAGCCGCAAGAGACAAACGCAGAGGGCCGACCAGCTGCACCAGGTCAGACTTTGACCTCTCACCTCTGCGACATGCAGGCCTCTGGCCGCTTTAGGACTCTTCCTGTCAGGACAGGAAGCAGATTCACATGGGCGAGAAAAATTAATACAACTGCTTCTCAACGCCAAAAACAAGAATATTGAGGAAAAAAATGCTCTATGATGCTCAGACGTTCAGCGGCCTAGTCAAAGTCAGATCTGTTTCCTCATGTTTGCAGCCATTCAGATGTTATTTTTCTCAAAGCAGAATTAAAACCTCAAAGTTGAACATGTTTGATGTTTTTTACTGTAAAACAATAAATTTATCTGGTTTCAGGCCTGTGAGCTGCTGGAGCAAAGAAACAGGAAGCTGAAGAGAGAGGTACTTCCTGTTCGCCAACAAACTACTTCCTGTCTTCACTGAAATGTTTCATTTCTGCATTAATTATAAATAGTTGAACTAATCAATTATTCTGGCTGACAGAAAACATTTCTGTATAAAGACTAAATATTTATTTTTGTAAATTTACCAACATTGGAATAAAAAATATGCTTTAAAATTAACCAAAAGAATCAAATATTTTACATTTACAGTGTAAAATAGTAATATATATTATCAAATGATTTTAATATTTTATTTTTAAATGATATTTTCATGTATCAGTATTATTTATTTATTATCTATTTCTCTATTATGATCTATTTATTGCATTGTTTTCTAAATCTTTTATTCAAGTATTACTATTACCTTTTGTTATTTATGATATTATTATTTATATATTTTATTTGGAAATTACTTTACTCATTTACTACTCTTGTTATTGATTTATGATTTCTTTATTTTATAATCTGTTCTGACTTATTTTTTACTATTTTATCATTATTTACATTATGATGATGTATTTATTTCTGTGGTCTTTGTCTGCAGGTGGATTCTCTCTCTGAGGAGCAGAACTTCCTCTCTGAGGCTCTCAGGGCTCATGAACCTTTCTGTCCCATCATGCATTGCTCCTTCACCCCCTCCAGCCTGCAGCCTGACGCCGCGGCTCGCTCAGTCTGAGGTCAGTGACCTTTCACATCTGGATCCAGCTGCCAGATAATGAACTGACTTGCCGCCAGAGGGCGCCGTTTATCCTCCATCAGCAGCAGAGTCCCGCAGGCGGCGGGACTCTGCTGACCCCTAGTGGCGCCGAAGAGTCATCACACATCCAGGATTCTTTATTAATGTCATCAGAATGCATAAAAATAAATTAATTGATTAATAAAAAAAAATTATTGAATAAATAAATTCCAGACATTTTTTTCTATTGAATCTAGGTTATTTTTTTTGTTAACTATATTCATTTAAATCTCAATTTATAATTTTTAAAATAACATCTCACCATGTTGAGTTTTTTTTATTCAAATATGGGTATTTGAATAAAAAAAAGTTATTAATAAATAATGGATGATATCCATTATTAATGGATATCATAAATTATTTATTTTTAAAAAATAATGATACATATAAGTAACATATAAGTCCATTATTAATGGATATCATAAATTATTAATATTCCAGTAAATGGAAATTCTTCATGTTGGTTTTTAATGAATAATTTATATAAAAAATGAAATATATGTGTTTTGTTGGTGAATCAGGATTTCTGTCTGAAAATTTTCAGTTTATTTCTGTAATCAATATTTATGTTTGCAAAGTGTAACAATTGAAATCTTTATTTTATATTTTAATATAAAGCACCTGTAATAATAATTCGCTGCTGCTTCAGCAGTGATCATTTAAACAGGATTATTTCTATTTGTGTTCATTTTGTGAATAATTAGTCTGGTGCCTGTTGGATTTATTTAAATTTCCATTAACTCTGTGAGGGTGTACTTACTTTCACAGCATCATGATTTATCTTTTTGTGACATCAGTGACCAGAAGTTGGGAAGTTTCAGCAGAAACAGCAGTGAGTTTTTCTGTGATGGCCTGAATGTGGAAACTGCAGAAACCCTGACGGGTCTCAGCAGTTCCGCCATACGGTAAGCCGTCTTACCATAAAATCAGCTTCCTCTGACCTTCTGTAGTTACATTCCACATATCTAAAAATGAGTTTCCCCTGATAAAAGATGGCGGAGCAGCCGCTCTATTTGCTGCTCTATGATCTGGAGGTGAGTTATGTTTTTACATAGTTAACATTTTTAACTGAATAATCATAACCACATATAATAAACATATATAAGAATGACCTTTACATGTAGTAATAAACATTTCCACATATCACCTCTGATGTCCACCAGACTCTCAGTTGCCATGACAACGGTTTGGGATTCCCCTCCGTTCTTACGTCACCGCGCTTTCTGATTGGCTGCCTGTCACATTCAACAGGCTGCGTTTCGCTCCCAGTCAGTAAAAACCCACAGGATGAGATAATCAGGCCACGACAAAGTTGAATATGCCCGATTTTAGTTGGGCCATATTCAGCACACCACCACGTTACACAGCACACACTGCAGGACGCTGGAAGATTGTAGTAAAGGGAAAATCAGGGCAAAAAACAAACAACAAAAATAGGCTTATTTGATGGTTTTTGGATTCAGACCGGAATATTCTGGAATTTTTTTTCTTCCTTTCCTTGTTTCCTTCCCTCCTCTCTCCTTCTTCCAGCTGAATCTCCTTAACGCTTTCCGGTGAATTTTCCTCCTCAGACCGACGGTTCATCCGCTGAACGCCACAGGAAACCTGAGCTGAAACAGCCGAACATCTATGCTTCCAGGAACCGCAGCTTTGACCCCAATCTGCATGAGGTGTCATGTTCTCTGCAGGTTGTGTTGAAACTTCCTACTTCTACTTTCACTTTAAGAGAGAATCCGTTTCTGTGAAAAGCTTTAAAATGGAAAGAGACCAAGTTACGCATGTAAAGGCTGCTGTTCGAGGAGCTACAGCGTCACAAATTACCAGCAATGATGACAGGAACATTGCTCATTTTTCACCCATTTGATGGGTGAAACGTTATGTCATTCAGTCATTTATAAATATAATATTTTTAAGCTTGTCCAGTAAACAGTTATCTACCTTGCTAGCTAAATATTACAGTAGCTCGCTAAATATTGAGATAGCTAATGAAATATTTAGCTTGCTAACTTAATATTGAGTTTAAACTGTGACATTTATAAATTAATTAATAACATGATGAAAATAGGAGATTTATTTAAAAAAAAATAATGATACATATAATAAAAAACAAAACGCAAAGAACATTTTTCCAAATCTTTTTTTTTTTTTTTTATTGCCCCACAAGGGGCCTTTTTTTTGTTTGTGGGCTCTAGTGTCCCTTTTTCAAAGTAGGCTGACAGGAAAAGAGGAAGGAGAGGAGGGAAGACATGCGGTAAACGTCCGGGAGTCGAACCCGCGACAGCCGCGTC
Source organism: Xiphophorus couchianus (assembly GCF_001444195.1). Taxonomy (NCBI): domain Eukaryota; kingdom Metazoa; phylum Chordata; class Actinopteri; order Cyprinodontiformes; family Poeciliidae; genus Xiphophorus; species Xiphophorus couchianus. The sequence continues at coordinate 4,605,188 of NC_040242.1, read as the reverse complement.
GCCTCTGAATGTGGGTCGCGCTAAACCCTCCGCCACCAAATCAGATTCTTTTAATAAAAAATGTATGAATCTAGCAGAAGCTGCTGGTGAGTTTTTCTTTTGTTTTTCATTCAGCGGGAAGAAAATCCAGACATTTTACTCAAGTAGGAGAAGAAATACTTCATAATAAAATTACAAGTACATCATAGTAATACAAGTACAGCATACTCCTAAAAATATACTTTTTCTAAAAATGTACTCAAGTAAATAAAATACCAAAAGTTCCACTTACTTTGTATTTTGGTCCTTCTGATGTAATTTTTATTGATAACTTGATCAGTTACTCAGTACTTGAATGACTTTTAACCAAATACTTTTCACTCTCACTTGAGAAATGTACTTTTACTTGAGTGAAAATATGTTGAAGTAAAGCTGCTGTTACTTAAGTATCACTTTTGGAAACTCTGCCACCTCCAGCCCTACACAATTAAACAATATGACAGTCTGTTTATATTTAATATGAATAGTATTATATTAAATAAAATAATATTCAATACAAGGTCAGGCTTGATGTCTTTAAGTTTCAATGTTTGCTTTGGTTGACCTTCCTCTTTTCAGATTAAAATTGCAGATTGTGTAAGAACCTTTTTGTCTGGATGAAATCCTCGCCACCATCTTCCTAAATAAAAATCCTTCTGGTTTTTCTCTCATTTTATTTTCATTTTTAAAAGTTAGAGAGTAGAGAGGCCTTAAACTGTTTGATTCCAACCGTATTTTCTCAATTTTTCCGATTGTTTTCAGCGTTTTCAAAGCGTAGAAGAAGAGCGCCTGCTGTTCTTTGTGTCTGTGGGGCTCAGCACTGCCCCCTGTCTGTCACGCCCGGTACGTTTTGTTTCATTCTGCACATTTTTGCTGCGCATTTATGGATCAGAAAGACTAAACAAACCACTCACATTAACTAAATCTATTAGACAGACAGTGGAAAGTCAGTATATGTGAAATACGTGTAATAAACATGAATATTTGGCGATTTTAAGAGAATAGCAACGGGCATGCGCAGCGCCCCCAGATGTGAGGCACAGCACTGCACTGCCTCGCGCATGTTATTTATTTCAACAAGTGAAATAAATATTTTATTACAAAAATATTGATTTTACCAATAAAGCAACAAATTTAAAGAAAACTCAAGTGGATAAAAACAGCTGAAACTCAGAGTTCCTCTGAATCCACCTGGTTCTACTTTATTAATAATAACTGACTATTGATGAATATTGACAATTTTGTTGATGGCATTTGACAAAATGTAATGTTTATGTTCCATAATTTATGACGCTGTTTTGTTTTTATGATGTAAAGAACTTTGAAGTGCCTTGTAAACATTTTAAAGTATAAAATATTAAAGTTCAACGTGGTTAATATTTCCTTTGTGGTCAGGATTTATATGTAGAACCTGAAAAGAAGGGAAGAATGAAGGGACAAATGAAATGCAGAGACTCGTTGAATCGCTCTGGTTTCATCATGTCGCCTGCTGCACGTTAAGAAATGCAATGTGAATGTCGGCAGGAGTCAGACCTGTTGTGATGTCACTTCCTGTGAGAGACTTCAGCGGGTCTCCAGGTGTCTGCTCTGGTGCGGCTCGGTTCGGTTCTGGGGCTCCTGCGGACAGCTGCAGACAGCTGCAGACGGGTCCGGACTCGATCGTTGCTCACTTCCTCATGTTTGGGTTGGGAAATGTTTCTGTCATGCCTGACAGTTAATGAGTTTTTAATCTTCTCAGAAGAGACGTTTCATCATGTGTTAACATCCTGTTCATGTTTATCAGAATCCAAACAGAACCGAGAACAAAACGGTTTCTGTAAAGTTTCAGTGTTTTTCCCTCCAGGCCTCAAACTTCTCAGGTTTCAATAAAATAACCACAAAAATAGAAAAATCTGGAAAAATAATCCTCCCATTCACAAAACTTCATCTTTACAAAACAATTTAAAATAAATCTAAAAATTAATCAAAAGGCAGCTGGGAGTTCAGTAAGTTTGTCTGCTTCTTATTTCTGATCCTTTTCAAATTTTAAGATTATTGAGGCATAAAAAAATGTTTTTCCTTGTTTATATTTTATACTGCCATCATAAATAACAATAAATAAACATGGTAATCCAGTCAAAAGGCTTTTCAGTGCAGAGAAATTACTATTTTCTTTATTTTACTTTAAAATATATTTTTAGATCTTGTAACTAAAAATTAGACCATAAATCATTTCTTTAAATAAAGTCTTTTATAAAACTTAATTAGCTTAGATCTTAATCTGAATGTTTCTCTTTCAGAAAACTTTTTACCGTTTAGAATTAATGCTTAAATTTCCATTTTATTGTTTGTTTCTTTTTAAATCAATTAGGAAATAGACTTTAATGTCATAATATTGAGTATGTTAAAGTAATGAGTTAATTTTTTAATTTTCAGGTTTTAGGTTTCATGTTCTGAACAATTTTCCTCTAATATTCAGAGCAAACTTTGGGTTAAAAATGACAACGACAAGTTTAATAATCCATGTTTTAATGTAAAAAAGTATCAAAAACAGAATTTAACAAAAGGAGAGGAGCAGCAGTGCAGTCGTACCTGAAACGTTACATTTTATTCAGACTGAAACGAAACGTTAAACCGAGGAGGAATGATCGCAAAAACACGAAAAACAGACGACGTTACAAACATCGTCACACAAACGTAACCTGTCCTCATATTAATAACTCCAGTTTTTCCCTTCAGTTAATTAGTGAAAGTAAGGAAATTATTTTGAGTTAAAATCTGTTTTTTGTAGATTTTTTCAGAATAAAACTTTCCTGTAAGGAACAAACCTGATGAAAAGTTCAAAGTGCAGAAAATGAAAGTTAGGCAGCAGATTATTACAAAATAAGGTTCAAACCCTGGGCTGAATAAATAAATATATTCAAAAAATAAACATTTTGTTCCGTCAGAAGAAGAGGCGTCTGTTGTTTACATGCAGCTAAAAACAAGAGAATAAAAAAATTAACACTTGAATTTGAGCAGCTTCATCTTTATGGAAAAATAACTTTAGATGTTTGTGTTGCAAAAGATGTAGCAGATTAAATTTCGGTTAATTTAAGGGAACAGCAGTGAGTCGTCTGCATAGAGAAATGTTCCTCTGCATGCAAACAGATTTTACTGGACATAACTCTTCCTTTCTCATCAGCAAACATCCTGATTTATGTTTCAGAGGTTTATTCTCAAAACAAAAAGTACAAAGTCTACAGCCAGTGCAGCTCCTGAGCATTAAATAGCAGCAGTGATATCAGATCTACAGGACAAACAGTGTCGTTACAACGTCACATCATTCTCTGCTCCTCTAATAAATAATCTTTATGCATACAATAAACACAAACATGTGGGAGTCACTCAGCCGCCTGCAGGGGGCGACGATCGCCTCCAAATCACTGGTACAAAACTTAGACAAACGATAAAAACTGATGTTGGTTTGGTTTCAGTGCTTCGTGTCGGTTCTTGGCCCAGACTGTCTCAAAGTGTCGAACGTTAAATGAACCATAAAGTGTAACGGTGAAGCCGTCCAGCCGGCTGGAAGGTCAGAGTTCACTTCCTGCCGCAGGAAGCCGGCCGCCATCATAGGTGACCCGAACACCGAATGTCGTCCAGCGTCAGCGTGCCGTCGTCCAGCGGCGCCGCGGCGGAGGAGGACGAGGCGGTGAGGCCGTGGAGCTGGAAGGTGCTGTCCTTGATGTGCTGGATGAAGAGGTCGCGCTCGTCTTCGGGCGTCTGGCCGTTCTGAGCGCGGACGATGCAGGTGGGCCGGTGCAGGTTGAGCATGTAGACCAGCTGCTGCTTTTGCTGCTTCAGCTCCTCGATCTGCTGCTTCAGCTCCGCGTTGACGCTCTCCAGCTTCTCTGACTCCTGCAGCCAGGAGGCAACCGGCAATCAGTTATCGATTAATCGCCGAGAGGTCAAACCAAATGAACTCAATCGATCAAAATGAGGCCGAAACGATTAATCGATTATAGAATAATCGACTAGTTTATTAATGTTAACTAGACTAAACCAGGTGATCTGGTAACAGAACAAACATCCTGACGGTTTAATGAAACTGAACAAAAACATTTTGAATTACAGATAAAATAATTTTTTTGTAAATTTACTCTGCAGATTTTTTGCATCTTTCAAACTGTCACTAACCTGATGCTGCTGGGACTTTTAGGTAACAAAATGTTGATTTTCTTACTTAAAAACAAATTAAATTGTTTATTTCCATCTTTTGATTTATTCCTCATGCTGTATAAAAATGGCTTAAATGAAAAATCTGCAGAATGTTCTAAATTTGTATTCGATGAATCGATGAATCGTTAGTTGCAGCAGGAGTTTACCTTCTGCAGACCCTCGGTTTTCTCCTTCTTCTTGTTGCGACATTTCGCAGCAGCGATCTTGTTCCTCTCTCTCCTCCTCTTCCTCCTCTCGTGCTCCTCGGTCGTCAGCTGCAGGACGAGAAACGCCGTTAACCTTCAGGAACGCGGCAGCGGAGGCGGCGCCACGCGGCCTTTAACTCACCTCTCTCCTGAGGCCGGTGCGGTCCGACCCGGAGCTGGCGCCGTCCGAGCTGACGTCGGCGCTCAGCCCGTTGGACCGCCGCTTGGCCTGGATGGCCGTCCGCAGCTCGTCCTTCACGATGGGTGAGTAGCTGGTGAAGTCGTCCAGCGTGAGCGAGCCAGGCGGCGAGAGGCAGGGGACGAGGGCGGAGCAGCTGATGTCGGCCAGAGAGAGACCCGAATGCTGCAGCATCATCCTGAGGAACCAGAGGAACCGGGTCAGAACACAGCAACACTAAATAAACCCAAACTCAGGCTCCTCCCCCCGCTGCAAAAACAACCAGCCAGGAGGCAGGACTTAGCGCTGTCAATCACAATCTTGTGTGGCGCTGCTAAATCATAGCATGTTGTGAATGCTAGGCTAGTTAGCATAGCCACTGATTTGCTGTTGCTTCTCCACAACTAGCCCATTTAGCGGCACATACATGAGGATGATTGACAGCGCCTAGCCCCGCCTCCAGGCTCTGATTAGATGTTTTCAGTGCAGCAGCTGTAACAACTCCATCTATTATCAGATTATCTATGAAACTGGATCAACAGGCTGGAAACAGTTTAGAAAAGTTACAAACTGAAACTTTAAGTCCAGCTGCCAACCGGTTTCTGCCGAGTCATCGTGACTGGAGAGCAGAACTAAACAAAGTCTGGAGGTCAACAAGAAAATCAGCTGGAAGGACGACAGTCCAGTAAATCTCCAGAGGAGGAAGCAGGGAAACCCGTCAGAGGGAATCATTGACAGGAAGTTTATTTTCAAAGAGGTGACAATATTTTACTATCCTGCAGCACTAAATAAGAAGAATTATATTTTATATTATATGAATTATTTTTTATTTCTTCCTGATTTTTGTTATTTTCTTAAATTTTTTATTTACTCAAAGTGTTCATATTTCATTTTTATCCACATAGTTTTATGATTTAGCTACAGTTAGTCTGGTCTCTCTTTGGGATTATTTGTGGCTTTAATAACAACAACAATAAATAATAATAATAACAACAATAACAATAATAATAATTGTGTTGGTCTCAGTTTCTGCTGATCTCCAACTTGACTTAATTTCAGCAACAAGTGGGACCAGAAACAAAAATCTCAGTTAAAAATATAAAACAATAAAGATCATTTATTTATTCCGGATTACAACCCGCGCATTAAAAACCGCGCAGCTTCAGCTTTTGGTTTCTCTGCGCGCCGGGAAGCGAACCGGACCCGAACCGGGACCGGAGCGCACCGGGAAGCCCGGCTTCTCCTCCCCGGGACAGAGCCTCCGTCAGCCCGCCTCCCCCACCGGAAGCACTCCCCCCCCTCTCCTTACCTGTTAAAGTTCCGAGGTTCTGGTTCTGGTTCTGGTTGAGCTGGACAAAATGAACCGCTGTTCCTTTCCCGCGGCGGCTTGCGCTTCTGCCGCTCCGGTTGCATCACCTGCTTATATAAGGCCCGGAGGGGGGCGGGGCCGGTGACGTCACACCTTACTAAACAGAGAGCGAAAGAGATGAGGGGGGGAGGGGGGATGACATCATCCTATTTATAGGACTCTGATTGTGTGATGATGCAACGCAGCTGATCGGTCATAACAAGAGCGGCTTCCCTCCTCTTCCTCCTCTTCCTCCTCTCCTTCCCTCTCTTCTCTCTTTTTTTGTCATCCATCCTCTGACCTAATCTCTAATCTTATTTTCATATTTTTAATCCGACTCAGAGTTTAACAATAATAGTAAATAAATAAACAAACATGACTGGGATGTTTGTACAGCTCAGCGTCTCCCCGTTGCCATGGTTTCTCATTCCCAGCATTCCCAGCATTCCTCCCGACCAGAGGAAGGATGAATGTTTCCTGAGTTTCCATCTGATTGGAAGGCAGCGATAAATGATCAATTAATTTCTTCTCTATGTGTTTTAATAAGAAAACCTGCTAACTGTAACTATTTTAGCTCAAAGTAATCAGATTACTCTGATGATTCTCCTGCTGGGACAGGAAGTACTCCCAAACAGGAAGTCCTCTCAGATTATAGAAGCATAGGCCTGATTATAAATTGAAAATTTTCTTCCAGCAGCTGGTTAGGAGCGGATTCCTGTCCTGGGATCCGGTTCTGGGATCCGGTTCTGAGCTGCTGGTTCGGTTCTGATGAAACATTTTCATGTCCATCATCCACAGATTATTCAGAAAATGTAGCAGTTACAGAAACTGTGTTGTAACATAAATTAATATTCAGATAATTCAGGATTTATTCTACTTCACTGCAGAAGAAAAGTTATTAAAATAATTTAATAACATAAACAAATTAATTTATGCTTTGATTTCTTAGATGTTAGTGAAGCATTTTAAGAAATAATAGACATTTTAATAACTAAAACATGTTGATGACTCTAGATTTAAAAATTTAATCTGAATCAGTTTAAAATGTGGAGAAAAAAAAAGATTTTCTGTTACAGAAACTAATAAATATTTTAAATGAAATACAGAATATTTAATTCAGAAGCAAAATAATTTTTCTGATCTTGAATTTAACCAGAAATTTCAAAACTGCTGAAGCTTTAATCTGGAAATATTTTGTCTTTATCAACACAAAAAAGTTTAAAAGTCGATTTTGTTTGTTTTTGTTTTGAATCTGTTAAACTTTCCAGCATAAACTTGGTTTCAGTGAATAATCTGAATAATCTGAATAATCTGAATAATCTGAGTAATCTGCTGTTGTCTCATGTTGCGTTTCAGCGCCTCAGTTTGTCATCCTGAAACTTCCAGTTTCATCTGAAGTTTCAGTTTCCCCTCTTCTCAGAAACCATCTCCAGTGCTTCAGGAGTGAACCGTCGCCGGTTCTGGAGGTTCTGGAGGTTCTGGTGCTGCTGGGTTCCCATGGAAACGGCGTCGGCTCGTTTCCAGTGGTAAACATGTTGTAAAAGCGGGTTGTCGCGGCTCTGCTCCGGCGGCCGTAAAGGTTAATGATCAGCCGGACGGCGTGGACGGCGTTCCCCGCTCTGATGACACGCGCGTGTTCCTGCAGGTCAAAGGTCAGACAGGCAGGCCGACATGAACATGGCCGCTCAACGTTTCAGTTTTCACTGGACTTTAACTCTAATTAGGCACAAATATTCAGTTTCTTCAGACTAAATCCATCTGATCAGCAGCCAGAGTCCAGAATTGGACAGCAGCGGTTCTGGTTCTGATCCAGAGCTTCTTTAGTGGACCATGGTGGTGGCAGCATTATGCTGGGGGAACATAGCTGGAGATAAATCCAGGAGAATCCAGTTAGAGGACCAGCTTGCACCCTGACAGAGACATTATGGGATAGTTAAAATTATTTATGGAGTTAGAATGGCCTAGTCAAAGTCCAGACCAGCTCAGAATTTGTAGGAAGACGTGAAAACTAATGTTTTTACATGTTCTCCATCCAGTCTGACTGGCAGAAAAACAGAAGATCTGCAGCCAGAGGAGACCCAGACCCAGAAGGATGAAAATAAATGCACTCCGCACTTTTCAGATGGAAGCTAAGTCTTGATCCGGTCCAGAGTTCAGGAGTTCTCCAGGCGGTCTGAGAGTCTTCTAAACACTTTCTCTGCATATTAAGTAAATACTCTAAACGAGCCAAAACACAACATTTAGCCATTCCAAAGCTAACCGTTTCAGAGCTAAACGTACCAAAGCTAACCGTTTCAGAGCTAACCGTTTCAGAGCTAAATGTTTCAGAGCTAACCGTTTCAGAGCTAGCTTAAAGCAAAAATAATAACAAAATATTTAACTTCAGACTTAATATTTGAATATTTACTGAATATTTAGCTTGAACTTCGACGTTGATTTTAATTCTGCATAGCGTTAGCTTAATGAGACCAGAGGAGAATCTGAGGAGTTGTTCTGGTTCTGGTCCATTAGGTTCTGTTCAGGAACTGGTTCTGGCGGTTTCAGGTCGGTGCAGCTTCTTCTCTCCCTCTTGTTTTAGTTCCACTTCCTGAACCGAACGTTTGCTCTGCAGCGGATTTAAACGCCAGAGGAGGAAAACATTTTGTTTTGTCCCTTTAATGCAGCAATCCTGATTTATGGCTGTTTTTTTAATCAGATTTAACTCGTATGTGAGGATATTTGCATGTTTTTCTGCACCATTTGACTGCAGTCAAACACAAAGATCTCTGAGCGCCGCCTGACAGGAAGCTGGACACGAACGTTTAAAGAACAAAAACGGGTAAAAAAGGAGGAAAGTCAAATATTTAAAAAACATTTTTTTCTTAAATATTTGACCAGTATCAGGATAAAGGCGCAGCATAACTGAAGCAAAGAAGCGGCTAATTTACGGTAAAATACGGGCAGCTGCCAGAAGTTTCTCATATAAATACTGATTTTACCGTAAATTAGAGACGTTTGTTTTACAGTGCTGCTTCAGATGAACCCAAAAACACAAAACTTCAGCAACGCTGTACCGTAAGTTCAACAAAAATCTGTCAAAAAATTATAAACGTTTATGTTGTTAAACTTACTATTCAGAATAATTCTGCATGTAAAACATGAATGATTAATGTTTATTTAATCAGTGATTTATGAGTTGGATTGTGGCACTTCTGGTCTTCCATACCCGGCAGGCAAACCGGTGGAAATGTCTAAACTTTTATTTAAGCTGAAGATAAAAGAGAAAACAAGATGAAAGCAAACATTAAAAATGATTAAGTGAACAGAGGGAAGAAGGAAACCGAGAGGAATTCAGAAAATGTAGAAGAACAGAATTCCTTCAACTGATCTGATGACATTTGACGGTTTGTTGCGTCACCCTCACTTCCTGCTGCCCTGAAATAAAGCAGCAGCAGCAGTTCTGAAACATCTGGTTCTTTTCCTGCTCTAAAGTCTGGCTTCCTGTCAGTCAAGTTCGCACTTTCTCCCGCGGTCCCGTCTGGCTCCGCGGCCCGCAGGGCGGGTCGCAGGAAACCAAAGCCGCTCCATCACTTTCATTATGAGGAAAAAGCAGAAAGTTTCTCCTTCTGGGAAACCAGCGGCTCTCTGTGGAAGAGAAAGTGAAAGATGGAGGATGTTTTAACAGGATTTCATTTTAAAATAACACAACTAAAGTTTCCCTGAAATTACGGAAAATATTTCCGATGTGGGCGGGATTTATTTATTTACATTATGGAAGCTTTAAAAAAACTTAAAGTAGAAAAAATAACAGGAAGGAGAAAAGGGAGCAAAGAAAAGTATGAGGACAGATAGAAGTAAAGTCACCAAGACGGAGGAAAGAAAAGAAGAAACAAAATGGAAAAAAGAACAAATAAAACCAAAACAGAAAGAAAAATAAAGAAAGAAATACAGAAAAGACAGAAAATGAAGATTAAAAGATGGAGAGAGAGAGAGAGAGAGAGAGACGATTAGGACTCTCTCTCTAATCGTCCTTTACTTCCTTTTATCCTTCCAAGGAAGGATAAAAGGAAGTAAAGAAGAAAATGATCCGGGTTGTTTAGTTGTTAGTTTATTTATTATTTTGTTCTTTAGTTTCTTTCTTTAATTTGATTGTTTTGTTTCTGTTCAGTCCTCATTCCAGTTGGTCTTTATTTATTGTGTTTTCTTTTATTTTTTTATGCCAAATTATTTTTAATGTTTGATTAATTTCTAATCCTGTTTCCCTCGTGTCACTTCCTCTCTCCTCACACCTCCAACCTGTTAGCCACCCAGCCTGCTAGCTAACCAGCCAGTTAGCTAACCAACCCGTTAGCTAACCAGCCTGCTAGCTAACTATCCCGCTAGCTAACCAGTCTGCTAGGTAATAAACCTGTTGCTAACCAACCAGTTAGCCAACCTACCCGTTAGTCAACCGACCAATTAGCATATTAGCATGTTAGCTAATCACCCTGCTAGCCAATTAGCTGTTAGCTAATCAACCTGTTAGCCCGAACGCTAACTGGTTCCATCTGGACCAGAACCGGTCTGCTGGGTGTCTTTTCCATGTTCCTTCCAGCAGAATAATCAGTCCCACAGCATGATGCTGCCTCCGCCAGTTGTTGTTAATATTTGACTTTATTTGTTGCTTTTCTTTCTTTCTGTCATTTTGTTTTATGTTATTACTTGAACTTTGTCAGCTGCTGTTGTTGTTTATGAATAAATGTGACCTTTGACCCTGGGGTCAGATGAACTGGGTAAAGTCAGTTTTAGCTGAGGTTTTCCTCCAGGCTGATTCCGGGTCGGATCCCGCCTTCGGCCCAGTCCGGTCCGGCTGGGAATCGGACCGGCCGTGTTCTGCTGGAAACGCTCCGCTAATGAAATGAAAGCTGATGATGATGATGAGGCGAGCCTTCCCGGTAACCCGGCAACGGGACGAACGGCTCCGCTTCCCGGAAAGGATGAAGGCGACGTCATTGGCTGCTGCAGGGAACGAGCCTGAGGAAGAGGAGGGGAGGAAGAAAATGTTAGTTTATGAAATAAAAGATCATTTCTAAGGAAACTATTATTTTCTCTACATGTAACTCCTTATGTCTAAAAATCATAAAACAGATTTACACAGAGGAAATAAATAAATATTTAGATAAAATAAGCAAATAAAAATATGATTGTCATCAAATAAACTTTTACCATCCGTCATATAACAAATTACATTAAATATAAACGAGTTTTTATCATAAATTTTTATAAATAAATGTGAAAACAATGCTGTCAAAATATAAGAATGTCTTCTTTATTCATTTATTTATTATTTATAATCTGCTTAATAAAATTATGATTTGAATGTATAAAATTTTATTTTATTCATACTCCTGCATTTCTGTAAAAGATATTGTTTTTTTTAATCCTTTGTTTCATTTTTTAGTACATTAATACAGACAGAAAATACAAATATTAATATTTTTTAAATGATTTATTATTTCAATCGAGATTAAAATAAGACAGAACATCTAGAGAAAAATGAATATGTTCAAAGCTGTGAACTTTATTTTCTACAGGAAACGTGTAAATAATTTTGTCGTATTGTAGTTATAATAATAATAATAATAATGGCTCCAGTTCAGTTAGTTTTTATTTATTTACAACATACCGCTAAATTAGTTTACTTTGATATAAATTCAACACTTTAGATTACGTAAATAATATTTACTTTTAGTAAAATTTTATTCAATCCCATCAGTGTGATAATAATAACGTGTAAAAATGCTATATTTTATTTATTATTTAATGTTGCTTTTTATATTTATTCTTCATGAAAGTTCTTATTTATGACATTCAGATGAACTGAAACACTTGATTATTCCTGCTGCTCGTGTGACGTCATCCTTTCCGGGAAGCTGCAGCTCCTCCTGCTGTTGTTGTTTTTCTCCTTCATCCCGGGAATCCGGGAAATCCCCTCTTCCTCCTCCCTCCTCCTCTTCCTCTCCTCTTCTCCCCTCGGGTTTCTCTCGCGAAACGCGCTCGCAGTTTACGGAAGCCGGGTAGGATTTCTCTCGCAGTTTCGGTCTGAGTGATTCGGCGGGTTCCGGTAAAAATCCGCTTGTGTCGCTGAACGGCAGCGTAAGTGAGAGGATCGATATCAGCTTCCAGAAAACTGATCAGATCAGAGCAGCTGCTGAGTCAGCGCTGGTTCCTTTCAGCCTGCAAAACATGCAGCATTATAAGAAATGTTCTGGTTCTGGTTCTGGTTCTGACCTGCATTCTGAACAGAATAATAAAAAGCTGATAGTCGCTTTATGATTACTTATTTTCCGTTGCGTCATAAGCTGCGTTTTTATTGACCAAATAAATTCACTTCATGGAAACACGAAATTTAGAACAAACTTGTTTTTTGCTGAAACGTTTTTAGCTTGAAGTGGTTTCCGTTTTTTCTGGAAGCGCTAAAGGAGACAGAAACTGATTTGGAGGAAAAGTTCTGGCGTAGTGAACGCTGCAGTCTACCGCTGGGTCTGTGCCTTACCAGAAAAAACCTGGTCCATGCTAGTTAGCAACCTCTACTTCCTGTTTCCAGCCTCTACTTCCTGTTTAGTAAAGCCATGGATAACATCAACATGCTGTGAAGCCTGGCTGATTCGCTCCCAACCAGCAGAAGGAAACACGCATAATTTGCATTTTCTTTTTTGTGACATTTTAAAAGTTCGCTCAAAATTCACGTGAGATCTGGTGGAAACGTAGCTGCAGAGTTTAGCTGTGTCTGTTTTATAGCAAAAACATGGATGAAGCTTTTAATAACATTTATTTGTTTCCTTTAGCCATTCGTTCATCAACAGTTCGCCCAACCTTTTGACCTTTGACCTTTTGTTTTTGTATTTCCTGTCGTTGTTCCCATCTTCATATTTAAGGCGACTCCTGGTTACAAACCAACGGTTCCTCTCTACTGTTGCCTCATGCTTGCTTCACATGAACATGATGCAACTTAAAGTGCAGATTCAGTAAGAAGAAGAGCGTCGGGTCATGTGACTTGCGCTCAGGTGGTTTTGATTCATCCTGGCGTCTCGGTTCTGAGATGACTCAGAGGTCACTAGAGGTCAAGGCCCATCACATGATGCTGCTTGACCTTTCACCCCATGACTCTGAGGAATCGGTTGGCTTGATGGTTCCTGAATTCATCTCAATATGATACAAAGATGTTATAAGTTCTTATTATTGAGCTTTTTAATGTTTTATTTTCATATTCATGTTGTTTGATGCTCATGTTTTATTATTTCAATCATTTTTATTTCTGGATTATTTGGGACTTTATTGATTTTTGTAGTTAAATAATAACAAACTCTAAGTTTATTTTGTTATATATTCTATTTTTGAACTTTTTCTTTATTATTTTTAGTGTTGCAGTTGCTAGTTATACATTAATATTAAATTTTTTCTGACCTTGTTCCCAGCTTGTTTTTTTTTTTTTACTTCTTCCTGTTTTTGGTCATTAGGTTTTTTTTATCTCCCGTTTAATTAAATGTTGAAGTGTTTTTATGATAATCTTATTTAAATTTTTGAATTTATTCTGAATGTTGGGACCTAGCGCCAGATTCTTTCGGACCAGTCTTTCTGCCGGTCGTCTCACCTGTGGATGTTTCCCTCTGAGGTCCAGCTGGTTCACCTGCTGCTGACCTCACCAGGTGCTTCCGGTGAAAATCCCAGCTGACGGCGAATAAAGTGAACTGGGTCAAAGGTTCAGTCTGCAGGAGAACAATAAATACTTTGTCACCATTTCTCACGTGTGCTGCCCCAACTGGTCCGACTGTTTGAGTTTTTCTCTGGAAACAAACACATAGAGGTTCAGTCGGTTCTGAGAGGAACAAAGGAGCAAACACTGAAAGGTCAAAGTTGACAGGTGAAGAGATGATTCACATCCATTACTGCAGGTTTCAGCCTTCATGAAGTAAAGAGACTCAACGTTTCACCAGAAGAAGCGCTGTGCTTTAGGAAGGTTTTTCTTTACTGATAATTGTTTGACTTTTCAAGATGGCCGACATGGTTCTCATGTAAAATTAACTCACCAGTTAGATGAACGTGTTTGGTGTTTTGAGCCATACAAATAATACATATTTTCTTTTTGTGTTTCCTTTATCTGGTGGACATTTTTCAAAATGGCTGCCATAGTAGAAATGGAGATTATATGTTGGTTTGTATTTATTACCAGCGGTGGGCAGAGCTAGCCAAAATGTTAGCTTCACTGTTCACTAATTTGCTAAACAAAAATCTTGAATCAGCTAAAACTAAGCAGCTAAACACATTTACAAATGATCAGAAGCTAACATTAAACCACTAAACATAAACAAATTAACAAAAGGTAATTCTATCCATAAAAATAAGCAGAGGCTAACACTAAACTGCTAAGCTCATAAACAAATGACCATAAGCTAATGTAAAACTCCTAACCATATAAAAAGTCAGCAGGAGCTAACGCTAACCATCAAGACGACTGCCTCTCTGTCACACATCAAAGTTGAAAACATCTGACGTGACATGAAGTTCATCCAAGTCATTTCATGCCAATAACTGGTTTAAAAAGCTCAGAAATGGCAGCCATCTTGAAAGTGGCTAATGGGAGATATGAAACACATGCAACCTGAGTGGTTAGCATGCTAATGTTTATGTTTTTTATGCTGCACTGGAACAGGAAGTGATTTTAACTGGAGCAGAACCAGAGTGAGTTTGATGTCCTGAAGAGCCGTCGCCTGTGGCCAAAGCGTCGCCGTCTTGGATGATCCGACTGTTTGTTTGGTAGAAACGTGTGTTTGTGTGTCAGAGTTCAGGCTGATGAGCTAACTGCAGGCTGTGGGACGGAAACAATCAGAGGTCAGAGGTCAGGGGACAAAGATCGCTTGTGTTTAAGTTCTGATGATGCAACGTTAGCTCAGTTGCTAACATCCTTTCCACACTCAGTCAGTTTATGATCTAAAGCAGATGTTCCTCCATCAGTTCATGTACTCTGCTAAGTGGAAAATTGCAGACATTTTTCCTTAAGCAGCTTCCTCAAACTGAGGGGTCAAAGGTTGAAATGATGTGACTCTATCAGCTGTTTTCCATCCAAGCTGTCGTCTGTGTTGCAATAAATAGTTTATCCAACAGTAGTCAGAATATTTGGCTAAAATGTGCTGATCATTAAAATGTTCACAACTAGATAAAATAGAGATTATTAATGTTTTGGTTTAGTTGAAAAAATAATAATGCACCTGTCATAAAGTCGCTCTGCGACGGATTTGGAAGGTTTTATGGATTCATGGTGATATTGAATAATAAACTTCTTAACCATCTTCAGCTTGTCCTGCAGTCAAAGCCAGAGGTTTAAACATTTCTGCTAATCTGCTAATAGATTAGCAGAAGTGGAGCAAAATTTTAGATTAGCATTTTTGCTAACTATGAAAATGCTTTACGCACTTAGGTTACCATAAATTATTTTTCCAGATCAGCTTTAAGGCATACTTACGCTAATATGCTGCTAATGCACCAATAGCGTTTTTTGTTTACTGGTTTTGCTAACTTTGAAACTCAAAAAGGTTTAGCGCTTTTAGCTTCCCCTCTATTAACCAGTCATGTACTTGGCTCGTTTGTAAACTTTCAGTTGAATAAAGTTTGAAATGTGTGTTTAAGTTTTGTTGCGATTTCTACTTCCTGTTTTCAAGAAACTTTATTGAACAAGTGCCAAGCATACAACAAACTAATGCGGTGGAGAAGAATATAACAGTTAGACGAACAAATGAACAGAAGTGTTAATTGAAGAATAATATGAAAATACATGGGTCTGACTCTGAGCTCAGTCTGACTCGGCTCCTGCTCCGCGGACCCAGTTTTGTCCTGAAAGCTCATGAAGGTTTCATGCTGTCCGTCTCCAGCGGGTCCTTCCTCCTGCCAAGCTGCAGCAATGAGGAAACTTTCACAGGTAAAATTTAACGACCTGGATCCTCGCCAGGTGTTTTTTACCCTATCGTGTTTCCTTGTCTGAGCTGAGCCTAAAAAAATCAGCGTTTACTTTTAATATTTTACAGCCCTGAGTGTTTCCTTCCTGATGATGTCAGTGTGATGAAGGGAACCTCCTAGTTTCTAGTTTAGGGTGATAAAGTGTAAAATAACCTGCTGGAAAACAGAACACTGCTGACTGATGCTGCTGTTGGTTTCCTTCAGCTGACCGGAACCAGAGAAACCGTTTTCTGTCTGTCACCTCCCAGGGGAAAGTCTAAACCAGTTGTGTCCAGGATGTGTGGGGTCTGCAGAAATGCTAGCTGCCCTTTTCCTGAGCCTTGACCTGCTCAGGTCCGGTATGGAGGGATGGTCAGCCATTTCTGCAGCCGTCAGGTGGATTCTATGAAATCGATACGTTTGGTTCAAGGTCAGCCTTCAAACTGAAACCAGAAATTATTCTCTGAAAAATCAGATTTAAAATAAAATCCTTCAGCGCCAGGTTTTATAACGGTTTGTATCATATTTGATACATCAGGCTACTGGAAGTGTGCTTTCTTTGTTATCAAAAATGCAAAAAAATTTACTTATTTTTGATTTTGAAAATCAGTTTTTAGCCCAGAACCATCTGGACCGTCAGCGTTCCCCAGTCAAATAAAACGGATTTAAATCACATTGTTTTTTAATTCAACATAAAAAATGCTTCATAAAAAATAAAAAACTAGCAGCCGTAAACTAAAACTTCCAGAGTGGAAAATCACATCAATCTAGAAAATCCAGGAAATCTCCAGTTGATCTGACTGAGCTTTAGGCTGCTTCTGATTTTAGGACCTAAACAAAACCTGAGAGAGTTTCCTGCTGATTCAGCGCATTTTTTGGAGGCTTGAGAATGAAGACGAGCCGGTTTTCCATCCCACTCTGGAGACGCGAAGCGCTGACAGTAACTAAGCAAACAACAGCAGTCTGATCTATTTTTACTGGCTGATGTCATGGCAGGTAGCGCTCTCACCTGCCGGCCGTTTCCACAAAACTTTCTGGGAGGTTTTGGAAAAAAACACAAAAACAGAACAAGTTATTTTTAGACCAATTAAATCCATTTACAGACGTTTAACGATGTTTTCTCACCTGACGTGTTGAGATCATGGTTGGTTTATTGAAGTGATGCAGGAGGATGATTATTATTTCACCAGATCCATGAAATAATAACAACAACAACAATGATCCGTTTGGGTCGTTTTTCATTTCACTCTGACCGACGGTTCGAATTTCAGCCAAAAATATCAGGATGAGAAAAATCACTGAACAGATGAATGTGACCTGAAGAGCAACGATCTGGAGTTATAGATCTAGAGTTATAGATCTAGAGTTATAGATCTGGAGTTATAGATCTAGAGTTATAGATCTAGAGTTATAGATCTGGAGTTATGGATCTAGAGTTATAGGTCTAGACCTAGAGTTATAGATCTAGAGTTATAGATCTGGAGTTATAGATCTAGAGTTATAGATCTGGAGTTAATAAGTTCCTCGGTTTAATAATAGATGACAAAATCAGTTGGAAACCTCATATTAAATATTTACAGAGTAAACTCAGTAGAAGTATATCCATATTGGCTAGAGCTAGACATGTATTGAATGCTGAATCACTTCATATTCTATATAACTCTCTGGTTTTACCATATCTATCATATTGTTGTGAAGTGTGGGGAGTTAATTACAAGAGCTCTTTACATCCGGTAACCGTCCTACAGAAACGAGCCATTAGAATCATCCATAATGTCGGTTATTATGAGCATACAAACCCGCTCTTCATAATATCTAGAATTCTCAAATTTGAGGAGCTTGTAGAATTTAAAATGGCTCAATTTATGTTCAAAGTATCTAAAAAGTTGTTACCTGAGTACATACAGAGCACGTTTTCTGAAAGAGAAGGGGGGTATAACTTAAGGGGTCACTCAAACTTCAAGATCCGCAATTTTAGAACAACAAGAAAGAGCTTCTGTATTTCAATTAAAGGTGTAAAGTTATGGAACAAGTTACATGAAGATTTAAAACAAAGCAATAGCTTAATACAATTCAAAAGAAAGTACAAGGAGGTAATTTTCAATAGATACACATATGGGTGACAGAAAGCAATAAGGTGTGTATTGCAGATAACAACTTGGTGTAAGGGTTTAGAAAGACAAACCAGCAAAAAATAGGAAAATGTATGGGTAAATATTAGTAACTGTTACTTCTGACTGCCATTTTGATTTTGATTTTGATTTTTTAAATGACAGTAGGACTCTAAAGTTTCAAGTGTTTAGGGGGTAGGAGTTTATAAGTTCTCACTTCTTCCTACCCCATTTTGAGCATGATATGTTAACTGAAACAAAAAATCTGTATTTCCTCTTCTTTTTTATGCATTTCTTGTTACTGTGCACTATTTTATTTTTATATTTGTATCATGTTCGAATAAATTTCATTTCATTTCATTTCATTTCATTTCATTTATATATCTAGAGTTATAGATCTGGAGTTATAGATCTAGAGTTATATATCCATCCATTTTCCGTCCACCCTTGTCCCTAATGGGGTCGGGAGGGTTGCTGGTGCCTATCTCCAGCTACGTTCCGGGCGAGAGGCGGGGTACACCCTGGACAGGTCGCCAGCCTGTCGCAGGGCAGTTATATATCTAGAGTTATATATCTAGAGTTATAGATCTACAGTTATAGATCTGGAGTTATATATCTAGAGTTATAGATCTGGAGTTATATATCTAGAGTTATAGATCTGGAGTTATATATCTAGAGTTATATATCTAGAGTTATAGATCTACAGTTATAGATCTGGAGTTATATATCTAGAGTTATAGATCTGGAGTTATATATCTAGAGTTATAGATCTACAGTTATAGATCTGGAGTTATAGATCTAGAGTTATAGATCTGGAGTTATATATCTAGAGTTATATATCTAGAGTTATAGATCTACAGTTATAGATCTGGAGTTATATATCTAGAGTTATAGATCTGGAGTTATAGATCTAGAGTTATAGATCTAGATCTAAAGTTGCTGTTGCTGAAGCTGTTGTTTCACTCAGATCTTCATTATCATTATTGTTATTTGTAATTATCATATTATCATTGATATTGTTATGATATATATGCAATAATAATAATAATAATAATAATAATAATAATGATAATAATCATTGTTTTCCTGCTTGTCTCTAATCCAGACTCCATGCCTCCAGATTTTCCCTGCCAGTTCTGATCCCGGTTCTGTTGTTGTGATCAGAACCAGTTCTGGATGTTCAGTCCAGTTTCCTGACGTGGAGAAACTCTGGTTTGTTTTCTCCCAGTTTCCTGCCTGCAGCTCCAGGCTGACTCACCGTTCATTATTAACTCTGTAAGTAAAACTCTCGGGTCGGGCGCTGACCTCCTTTCCTCGCTCCGCCGGCCAACTCCTCCGTGTTTATGTTTACCAGGCTGTTGCTACGGCGACGGCACGGTCGTGCCCTTGCCGTCGTCTTCCCACCCTGGCGCCCAGACAGGAGGCACCCGGGTCATCTGCAGGATTTCTGCTGCTGTTTTCATCCTGTTTGGTGATCTCTGCTGCCAGATGAGGCGCAGCTGAGACTAAAATTAAGAACTTTATTCATATCAGTTCATTTAAAACCTGCAGACTGAAGTCCAGGATTTTACCAGTGAAACTTTTCTGGTCCAGTTTCAGTTTGAAAAGAATAATTCACCATCAGTACTAAAATACCCAAATCTAACTAATATAAATACATTTGAATGAATTAGATCTTAATTCACCCTAACCCTTATATCACTTGTTTTAGTTTCCACAACTAAACAGAGTTTTATTTATTTCCTGATATCCAGGCTATAATAGTTTTTGGTTTTTTATTACAGTTTAGTTTTATTTTGTTTGTGTTATTTAGTTAGTTTTAAGCAGTTTTTAACGGGTTTGGAAGTTTTAATTAGTTACTAAATATTATTAGGTTTCTATCTGTAGTAATAGTTTTAGTTTTTTCATACTTTGGTTAATTTTTAGGTGCAGAATTCAAAAAGATTAAATTATTATATTGTGATTATGTTTTCATCGATTGGATAATGATTGCGTTTTATTCCAACTTCCTCTCCCGCCATTTTGTGACCGGCCACCAGGAGGCGCATGGCGTGCCGTAATTTGCTGACTGCTGACGTAAACTGATTGTGTGGTAAAAAGAAATTAATTTCACATCAGTTCAGAAGTCTATTGAGTAGAATAATAAACACGAAAACGAAGGATATCATATCTATACCTTCAGTATGTTTTAGTGAGTTCTATAAACGGACAATATAGTTCTTGTTAGTTATCGTTTCCCCCATTAATTTTTTAAATCTCCTAGCTAGCAGCCTGGGCTAGCTATCTGGCACAGTTTGTGGGATTTAGAAGGGAAAATATGCATTACGTTCACAGAGACCAACAAAGAGAAAACATTTGTTTCTTCGTCTGCCTCCATGTTGGACTTCTGGAAGAGTAAAGTCTCATGGTTAGCGCTGAAATGCTACATAGAAGGTAGCCGCTAACTACTTTAATGCTAACTGGATTGTCTTGTTGAACGCAGCATCAATCCCTCATCCTAAGAAAGCATGTGGTGACAGTGGGAAGGAACAGTTTCCTTTTAACAGGAGTGATGAAGGAGCAGAACCAGGAGAAACTGCAGCGACCTCTAGAGGCTCATTCAAATTCAGAAATACTTTATTAATCCCAAAGGAAGATTAAATGTTGTTGCAGCTCATCAAGACCCTTCGAAAAGCCACTGGAGATGGCGATAGGTGTCGGCAGGAAAGATCTCCTGCAGCAGTCTGTACCACCCTGAACCTGAAGAAGCCTCTGACTGAAGATCCTCCGCCTTCCCAGATTTCTGATTCATTTGATTTAATTCATTTTTTGTATATTTTTTAAAATTCAACATGGATCCAACATGTAACAAACTGATGAAACGAGGCATACAATCAGAAATGAAAACATCATAATTTTAACATAAAATCTGCTTATACTGTGACTTTGTTGGCCTTTCAAAATAAAGGTCAAAGGAACTTTTCACAATGAACGTTTGGCTCAGTTTCTACAGAGGGACTTTCCAGATTACAAGCGAGTCTCTAGGCTGGAAAACTTTACAAATTTTGGGAAGTAATGTATTTTAAATTCCCATTAAACGACAACATTCACAGCAAAGTTACAGTAAATAAGTAGGAAACATTTGGTGTTTAAATGCGTAGCTCATGTCGGGATCCCCCTCCTCGCTGAGGTCTCGTCTTTCCCAGCTGGAGCGTCGCGTCATCGTCAGCGCTGCTATCTTCGGCTCATGTGTAAACCGGGCCGCTCACACACGCTCTATTTTAGACCAGAACCAGCATCCATCTTTATTTATCCTCATCATGGTGCTGGTTTGGTATGAATGAGGTGGGAGGCGTGTTACTACATCACTGCCATGCTGGGTATGCAGGAACCGGGCGGCAGCTGCTGGCTGCGTCTGTAAAGTTACACAGTCACAGATTAACAGCAATAATCTGGATTATTTAGGAACCATGGGGGTTTTCACCATGATTTTCATTTAGAAATGTCACAGTTTCAAACTAACTTTTCAGTAAACATGCTAAATATTTAGATAATATGCAAATTCACTGGCTGATAACCAAAAGCGGACTACCAAAATAAAAGCTGAGTCGTCTTTTTCATCGTTTCTTTTCCTCTTTTCTTCATCAACAAAGGATGAGCCTTTTCCAATTCAGCCTCAGTCCAGCTTTTATTTTGATAGTCCATTTATGGGTAAGTGAATTTAAATATTAGCTGAATATTTAGCTCTGAGCTAGCTAATTATGTAATTAGTAACAAACTAGCTAAATCATTTATTGCTCAACCCAAATGCAGCATTTGAGTTGATGCTAAATATTTAGTTTAGAAACCAAAGTTTGTTTAGAAACTAAATATTTAGCTCTGACATAGCTAAATATTTAGTTCACACTAAATAGATTGCCAACTAATCATCTAGTTTGTATCTAAGCAATTAGCTTGCTCACTGAATATTTATGGGACTAAATATTTAGTTTGTTAACAAAATACTTAGGTTGGAGCTAATTATTTAGTTTCTGAACTAAATATTTGGATAGCTAGCTAATATACAGCTTTAAAATTATTATAAAGATGGGTAAGTAAATGTTTTGTTTGAAGCTAAGTAGTTAGCTTTCTCACTAAATATTTAGTTTCTAAGCCAAATATTTAGCTTCAACATAAATATTTAGTTTGCTAACTAGGTGAAATTTTACTAACTAAATATCCAGTTTGAAACTTTGACATTTATAAAGGAATAAATAACATGGTGAAAATATCACTTTGAAAAATTTACATATTTTCCCTCTAATGACAGGCGAAATAACTCCAACTATTGTTTACTGTCCCTCTGGGGTTAAAGGTCAACCTCGGTCCAGCTATATTCCTGCTCCAGCGGCGGCCATGTTGTCTGTTGACTCTCTGCTCGCCGTGACTCAGCTCCGCCTGAGCTCTCGGTTTTCCCAGCCGTGTTTTTCTGCAGGTTTCCTCCTTCCGGTTCGGCTGCGGGTCACGTGACCGGCCGCCTGACGGCTGGCGGCTCGTTTCATCACTTCGGATCCGTCCCCGATGGAAACGTGAGCGGCAGGTTTTGCTCTGTCACCGGGAAACTTCAGCTCTAATGATGTAATCTGGGTTTTTTAGGGTTAATCTGTAGTTTCATTGTTCGCTTTTCAGACTCGACACTGTGCAGAAGTCTTCAACCAGGCTCAGGTTTGTGCGAGAAGCAACAATAGTGGGGAAAAAGTTCTGGTTTGACTGAAAAAGAAAAAGCTCCAGAGATGATGGATGAGAATCCGATGACTCAGGACTTTTGCACAGATATGATGCAAGATCAGCTCAGCTTCATGAAACTCATCATCATTAATGGAAAGTTTTTCAGCAGCTGCAGTTCATACTTTTACATACATATTTATATTTAATTGGTTTAAATTCATTTAACTTTTATTCTTATTTATGTTATTTTCATATTTATAGATGAAATAATGTTCAACATTTAGTCAAATAATGGTCATAAAACGAGTTATTTTTGGATGGTAAAACATGATTTTATGTATTTTATTAATGTTTTTCCATCTAACTGGATTGTGTTTATTTTAGATATAAATTTAATCCTCTGTTTTCATTTTATATTTCATCGGTTTCTTGGTTCTTTTAAAGTTGTCCATAGATATATTCTGTATTCATAACTTGTATTTTTAAATAAACTCCTTCACCACTCTGTTCTGTAAAAAAAATCTTTGTTTTGTGTGAAATTATCTGAGTTTAGAGGAATTGGCAACATTACTGATTCTGATTTATTCTTGTTTTTGTGATTAAAGTTGTGACAACATGATGTCGGTTTTTTTTGTGTTCCAACTGATAGTTTAGGACTCATAACAATAGAAATCAAACAGTTTCATGTATTAAATAATGTGTGTAAAATTGGAGTCAGTAGAACAAAATACAGGAAAAGGACAAAACTGGACAAAGCAAAACTATAAATCTGTCCTAATTTATGTATTTGGTTAAATTAACATACAAAGTTTTTAAAAAATGTTAGTGAAATTTTGATTCACCCCCCAAATGTGACCCATGGTGCCATCTAGTGAAACAATTTATGAACTGCACCAAAAGTAATTTATCTATTTCTTCCTGGATAGAACCAAAATGGCTCCTAAATTACTGTAAAAAATGACAACGATTGGTGTCTAAAATTAGATTTAAGTAAATGTTGGATGGATGGATGGATGGATGGATGGAAGAGGAAAAACATTTTTTTTCATTTTTTGTTTCATGTCTTCCCAGAGAACACCTTTAACATAATTTCATAATTATGTTAAACTTTTCCAAAGTTTTCCAGCCGTGCGGAGGCTTCCTTCAGAGGTCAAAGGTCAAAGTTGGGTGTTTTCTGGTAGTCCTGTGTTATCACGTCACAGCAGCAGGGGGCGACCTTCAGCCCTTTGTTACAGTTAAACTAATTTCCTGTTTAGCTGAGGATGCCATGATGGAGGGTCAGACTCATCTGTCTGAACAGCTGCATCCATCTGGGCCAATGGGAGAGCTCGGGGGAGATGACATCATCACCTCTGATCAGCAGTGACCTCAGCCTTCATCACCATGAATCCCGAATGAGCCTTCTCCCCTTCCGTCCAATCAGCTGCGGCCTGGACTATCAGCTAATGAGGCCAGACGGTCCGCAGCCAATCAGAGTCCAACACACTACGGGATCAATAATTCAGACACAAACACTGACGGATCAGAACCAGCGGGTTCGGAAGCGATGAGGCGGCAGAGAGATGAGAGGAGAGAAAATGGAGGATCGGAGCGAGGAGGGAAATCAGAGCTGATGTCACTGCGGTGAGTCATCAGGTCCCACCGACGGTCCGCCATGTTGTTCATTTATTCATAACATGTCACAGCTTAAAGCTAAATATTTAATTAGCAAGCTAAATATTTAGCTAATATGAAGTCATCCAGATGTGGACTATCAAAATAAAAGCTTGGTCTTCGTTATTATCGGTTCTGTTCCTTTTTCATTGATCAACATTTAAGCTTTAAACAAATACGACATTCTAAAGGCAACCCAGACGGTTAGCACCGGATCTACAACAACAGAGACGCATCATAGTTGAACTATTCAGTTTACTCAGCTTTTATTTTGGTAGTGTACTTCCGCTTATTGGAAGACGATAGCATATCAGCTAAATATTTTTCGCTAGCTCGGAAGCATTCAGTTTGAAGCTGAACAGTTAGCTTGCTCACATAATCGTCATGAGATAAACACCTAGCTGAATATTTACCTTCAATCTGTGTGCTAAGTGCTAGCTGAGTGTTTAGCTAGTCTCTAAACATTCAGGTTGAAAAGTCCGTCCAAACCGACCGGCTCTAAACGTTCCTCTTCAGCAGCAGTGATAACTGCTGAAGAGTCTTTAACCTCCCTATGGTTGAACTTTGACTTGGAATTGGTTTATTTAGCGATATTGGAGGGTTTTCCACCCGTTTTGACCTGTTTAAAGTCATTCCACATAAAATCAATTAGATTTAGGTCCAGACTTTGACTGGACCATTCCAGAACCTTTATTACATTTTACTTTAGTCAGAACTGGAGTTTCTGGTCTAATTTTGAGTCTAAGGTCACAAACTGATGGAGAGTAAGCCGTCCAGGCCCTGAAGCAGCAATGCAGCACAGATCATCATACTGCCACCACCGTGTTTGACAGCAGGTTTGATGTTTAGGTTCTGGAATGCTGTCAGATTTTCTCCAGACCTTCTGGGAAAATCTTCTGAGTATTTTCACAGATGTTTTCTGGTAAATGTGAGTCGGATGTTTGGGGTCTTGTGAGTCAGCAGCCATTTTTCTCTTCTGACCTTTGACCTTCTATGAGGCTGCCTGTGTTGTTCAGATGATTGTCGGGAACATCCCGAGCCGCTCTGCGTTGGGTAGAAATCTGAACAAACCTGAACTTCCTCCCAGCGTTCTTCTTGTTTCGTCATGTTTGGTTCTTTTGTTCCTGCGGCGTTATGCCAGGAAAACCTGTCAGATTTCACAGGTGAGGCCTTCGCCCACTCCGCTCACCTCTGGAAGTCGCTCCACTCCCAGCGGCTGACTGAAACCCTGACCGTTCCGGTAAAACGTTCCCGTTTGGGAGCTGGTTTTGCTCTGGGATCGCCACGCTGCTGAAAACATGCCGAGTCGGGAGGCGGCCCTGAGACGTGCTGGATCAGATAAAGGCGTCTGCTGGTGGGAGCTGCTCTGCTCCTTCAAAGTGAAACTGAACTCTGGTGAACTGCCTCCTTCAGATTCCAGGGAAGCCATGAAAACAAAGCGGCAGGAAAATCACTGGTTTCCTGTACGCATTTCTTTACAGACGTCAACTTGAGCAATATGCTCTGTGTTTGAGTAACTTTCTAGCTGCTTTTGCACTGAAAATGTGATCCTAGATAAAAAGCTCAAATAACTCAACCCTGGATCCACAGAAGGAATGTCTTCAGGAAATGCAAAATGTTGTGAGAGCTGAAACTGCAAAAACCAAAAGTGTCAAAACTTGATGAGAATGATCTGAAGTCAGTTTGATCAAAGACAGATGTGCAGAAATCATTTTTTCTCTTTGAAAGGACAAAATGATTTGCAGAAGAATCAAAGTTTCTGTTTGAGATTCAACGTTCCCAAAGTCGCATGTTTTTCCCTCCTGATGACTCTGTTTGATTAGAGACCAAAACTTCAACATTTGCTCCATTTCCTGTTGGTCAAACCAACCAAACCCTCTGAGCAACCTGTTCCCCTCCTGGCCTGTGGGGGCGCTGCACCAAGAACCACTGAAGGAAACGACACAAAAACCTCTGAAGACACTGAGAGCAACTTCCTTCTTCACCAGATGGAAACAAGATGGGGGCGTCAGATTTTAGCGGTTGGAGGATTTCTCTTTAGTCTTTCGCTAAAGACCAGGAGCCATTTCTGCTGCTAACGCTAGGCTAGCACGTTAGCTTTGGGTGTATTTACCCAGAATGCCCTGCGCTGTAGTCCATTTCCTGCTTTTGTAGCGGTCTCCGGTCCGCTTGGCGTTCACATTCAAACCGAGCCCAGACTGAGGTTTGGAGGACCAGAGGTCAGAGGTCAATTAGCGTTCACATCTCACCAACCGGTCCGGAGTTTATAGACAAACGGACTGGAACAAACAAATAAGGAAGGAGAGGAAGTAAGGAAGGTTATTTCATGAAAATAATCTTCCTCTTCATCATCATCTTCATCATCCTCATAACTGGATGAAATCATCGGCAGCCATTTTTTCTCCATCTAATGATCATGTGATTTGTTTTCCTTCAAAACATGAGAAGAATAGATCTAAACAGCAGCTGTTCTAATTCCCTCACTGCTTCATTCAGAGGTCAGAGGTCATCAGGGCCTCAGACTGAGCTGGATCTGAGAGGAGAAAACAACAACAGTGACTCCAAGTCATGTAGCGGTTCAGCTGTTTTCCACCATCAGATGAAAGTCGTCTCATCTGGCGCTGACTCAGCGTTTAGGGGCAGCAAGAATGACTCAGCAGTTTCTCGATTCATTCTGCTGGATCTGAAGATGTTACAGCATCGCCGCCGACCCGCTGACCCACTGAACCGCCGACCCGCTGATCCACCGAACCGCTGACCCACCGAACCGCCGACCTACTGACCCGCCGACCCTGCTCAGAACAATACGCTCTGGGTCTGTTGTCTGGAGCAGATGATTGGACCCAATGGCCCGGTCCTGACTGGACCCATTGGACCGCCTGGTTCTGCTGCTGGTGGTTTTTACTCAAGCAGCTGCCTCACAGTCTGGGCCGTGTCGCTCTGCTTGCGATCAGAAAATTCTCCGATATGATATTTAGTGGAAAATTCTTGGCTTATAAATCAAATATTTAGTTTGCTAAAGTTAGTAAGCTAAATATTTACAGCAAATATTTACTTGCTAACTAAATATTCAGGTTAAACCTAAGTGTATAGTTTGGAACTAAATGTTTAGCTTCCTAATGTTGGCAAGCTGAATATGTAGCTCTAACTAAATAGTTAGTTTACAATATAAATATATACTGTAGTTTGGAGTGAAACTACAGTATATATTAGTTAGCTTAAGTTGGCTTTTGTAACTTGGGCTAGCCAGCTAAATGTTTAGTTTCAACTACATATTTAGTTGGTAGCTAAATATTTAGCTTGCTAACTAACAGAAATAAATTCTCTGTTGTTTGTAGTTAAACATTTATGATGACCTTTAGCTTGTTAAAGTTTGCCAGCTGAATATTTATTTTTTATTTTTATTCTTTGATTTTTGGGTGGTGTCACACAGGAAGTGTTAGCGGTGTCGCCTTAAAACCCTTCCCCAGATGTTGCAGCTGAGTTAGCGTACGTAAACCTGGAGGAATTGGAAGTAATAATAACTTCTCTAAAAGCTAACTGACCAGAAACAGGAGAAGTTTTGTCTTATTTCCTGTTACACAGAAACAGAGAAATGGTTCTGAAGCTTTGATTCTGGTTCTGTACGCAACGTGTGGATAATCCGTCGTGTCATCAGGTTTTGACCGCAGCTCTTTGCTCTCATTTCTCATGCGGTCAGCAGCGTGAGCAACACTCCGGGTCATTCGGACCCTGCGGACAGAAACTATTGTGTCATGGTGGAGATTCTGATTCAGCTGCAGGATTAAAAGACAAAAACATCCCAAAATGTTCAACACCATTTATTAAATCATTGCCTCCGAGTCACTGATTCCTGCCAGCTTTCTCATTTAAGGACAAAGTTCTCTGAATCCTTACAAGACGACCAGCTGGTTGAAAAGATGAGGTCATGTTGAGTCATCGTCAACCAGGAAGGAAGCGACGGCTCAGGTTGCAGAAACATCTGTACCTGTAGCTTTGTGCTGCAGTCAGAATGAAAGTGATGACGCCGCCTCTCTGCTCCTCATCCTCACTTTCAGCGCAGATCTCACTTTTCATGTTTGATCTGCAGTGAGATGAGGAAGCTGCTAATAATGAAAACCAAGACCAGAACCACCCAGCGGTCTGGACCTGACACCGAGGATCAGTAACGGAGTCCCACAGGGTTCTGCTTCAGGGCTCTGACACGTTTCCCCCAAAGAATCACAAGTAATGACTCTTTGCCCTGGTCTGGTTCAACAAACCGGAGGATGCTCCACTCGGACATAAATCTGACGTCAAGCTGATGAGCTTCAGAGTGTTGAGAGAAGTTCTGGAGATCCGCGCTGGTGGAAATCTGCATTATAAACGTTGTATTTACCAGGAAAATTGTCTAAATGAGATTTTTGAGTCGAGACATTTCTCTGTCTGCATCACTGAGATAAACCTGAGGTTCTGCTGAGGTTCTGGAAGCCCAGGTTCCTCTGATGGCAGCATTCAGGTCATCTTCATCACTGGTTCTGGTGTCTCTCGTCTTCCTCTTAGCGGTTCTCCATAGATCGTCTATGCGGTTCTGGTCTGGCCCGTTTACTGACCAACCAGAACCACCACAGTTATTGGACCAGCTAATGGTTTCTTTGGGTCGGTACCAGGTTTGCTAACAGCAGAGCTAATTTGTACTGTTTTTGCAGTACAATGAAAATTGTTTTTTGAAATTAGCGCTTTTGCATTAGCTTTGGCTACATACCAGGTTGGTGTATGACTTTAGCATTAACTACTGCTAAATATTGTGTTGAAATACAGGTTTAGCATTAGTTTATGCTAAATATCATGTTTGTATAGCATCTTAGCATTAGCTACTGCTAAATACTGTTTTGCTTTAGCTCTTTATAATTAGCTTTTGCTAAATGCCACTTTGGTAAACGCTTTAGCAGAACTAATGCTTTTGATTAGCACTTTAGGGTTAGCGTAGCTAACTTCCTGGTTAGTCATGCTCACCACTGGAAATGTCAGCAGAAGGAAGCCGGTGAAAATGTTCTGATGGACTTCAGGACCCATCGGTCCAGAACCAGAGAACGACATGGCGGCCCAGATCATCAGACTGGATCCTAAAGCTCTTCTTCCAGACTCTTATGTCCAAATGAAACGCCAGATTTACTTTCAGAGACGGGAGCTTCAAGCTATTGAGCAACAGTCCGGTTCTGGTTCTGGTTCAGTCCAGGTCAGACAGCTGATCCCATAAGTAGAATCCAGATGCTCTTGCTCCAGATTCAGTCCATTTCTTGTTAAATTGTCTCAAACTCGCTCAAGGCCATTACCCCCACAGCGTGGAATCAGTTGCAGTCTGAACTTAAAATGTCGAAAATTATTTCACTGGACTTATTTCGAGCAGTTCTTAAAGATAGGCAACAAGATTCTATGAAACAGTGTCATTGTTTTTAAATTGTTTTTATTGTTTTATACTTGTGCACATGTATTAAATGTTTTTATCTTGTAACCAGGTTGCTATGTATTGCAAATTTTTTGCTCAGGTCCCTCTTGAAAATGAGATCTAGATCTCAACGGGGTTTACCTGATTAAATAAAGGAATATGAATGGGAAAAAAAATGAACTGGTGCACTTTTTCCTTCCACTCAACTTTCATGCTTCTATTCAGTCCTCAGTGACCAATAAGGTTTATGAAGACATTGACTGGACTGGAGGAAACCAGGAGAAGTGCATAAATGAGGCTAAAATAATCAGGAATGCTTAGAAATGAAACCAAAGCCAGAAAGTTTGAGTCTTGGGTTTGAGTGAGGATGAAGCAGGAAACCATAAAACATTAATGACTTCCTGTTGGGTTTTTCTAACTGGATCAAATGAACTGGGAGTTTCTCTGAACATGTTTCTGTGTGCTTTGAATTCCCTTTAGCCCGCGGCTAACCGGCTGTTTGTTTCCAGTTTATGTTGAACTTGTTCGGTCGCGTCCCGGCAGAGGGTTGCAGGTTCCAGCCCCGCCTTTTTCTGCCCCAAACTGAATAACTTCCACAGAACATCAGAGAACAGGAACACGGCCTGGAGGAACGCCTACAGCGATGGAATCTGGTCTCTCTGCCGTAAATGTTTGCAGAGCCGAAACATCAGAAGATCTGGTGGAAATTCAGCTGAGGAGGAAAATCTGGATTCCAGGAATCTACAGGAAAAATTTCAGCTTCTGTGGAAAAATAAATATTTCCTAAATGAGAGGGCGGGCGGAGCGCTGCCTCCCAGTTTCTCCAGAAAGTCCTGGAAACAGACGAGGCCTCCAGCTTGTTTTCCTTCAGTTTTATTCACCCTTCATCAGCTCCTCTTCCTCATCTCCACCTAGCAGGTCAGGAGCTGCAGCACAGCGCCCCCTGCTGACGCAGCAGCAGTACGGATTTATTCTGTGATTCTAGAGAAACAGATTTAATGATGTCTCACTCTGACTGAAACTAGAACTCAGGTTCATCTCCAGAGCTGTGAGAAAGTATTCACACCCCAGATCGCTACGTCTCCCCATGTGGATGAACTTTGACCCTTTCTGCTTCTAGATTTGGTTTAATGAAGACACATCAGGAACGGCCTGTTTAAAGACATGCTACTGCATCTGACCTGGATTTAAGTCCAGGCTTTGACTAAGCCACTCCATAAAGTTAATTTGATCTAGGACTGCAACTAAGGATTATTTATTAACTTAATTATTCTGATGATTTTGACAATCGCATACACAAATAGTGACAATAAGCTCATTTTCTCATGATAAATGAATACGGCTTTCTATTTCCTCGGGTTTCTGATCAACAATAAGGGTGGAGTAGACTGCCCTCTTCTGGCCAGGAGGTGAACTGCAGGCGGCAGAATTTACACATCCAAGAGAAACGGAAGGAGTCAAATGTAGTTTCCATGTTTAATTTAGATGTTTTATTAAATGTGTTTTAATCTTCAGAAGGTCTAAAACCTTCAGCAGCAACATCTGGATCCATAACGAACGCAGAACCCAGAAAACAGCCTAAAATCGTCCCAGAAGAGTTCGGCATGGGAGATTCATCCGCTGTGAACGCAGCAGAAAGACTCCACTTCCCAGGATCCACTGCTCCCAGCAGCCTCAGTGTCCTCCAGCAGAGAGGACAGAAATGTCCGGCTGGACGCCGCAGAGGCATCAGACGGAGGACGGACCGGCGTCTTCATCACCGACTCGTTTCCTCCTCTTCCTCACAGATCACTTCTGCAGCTCCTGCGGCGTGCTGAACGTCTCGTACACGATGGCGGCAAACTCCTTCACCTGGTCGTTCAGCAGCAGGTCCTGCAGAGAAAACGTCCCATTACCAGAACAGAACCGGTCCGGACCCCAGCCTGCCGGCGGAACCCAAGCCACCGGATCCGGCCGATCGACCCACAACAGTGACGGGTTACCGCAGAACCACCGGCGTCGGACCTACCTGAACAAAGTGGCTGGGAGTCTCACTACAGACGGAGTTGATCTGACCGTTGATGATGGGGATGATCTTGGCCAGCGGCAGGCTGACGGCAGACAGGCTGGAAGAGAAAACCAGAGAACCAAAACTTTCCCTTCAGCTGCAGCTTTAATCCCTGAAGCCAAAAACTGATTCAAAGCTCTGGAAGATACTGACTGCTCATAAAGTCTCTACAGAATCTGACTTTAAACCATATTTATAACTGTTCCCAGAGCAGCAACGGTTGCTTCTCTAAGGTCGTTCCTGTGGTTTTGGTGTTGTCCAGACATCCGCGGTCTATCCGGTTCTGACCTGTCGGGGGCGCAGTTGGGGCCGGAGTCACTGACAGGAAGCCGGAAGAACTCGGCCAGGTTGTCAAGGACACGAGAGAAGCCGCGGTTCAGACAGGCGCTGAGAACTTTGCTCAGATCTGGACTGAAGACAGAAACACAGCAGGCGGTTAGCGTTAGCATTAACGTTAGCATTAGCGTTAGCGCCGCCGGACTCGCCCACCTGTCCAGCATGTCTCTGGTCTCGTTCAGCAGTCTGATGGTCACCAGGTCGTTCTCCGTTAAGCCGCACGCCTGCAGGGGAGAAACCAGAGAGTGAGAACGAGGCTCCTGATTGGACTCCGTCCTCAGCAGAGCGGACGACTTTAATCCTACATGTTCAAATGTTTCATATCTATAAAAGCTCAGGAAAGAGAGGCTCTGAGAAAAAGTCACTAGATTTGTTGCTTGTCGCTTTTTCAAAATAAAAGTGGCCACCTGGTCGGCGAGGACGTCCTCATCATCCGCCAGCATGTAGGAGGACAGCGGGCGTCCAGAGTCCACCTCGGCTCGGATCCAGATCAGCTGCTGCTCCAGCTCCAGCAGGGACAGACTCTGCTTCAGAGACACCCTGGACACAGAGAGCAGGACATCAGGAGACAGACGGGAGGACATCAGGGGCCGTCTCAGAGACGGTGAGAGACAGAGACGTTTACCCGCCCAGGGAGCTCTGCACCGCCGTCTTCACCCTGGAGATCAGCTCCGTCAGCCCTGGAGAGACACATGGACGGGTCAGAGGACATACAAAGGACAGAGACGGGGGGGTGGATGCTCCCTACCGTCTCCTAGGAGATGCTGGATGCTGGACAGGTACTGCTGCTGGACGTCCGGAGGCGTCAGAGGACTCTGAGGGACAACAAACATGAAGTTTCTCCTTTAAACTCCCTGAAGTGAAAAATTCCTGTGGGACAAATCAAAGCGCTAAGCTAATAGCTCTTGCTGCTAGCTGCCTGATAGCTGGCCCTCCTCACTGCTGCGCTCTTCCCCACAGAGTTGTCCAGGTACAGGTATCCCCCGATGATGTTGAGCTGCACCCTGAGGAGAACCACCAGCATGCAGGTGCTGTAGACGGCCACGACGGTCCGGGTGAAGCCTGAAGAACACACACCATGTCAGGATCAAACACCTCGGCTTTACGCCAGGAGAAACGTTTCAAATTCTTACTGATGATCTTTAAATCTTCCCAGATCTCCAGTTTGTTGGCCGGTCTGTCAGAAGAAAGAAAGAAGGGAAATGAATCATTTCTGGCTGCAGCCGCAGCGCTGCTTACCAGTAAACTCAGAAGTGCGGATGAGCGATCAGCAGCGGGGGCTAAACTTCCAGTAGCATGCTAATATATATATTTTTAAATCTCCCTGCAAGGGGTCTTTTTGTGGGCTCTAGTGTCCCTTTTTCAAAGTAGGCTGACAGGAAAGAGGAAGGAGAGGTGGAAAGACATGAGGTAAACGTCGTCGGGTCCGGGAGTCGGACCCGTGACGGCTGCGTCGAGGTCACGTTGCCTCTGAATGTGGGTCGCGCTAACCCCTCCGCCACCACGGCACACCCGTAACAGCTAATTTTTAGCTAAATGCTATAGACGTTTTGCTAGAAAAAGAGAAGCTATGTTTAACGAACTTAAATTCCCCTAAATTAATCTTTTCTTGGATATTTTCAAAAGCTTTAATTTACTAAACTTTCAGTTGAATATTGCTGTTGAGGTTTTGGTTATCAACTGGTAACAATTCTGCAAGTAGTGAAACATTTATATTCATGCTCTTATTTTGAAGGAGGGGAAACAGCAGTTCTGTTTATATTCTTTTCCCTCCTATAACTTCATTTCAAACAAGAAACATACAGCAGCAAGCTATAAACATAAAAAGCATTAGAAGAACTAATGTTTAACATTAGCGCTGCAGCGTTAGTGCAGCTAGCTATTTAGTTAGCAGTGTTAGCCACTGGTGATCTGCTGTGACTCTCACTTTGTTTTCAGCATCGCTGTCAGACTCTCGGAGTTGAGCTGAGTGACGATAGCCTCTCTGAGCGGAGGAAGCATCGACAGAACTGGAAAACACAAAAATGGTGAATTCTTCTCCATGTTCCTGAAATCCTTTCCTCGTTTAAAATAATCTGGAGTTCTGACCCGTCATGTTGCAGGTTCTCTGGTTGCTCTCGAAGTGGAACTGCCTTCTGGCCTGGGCTATGTACTCGCTCGCCTCCTTCTCCTGGACCTCCTTGATCTTCTTCTGGGCATATTTACCGAGCAGGTAAACTCCTGGTAGGCAACCAGCAAACAGAACAAAGTTTGTATGAAGAGGCAAACAAAAACAAAACTGACTCGTCCACTGATATTCTGGACTAATGGAAGTGTTTTTGTTTGGTGAGACAGAATTATAAAGTTGTGTTAGACATGTTGTAGTATTCTATATTCTGAGGGGCAAACACTCGATCAGAGATATTAATAGTAGCAAAAGCAAAGGAGGTGGATTAGCAGAGTTGATGTGTCCATCCAGGAGATGTTACTGTGGAATATCATCTCTAATGACAGCCATACAGCAATGGTCAGAAGCATCTTCAGACTTGTTGCAACACTGACTGCTACAGGAGATACAGCATCAGCATCCACAACAACTTGTTCTATTTTTATGTGGTTTAAATTTATTTTCTTTAGAAATAATGTGTTTCTAAACTGCATTAAATTAAGTGCTATTAACTCGCTACATAGGATTACCTTCTAAAAATGTCAGTTTTTAATTTACTTAAATATATTTTCAGTAAAAATGCAAGAAACAATGACATCTGAAAGAACTTCTTAAGCCGAATTCAACATAAAGTATGATATTTATAAAAACATATCAGTCCGGGCTTTTACTCTCCTATAATATCAAACTAAATCTTTTTCAAAGCTTAAATGATCGGAGTCTGGTTTGTAGCTGCTGCTAGCCTGGATCAGTCAGCACCCACCTCCGACCACAGCTCCGGTGAAAATAAATTTCTTCTTATGTCGTTTGATAAAATTCCAGACAGATGAAAACATCTTCAAACGGCTAAAAGTTTAGAAACTAAAACCTCTTTGTGGTTTCAGCCTCTGCTCCTTATTTCACACACGTCAGCCGGACTGCAGCTCGGAGTCTGCATGCTAAAACTTCAGAGCTACGCTAACCAAAGCCTAGGCAAAACATCCGGTTTGGAATTTCAAAATAAAACCCAATAATGTGATACATTTTAAACTTAATTCAAATTAAACAAACCTAGATTTGAGTTCGGAATTTAAATCTGAGAACGACGTAAAAAAAAAAGTTAGCTAAAAAACTATTGTGTCTCTTGACCTTTGTAGTCTGTGCACAAAGAGATTGAACGTTGCCATTTGTGAAGTTACGCAGTAAATTATTAGTAGCAATAATTCGGGTTATTTCGTGAAATTAAAAAATAGGAATAAAGTGAAAGTGTTTATTTGAACTTCTGCTGGTTTATAAGCCGTTAAAGCTGAAACACATTAAGAGTTACTCCACCACCTACGTCTGTTATTTTATTTTGCACACCACTTCTCCTATTTCCGGTTCAGATGTTACGTCAAGACGTCAGTTTAACGTAAGAGAGCGTCGTGGATACGGTCCGTCCGATATTATCCTCCCCGACTGTCAGCGTGGAGCTCAGAAGGTTGCCGTGAAAAGCATAAAAACAGTAAATATATGCTGCTTTTTAACCGACAGTCTGTCACCGTGGAGTGACGTGAGACGGCATTAGTAACCATGGCAACAGAAGAGGGCCGTAAAGCCGAGTTAGAGGTCGGGTTTTCTGTAAGTGATGAAGAAATGAAGAAGTGGATGTCGAGAGCTTTTGAAATGGTGAGTTTGAGATATTTAACAGTGAAAATTGCTAAGTTTATATGATATTTAATCATTAAAAAGGATAGTTAATTAATGATGAAAATTATAAAAATAAAAATATTTCAGCAGTAGAACTTTATGATTAGGAAGGTCCTGATAAATCTGGGATTTAAATTATTTTGGGGGAGGAATGAGATACGTATATATATTTTTAAATGTATTCAACATTTATTAATATTAAAAACAAACATTTAGAACCACATAAAATGAAAAATACGCATCTAGATTCAAGTTTGTCCATCTTTTCTGTTTGTTTATACGTTTTTCAGCTGTGTGACCGACTTTGACTGAGTTTGTCGTTGCATGCAGGCCAGAGAGGCTCTGCAGGGCGGCGAGGTTCCGGTCGGATGCCTGCTGGTCCACAGACAGGAAGTGGTGGGGAAGGGCCGGAACGAGGTCAACGAGACCAAAAATGTAGGAAACCTTTTCTTCTCCTCTGGAAGATGGAGGCGGATCTGGGGTCGCCGTGACAACACTCCTGTGTGTGAAATGTCCTCAGGCGACGCGTCATGCTGAGATGGTCGCCTTGGACCAGCTGCTGGACTGGTGTCGCCGTGGCAACCTGGACGTGAGGGGCGTGTGCGAGCAAACGGTGCTGTATGTGACGGTGGAGCCGTGCGTGATGTGCGCTGCAGCCCTGCGCCTCATGAGTATCCTGGTGTGTGAGTGTGTGTGTCGGTGTGTGTGAGTGTGTGTTGGTCCTTGACTCTTCAGACGTCCCTCTGGTCGTCTACGGCTGCAGCAACGAGCGATTTGGAGGCTGCGGCTCGGTTCTGGACGTCTCCTCTGCTGAGCTTCCTGACACCGGGACGACCTTCAGGGTCAGCGTCACACTTCACCTCTGACCCCAGGTTGACCTGCAGGGTCACTTCTTGGTCTTTACGTTTAATTAATGATTAAATGTGTTTCCAGACTTTGACTACGGCACCATCTTGAATTCTCCTTTCCATCTTCCCTTCGTTTTGTCCTTACTTTATCTTCTTTCCTTCCTTTCCTGGTTCCCTTTGTTCCTTTCCTTCCTCTCTTCATTCCTTCCTAGTTTAACATGAAGGATGGAAAAAGTCTGGAAACGCTCAGGATGTGAGCGTTGTGTTCTTTGTCTGACAGCGTGTGCCTTCGTGTGTGTGTGTGTTCAGTGTGTTCCAGGTCACAGAGCAGAGGAAGCTGTTGAGATGCTGAAAACTTTCTACAAACAGGAGAATCCAAACGGTGAACAAAAAAAGCTTTCTATTTTTCTAGATTTTTTCTTTTGCTTTTAATTCACTTTTATGTTTCATTTTATTTATTGATTCTTTTCAATCTTTAATCTTTTTTTATTTTCAGCCCCGAAACCCAAAACCAGGAAGGACTGACCTGCAGAAAGCTTCAGCTCAGTTTTAATATTTATTTACGTGTTGTATTGTTATTTTTTTAAATTAATAAAACCTGTTTATATTTTGGATCAACGTTTCATTTCGTTGTTGTTCTATCAGTCGGCCAGCAGGGG
Organism: Xiphophorus couchianus; assembly: GCF_001444195.1. NCBI lineage: Eukaryota > Metazoa > Chordata > Actinopteri > Cyprinodontiformes > Poeciliidae > Xiphophorus > Xiphophorus couchianus. Next base: position 4,567,729 of record NC_040242.1, on the reverse strand, counting down.
GAGCAGTTTAACTGAGTGAAACGGGAGTTTTGAGGAAAATAAATCCTGAAGCTGCTTTGGATCTCTGACCTCAAACATCTGATCGGGTTTTTCAGACTTTTTATTTAAATTTTTTACATTTTTTATTTAAGTGTTTTATTGTTCAAAGCATCTAAAACATGGAAATTGATGCTAATGAAAGTAGAACAGAATATATTAAAATAATGTCTGAATGTGTCACCTCGGCGTGTTAATGAGGAGACACACACACACACACAGAGAGCTGTTAACGAGCGGTGTGTGTGTGTGTGGACCTTACGCCTCCCAGTCGAGCAGCAGACAGGAAGCAGTGAAGGTTGTATTTATGTTTCTATCTCGTTCTGATGCTACCAAGCTCCAGCAGAGGGAAATCTGACCCAGTTTGAGCCGAACCGCTGGAACCAGTAAAGAGCCACGCTGCAGATTTGTTCAAGCTTTATTTGCACCTTAAAACAACCACAAGTTTCCTCCAGAAATGTAGTGTGACGATGAGATGGAGGATGATTTGTTCTGCTGGAACCGTCGGTTCCGGCTGGTGAGAAGCTGTTTGGGTTTCCTCCCAGAACTCATGCAGCTCGGCTTTCTGCAGCCGAACATTCAGAGCAAAACGACACGAAGACACAAACAAAAACAACAGAGGATTCATCGTCGTCCGACTCAAAGGTTCACTGATGATTACAGGTTCTGCTCCTCAGCTGGTCTGCTGCCGGTCCAGCGAGGTCCGGTGGTTCTGGCTTCGGCTCGGTCCGCAAAGCGGCTATGGAGGCAGAGGAGGTCACTCACCTTTGACCTTTTCTGAGAGGAAGAGGCAAAGTTTTTGTGAAAACTGACAATCATCATCAGGACACTTGGAAAAATGAGGACAACAATGACCCAAACATCTCCAACGCGATGTGTGTGTACCTGTGTGTGTGTGTGTGTACCCGTGTGGGTGTGTGTAGGGATGTGTGTACCTGTGTGTGTGTGGTCCCAGATGTATCCATTGAGGATCTCTCCCAGGACGTACATGATGCAGATCACGGCCGTCATGGCGCTGAAGAAAGCGACCCGAGCCAGCGGCGTGATGCGTTCAAGGACCGGGTAAACCCAGACACCGGTCACCTGGTGGACCCAACATGTCCTGGAAGGCCAGAACCAGGGTTTACCAACAAATCTGGACTTCAACACGTCATCTGTAAGACGCAGCAGAACCAGCGGATGTTCTGGAGGAATGTTCTGGAGTGACCCGTTACCAGAGAATGTATCCGACGCCGAACAGGCAGACGGCGGCCAGCCCCCAGGACCGACGGGGGTAGCTGTGGTGGGTGGTCCGCATCTCGATGATGATGAAGGGAAGAACGGTGGTGTGCTGGAGAGAAACATGGAGCAGAACATCAGAACAGGTTCTACAGAACCGGGTTTGGTTGCCTACATTAAAGCCTGATGACGTCACAATGAACAAGAACCAATCAAATCACTGATCCAACAGTGAAATAGTGGGGCTTCAGTCTGCAGAGCCTAATGCAGAGAATCACTAAACTTACAATATTTTAATTTTATTTATATTGAATGTTATTACGACTCACTTTATTATTTATTTAGTTTGAATTTAAATGAATTGTTTAATAATTTTTCTTATTTTATTCATTGTGTTTTAAATGTTTTCAATGTGAATTATTAGTTATTTTTGTTTTAATTTAAACCATTTATTTAATAACTAGATGTTCTAAGTTTATTTTACATATTAAATAAATATAATAGAATGAAATGTAATGACTAATTTATATTTTTTAATGAAATTTTCCTCCCAGAGAAATCCTCTGAGCCTTGGAGGTTCAGCCAGTGGTTTGGGCCAGAACCGGGACAGGGACCCCGTCTCCTCTCCTGACCTCAGAGGTCAAACATTTTCCTGAAACCGCTGAATCAGCAGCGATCGGGTCCAGATCCGTGTTGTCTGGAATACCGGAAGCAGGACTCGGATCTTTAAACCCTTCTGATCTCATAACTCCTCCATCACCTGAAAACTCCACCTGGTTCTGGTTCTGATGCTCCGTTTGGACTCCAGAACTTTAATTTTCCTCTGATGAAGTCATTAGGCAGTGCAGCTAACAGAGAAACCTCTACGTGTGTGTGTGTGTGTGTGTGTGTGTGTGTGTGTGTGTGTGTGTGTGTGTGTGTGTGTGTGTGTGTGTCATGTACTGAGAGCTTCATGCTTTTGGACCCGGAGTTCATCCCGTCATTGATGTAACCAGAAACTAAACCCAGAGCAGAACTTTTGTTATGATTCTCCTGGAAACCAAACACAGCGGAGCGGACCGCGCCGTGCCGCGCCCGACGAGGCGCTGAGGGACGTTGCTCTTCAGCTTCCTTCACTTTTTCTCTTCAGATTCATTAACTTGAATCAAGGAAGGAAAATCTGCATCAAATAATAATTCACAAATGGTCCGAAGGTTTTTATATTTGGCAGAATCTCGTCAATCCATCCATAATTAACAGAACTAACTTTTAATTTAGTATTTTGATAACTTTGAAAATGTTTTGCACAGTTAGATTCCCTAAATAAATTTTTCTCCATAATCTTAAACCACTAATTTAGCTGGCTGTTCTGTGAACTTAGAACTGCGACATGAAGCTGGAGCAGAACTGAAGTTAGTCCTGATGTGAGTTTCTGAAACTAACATCCATCTACTTTCTAACATCTTGCCCCCAGTGGGTCAGGAGGAGCAGCTGCCTCTCCAGCTACGGTCCAGGCAAGAGGCAGAGTCACCTGGACAGGTAGACAGTCTGGGCAGGGCAACACACACACACACACACACACACACACACACATACATACACACACACACACGAAGAATTTAGAGACCAATTAACCTAACAGTTATGTTTCTGGGCTGTGGGAAGAGCACCGGACAGAACCCACCATGCAAACTGGGCCGGGAATCGAACCCAGAACCTTCTTGCTGCAAGGCAACAGAGCTACCAACTGCTCCACTGTGCAGCCCTTCTGGAACTAACATGATATAATCCTTTAGCATTAGCTTAATCTAAATATGTTGGCGTAGCGCGTTAGCATTAGCTTCTGCCTTTTATCATGTTGACATACTGTAACAGTGTAGCATTAGCTGAGTCGCTGAATGCTTTGGTTTTAGTAAAACTGTATTTTTACTTATTGTTGCCCACAACATGAAGAGGTACTTTATTTACCCAGGTTATCTAATAAAATAACTGAGTTAAATGTTCTTAAACTTACTTATTTTGACCCGGAATTGTTTTGTTCATAAACTTTATGGTTTAACTGGGTTTTACATTATGATGGTCCTTCCACTGAAGAGCGAATAAAAACCAAAATTATCCGTAAAATTGCTGCTTTTCTTCCCTCGGAGGAACTCGTCCTGCTTTGAACCTTTTCATAAATGTGTCAATGAATGCAGACAGTTAGTGACATCATCTCACCACATGTTTACTGAACAATTATGCCTGAGATGACATTATTATTAAATCATTGAGTCTTTCTGCCTCCAGCTGAATTCACTCAACTCCTCCCTCCTTCGCTGGCCACATGGTTACCGTGGTAGCAGGGATAAACAAACAAGTCCGACACCATGGTATACCACAAAATATTTACAACACACACACACACCCCAACCTGCTCTGTGTGTGTTGCACAAAGGCCTCAGCGGTGCTGCAGTTGTTGAGCTTCATAGCAACAGCTCTGCTACATTACGTTGCTTTTGTTTCTTTGGATTTGGGAAACATCGAAGGGATGACCTCATCTCTCTCGCTCTGTCTCACACACACACACACACACACACACACACACCGCTCTCACTTGTCCGAGGATCGGCAGCCGGAAGCGCCACGGGAACATTTTGCGTATCAGAGGCTGCTGGAGAAATATTCAGATGATCTAACCTGCTGATTGAAGCGCCTCGCCGCCGCCGGTTATCAGTCAGGAGCCTCGATGCGCCGCGTCTGCTCCCCGTCCAAACATTTGACTAAACCTACTTCCTCCTGATGGGGAATCAAAGCTGCTATTTAAATCCAGAGGTGGACCTGCACTGATAACGGTTATCATCTGGTTTCTGCAGCTCATGATCCACTGACATGAGTAATGATGCCAGAGAGTTTCGCTTTACATGATCTGCCATGCAGAACTGAGATCCAGAAAGATTTTAACCAATAAAACAAACACTCTGACTCCCTGGACTGCAAAATGAAGCAGCCTAAATTCTAAATAATCAATCAAAAATAATCGGGTCAAAATCCCTGAATTCAGGTGTTCTGATCCGTTCATGAAAACAAACAATGCAAAATCTAAAAAACAAAAACGAAATGCAAACAAGCGAAGTTGCAACCACAGAAGAAATGCAGCAAAAACAACAGCAAGTATGAAACTCTGCAAAACCAAAGTCCTCCAGACCACCAGGGGGAGTCTGGAGGAGTAATTATGCTGTTTGATAATATTGTTAAAGACTTGAAGTATTTCTCCAACTTTCCTCTTGACAGTGGTGAGCAAATCTGCTAATTGTGGAGCTAATTTGTTGTGAAGTTTGTTCAGCGACTGAGCTTACCCAAATTCATTTTTTCAGAGAAATTCTGAAGCACTAATTTAGTTGGTTGTTTTGTAAACTTTCGGTTGAATAAAGTTCAACATCTGTATGCTCTTATTTTGAAGTGTACTGTCAGTGCAGCAGTTCCACTTCCTCTGGCCATGTTCACCTGCAGCTCTACAGGAAACAAACCGTACAAGCAGGTGTGTAATGACGAATCTCCCCTGTTGAGGGCGACATACCATGTTGTGCTATTGCCACAGGGTATCGACATGGATGAAGTTAGCGCGTTAGCATTATCTTCCATGAATAGCACTTCAGTATTTATCGTTAGCTTCCATTAAACACCATGTTGGTGAAGCGCAGAGAGCTTCGTGGAGCGGGTTTCCATGGAAACTGGTCTGGTGTAAGGCATGCTGCGGTAATCAGTCGCGCCTGATTGGTTCATGTCAATTATGACAGGTTGGTGGAGGCAGGATTATGCTGTGGGACTGTTTTCCAGAATTCTTCTCAAACTTTCAATCCCAACAACAACTTTAGGTCTTAGAAATTTAAATTTCAGGATAATCAGGAAACTGATTGATTTTGACTTTATTGATCATGGAACTGATTAAAGTTTGTCATCAAAGCTGCAGCCTGAGCAGAGAAACAAACCCACTCACCATGCCGTGGTTGAGCCACTGAGGAATGAAGTTATCCAGCAGCTTCGGGTAGACCAGCTCTCTGTCGTAGAGGTAGAGAGTCCAGAATGTGAACACGACAAACTGGAAGGAGGAAAACACAAAGTGAGAAACAAGAAGAAAGAAAAACTAGACATAAATCAACCAGTCAGAGAAGAAGATCAGAGAATATCGTCCATATGGTTGGATGGACAGTTGGATGGACGGTTGGTTGGTTGGTTGGATGGATGGTTGGATGGACAGACAGTTGGTTGTTTGGTTGGTTGGTTGGATGGAGACAGCCTTTATGCAGAAAGACCCTCTGGGATTTGAACCGGGAACCCTCGGCATTCAGTAAAGTCATTCTTACTGTCTAACTGCAGCTGCTGTTAATAATTAGGCTTCATGTTTATTAACCCATGTAGAAACAATCAGCTGAACAAGAAGGAATAATGTACTGTGTCTTTAAAAGATGGGAACCAATCTTCCAACAGCAGAAGAAGAACTGGGCCATGAAAGCCGCCTTGGGGAACGCCACACGTAAGCTGATCCTGTCAGTTAGTGATGAGGTGAGTTAGTGAACAGGAACCTCATCCATGTGTCACAGCAGCCTTTTGTCCCACGCCCCTGAAGGCACCATCAGCCGGTTCCGGGAAGCCTCTGCTGTTGGACGGAGGCCAGGACTTGTTCTGCAGCTGGGATGGAGTTACCTGTGTGAACCCAAACCCTCCTGTTGCGGCCTGAACGGCACCTTTCTGCTCTCAGCAGGAGGCCCAACAACCCGCTTCCACGTCTCCTTTAAACGTTTTCAAACTGTTTGGGTTCTTAAACTCCTAATTCTGCTTATTTTCAATATTTAAATTAGATCTAACATCTTTAGAAAATGATTTTTCTCAAAACAACGTCCTTCAGTTGGTCAGTTTTCTGGTCCAGAGCTTTTCTTGTAATGCAGAGGAAGGTATTAGCATCTCATTAGCATTAGCGTTATCTTCCTTGATCTCAACCACTAAATGTTTTAAGTAGGCAGAGAAATTCTGGAGCTGTTGATCAGCTTTTTACCATGTTTAGGTAGGAAAAGTCATACAACTAAAGCTCCTCATACAAGGATCATTTTTGCATCATTATTAGTTACTAGAGTTAATTTTTAACCTTTAGAAACCAAAAAATACCTAGAGTTTCTTTTTGACCTCATGCAGTAGGGAATACTGTTTATTTTTTCTGAAATGTAGACTTTTTCCCTTTTACTAATTTTCCTGCTGCTTCATTTGTTGACAGATATGACACTGATTATTTGTGTACACATTTAATTACCAATCAAATACTTTACAGTACAACCTGATTAATGACCCAACATGATGGATAAGAGGTTAAAAACGGTCGTTTCCAACAAATAACTGGATGACTTATGGAAAACTGCCTGAAATTTCTAAATAAATGGAAGAAACGGGTCAAGATGGCGTCCTCACCGCTCCAACGGGGAACGCCAGCACCGCCATCATCCAGTCCCTCAGGCCGATCAGCTTCTTCAGCTGGCGCTCCTGCTCCCTGCTGTCGGCTCCTTTGGTCAGCAGACTGGACACGTCGATCAGGACGCACAGCCCGAAGAACACGGCCTGGATCACCTGCAGGAGGAAGCACAGCCATCAGACGCAGCAGCTGGACGGCGACGAGAGAAGCAGCTCAGGGTGTAACCTCCATCATGTAATGAAACACCGCCGTCGATACCGTATGTCCACAGAGATGGATGTGACCTCTGGAGAGGAGGCCTGCGCCCCTCCCCCTCCTCCTCTTCCCTGTGGGAATCTAACGTGTCACCCAGCGGATGTGAGGATGGAGCTGTGGGTGAGCCAAAGCTCTCCACCTGAAAAACTTATGAAACTGCTCCCACATACTCAGACAAGCAGTCGACTGCCTACGTTTCTCATGTCAACTCACTTCATTTCCCACAATCCTAATTGACGCTAGCCCGTTTGCTGAGCTAGTTGGGCACATAGCCCCGTTTGTTATTCACCAGGGAAGCCACCGCAGAGCTAAGCACAGTACGCTAAACATTTCCAGAGTTAGCTAAAGTGCTTCGGCGTTAAGCTAAAAGTTAACTCCGCTGTTAGCAAATAACTGGAAGTGTTCAAAAAAAGATGAACTCAGGGAAATCTGGGAGCGCTACATTTTTTCAAAGTTAGCAAAGGCGCTAAGCAGCAATTAGTGATGCTATTAGCATCTAACAGGAAGTGTTCTCAGAAACAGTGCTTACCACTGGCCATTTTAAATGGTGCTAAAGGGGTATGGAAATATATGAAATATAAACACTATTGGTAAATATTGATCCCTAGATTGATTTATTTTCTTCACTGATTCAATGAAGTCAAATTAAAATTTAGACTTTTCTGAAGTTCCCCGTGTGAGATGATGCTGCTGCAGTAAAATCTGAATTTCTTTCTCTGGACGCTTCAATCAGAACAGAGGATTCTGTGTTTATCTGACTAAACAGACCTGGAGGCTGGAAGCAGCAGTCATATAAAATTATCTTAGATTTGAAGAACCATATGAGACTCTGAAGGTCAGTTTGTTTTTCCAACAGAAGCCGGTTGTTGGTGGAGCCTCAGCCGCTCTCCGTCTGTCTGTATGGCTGCATTGTTCTCCCTGAATGGGCGCTGAGTGTTTGGTCCCTTCACTCCTTAAATAGATTTCACAACGGCATCCATAACAGGCTTTTGAAGGCTAATATGTGGGCTGCTGCTGCTAACTGCTCAGTCAGGGTTTCTATGGTTACAGAGATGACTGACAGCAACCATAAATACTGCTAGCATCAGCTGCAGCCTGGAAGGGTGACTATAAACTATTTGAAGGATAAATATATTAGATAAATATATCTAATCACTGGTGTGCCATTTGTAAAGTTACACCAACAAACATTAACAGCAATATTTCGGGTTATTTAGCCTGTAATAAAAGAAAAGAATATTAATACTTTCACCATGTCATTCAGTAATTTACAGATGTCACAGTTTCAAATTAAATATTTACACAGCAAGTTTAAATTTTAGTTCGAAGCTAAGTATTCTGCTTGCTAATGAAATATTTAACTTGCTAGTTAACCATTTAGTTTAGAGCTAGGTAGTTAGTAAGCAAGCTAAATATTTAGCCTCAAATATTTAGTTTGCTAACTAAATAGTTAGTTTGGAATATTTCGCTTTCATATTTAGCTTTTAACAAAATATTTAGATTCCCGCCTAAATTTAGCTTCCTAGCTAAATATTCAGCTAGCTAAATATGGTCACGGTGGTCGCGTGAAAGCTACTGCGCTAGCTAAATATTTATCCTCAGATATTTTGTTCGCAAATTAAATATTAAGTGTGAAACTGTGACATTTATAAATGAATAAATAACGTGGTAAAAATATGACTGATTAAATTTCTTCCTCTTACAACAGGCTAAATAACCCACATTTCCGCTGTTCGTTTTGACTGATTTATAAACATATTAATCTGCCAGCTTTGTTACATTTTATTCAATATCTGATTATTTAGACATATTAAGTGGTAATAAGCGTGAAGTTAGTGAGTATAATAGTTCTCTGGATGCTAAACGTTAAAAGATGTTTTCGTATTGATCCTGTTTCAGAGCTGTAAAGTGCGCGCGGCGCGCTCCCGCTCACAGGAAGTTGTTTATGACAGGTTGCATTTTAAAGTCCAACACCTGTTCCGGTTCAGCCGCAGGCAGCACATTGACCTCTGTAGAACCGCGGTGGTCGCTTCAAACGCGACTCCAGAACCGTTTCAGAGCTTCAACCCGCACCATAAGGCTCGGTTCTGATCCAGTTAGCTCCCCGCCCCCTTCCCCGTACAGCCGAAGAAAGAGAGAAACATGATCCTTTGATCATCCTGCAGCAGCGCCTCTGCGCATGCTCCAGTGATGATGATGATAATAATAATAATAATAATAATAATAATAATAATAATAATAATAATGGAGAGCCTGACCAGGTCGATGAAGGTGAGGAACTTCCAGCTGCCTCCGTAGGTCTGGTGCGCCGGCATGTCCAGCGCTTTGTAGTGGCACAGGATGGAGAAGTAGGACAGCAGGATGGCGACCCGCAGGACCTGAGAGGGGATCAGCGCCATGATGTTCCCGTCGATGCGTCTCAGTGTCCCGCTGTTCCCCAGACACCGGCCCGTCTGTCTGTCCTCCTGTCTGTCTCTGCTGGCTCTTTAGCTGGATGTCTCTGTCCTCTCCGTCTCCCTGCACCTCTCCTGCCCCCCCGGGTCTCCGCTGCTTCCGTGTTGATGATGATGATGATGATGTCAGGGGGCGGGAAATTGTTACGATGAAGGCTACTTTCAATAATCTTGATATGGATTCTTATTGCACCTGAATAATAACACTGGAATAATATTCCAAGCTTTTCTTTGATGACATAAATAAATTTGACACTTTAGATACTTTATAATGATGAATGTAATACATATTTTTCAGCTAGCAAGCTTTAGCTCGGAAGTAGCTAAATTATTAGCTTGCTAAGTAAATGTTTGGAGCAAAAATATTTATTTAGCAAGCTAAATTATTACTTTCAGATACTTAGCTTAATATTTAGTTAGGAGACACAAAAGTAACTTGCTAATGAAACATTTGCTCTTAGCTAAATGTCTGCTAAATATTTTGCTTCATATACAGTACTTAACTAAGTATTTAGTTTGGAGACCAATATTTAGCAAACAGGTTAAATATTTAGCTTCATATATTTAGCAAACTTAATATTTAGTGTAGATATAAATATTTAGCCTGGTAGCTAAGTATTTAGTTTTTAGCTAAATATTTACTTAACAAACTCAACATTTAGCTTCATAACAAAATGTTTCTCTTTTTAGCAAAATGCTTAGGAGCTTAATATTTAGTTAACAAGCTAAATAATTATCTTCAAATGTTTAACAAACTAAATATTTAGTTTGAATATAAATATTTAGCTTGCTAGCTAAACATTTAGTTTGGAGTCAAGTATTTTGTTAGCAAGCTAAACATTTAGCCTCAAGCTAAAAATGTAGTTAGCAAAGAATTTAGACTGAAACTAAATATGTAAATGGTAAATAGTTAGCAAGTTAAATATTTAGCCTGAAACTAAATATTTAGTTCCAAAGTAAATATTTATCTAAAAATCTAGCTTATAAATATTTAGATAATATTTAGCTAAATTAAAGATTTAACTTGTTAATTAAATATTTAGTTTGAAACTGTGACATTAATAAATGAATGAATAATGTGGTGAAACTATGATTTTGAACAAATGAATCCACATTTTTGTCTAAATAATGTTATTTCAGTGACTAGCAGCAATGGCCCGTAGAGCTGCTGGTAAATCATGAGGTCAGTATACTGACCGCCGGTAGGTGGCGCTGTTTCACCCCAAACCACCAGAACGTTCTGGTTCATTCGACTCTCAAAGGGTAAATAATGTTTCAGCAACAATAAGGAGGTAAAATTTGATCACCTCTCTTCATTCATCCTGAACTGTCCCACATATGTTCCTCTTTCAGCTGTTATGTCATCCGATTTGACCTTTGCCCTCACACCTTTACGTAACACCTGGACCACACCTGAAAACGGGTCAGATTAACGCAGGAATCACAGCCTGCAGCAGGTCCTCTGACTGGGCCGGGGTCCAGGAATGTGTGTCAACCAGCGGCTTCCTGTCCCTCTGTGGGAGTTAAGGTGTGACGCGGTCACGCGTGTGTGTGTGTGTGTGTGCGTGCGTGTGTTTGAATGAGTAAGCATTAGTAATCAGACAGCACTGCTTTGTCTTGTAAAACTGCAACCGCGTTACAGTTTGACTGTAGGACAAAAGCTCGAGGCGACGCTGTGTGTATGTGTGTGTGTGTGTGTGTATGTAGGCGTGTGTGTGCGTGTGTGTGTGTTGCTACAGACTGCTCTCCTCCTGCCACTCAGCAGGTTCTTCGTTCAGCTTGTTTTTCTTTACTGTACATCGTCAGTGAGCCGTGAACTGGGAGGATCAGGAGTTCCCGTCTGATTGTGACTCACCAACTGGGATAGGCGCAACTCCAGTTGCAGCAACTCCAGTTGCTCTGTCAGAAGCTCAATCTGGCCACCAAATCCTCCCTCACAGAAACCTTCCTTTAAGAGTCAGAGGGCTTTGAATAACGGCCGCGTTCCTGATCAGCTGCGGCCGCCATCTTGTTTCCAGAGAGAACAGGAGTTTCTCCTTCAACTGTCCAAAACAGCCATATTGGTTCAGTGTCATGACCTTTCACCTTTGACCTGCTAACTGAGGCCTGTAGAGCCTGAGAGGGAAGTAATTTCTCTGACGTTGGGACGTTTTCCTGTCTGGACTTTAGGTGGTTTGGAGATGACCTTTGACCCTTCTTTAAGGCGACTGCTGATATATCTCCTTTCCTAACCCTGTTAGTTTTGTTGACATGAGTGAAAACCTAAACCTGCCAGTGAGCAAGTCTTCCTTCTAGCTTTCAAAATAAAATACTTAATAAATAGAAAAGTCCTAAAGCAAGTTCAGCATTACTACTGGAGCATGTTGGCTTTTCAAAGTAAAGTTCCACATCAGAACAAAAATAGTTGTGGAAAGATACAATGTTTTTTTCAAAATAAAAGCTTTAATATGTCATAGCTGTTCTGCACTAAGTTAACCTAGCCGGCCCTTCAAAATAAAACTCATGTTTTGTAAGACAGATTAGAGATCTGAACCAGACCAGAACAAATGACCTTTCAAAATAAAGCTCACAGACATGAACAGTTTAGCTTTTCCCTGGCTCTGTTGTTATAAAGGAATGAAAAGCAGCTCAGTGAAGCGTTACAGAGTAAGTCACTTAAAGATTTATTTTTCTTGAAGCAGTTCAGGAGATCAAATCACTTTCTAATGATTCATATTTTTCATCTCTGCAGCTCCCAGGAAGCCACTGCAGGCGGGAACATGAAAAGCAGATGCAAAGTGTTGAATCAGAGGTTGCTCCACTCCGTTGCCATGGTGTTGCGTTGCCACGGCGTCGCTATGGGGACGCCGAGGGTCACTCGTGGTGAGGTCACATCTCCGTGATCCTCCTATGGGAGGCGGCGGACGCTAATCCACTTACGGCTGACCGGCTCAGAGAGAAACAGAGCAGACGGATGTCTGAGCGAGAGGCAGGAGGGATGGACGGCTTCCAGGTCAGAGCATCATCTGTTTCCAGGCAGAACAGGACAATAAACTCGGGCTTCATATCACAGCACAAATTATTCTGCATTAATGAACATTTTCAACAACTCAGTGTGAATTACAGCCACAAACTGCCAACTTAAACTTTTACCCCAAGGTAGTAACCCTAACTAAACAGCTAGCTGCGCTAACACTAAAGCAGTCATCAGAAACAATAGTTCTGCTAACGATAAAGCGCTATGCTAACACGGTATTTAGTGGAAGCTAATGCTAAAGCAATAATAATTTTTAATAGGAGATAAATAAAACTTCATGACAGATGTTGGACTGAATGTTTACAAGCAGAAAAGTACAAATAAAATTTATCAGGAAAAACTAATTTAGGGGAAGCTAGCTCTGCTAGAAATTAGCTCTGCTATTAGCATATTAGCAGAAGTGAGCACTAACACTGCAGGCAGTTTAAACTGCTAACAGCTGAACTTCTGAAAAAGCAGAAGAAAGAGCACAAGATGCTTACTCAGCAGCTTTAGCTGATTTAAAAATAACCACAACATCAGCAAATATCTGAGTATAAATAGTCTGACAAGAATCGGGTCGTGTTTTAATAAATAGAGAAAATAAAACTGACCCAGTGACCGAACTGCTCTAAACAGAGGCTGTTTAAGCTAGCAGCCAGATTATTGTTATTAAACTAGCAACCAGATTATTGTTATTAAGCTAGCAGCCAGATTATTGTTATTAAGTGAGCAGCCAGATTATTGTTATTAAACTAGCAGCCAGATTATTGTTATTAAACTAGCAACCAGATTATTGTTATTAAGCTAGCAGCCAGATTATTGTTATTAAGTGAGCAGCCAGATTGTTGTTATTAAACTAGCAACCAGATTATTGTTATTAAGCTAGCAGCCAGATTATTGTTATTAAGTGAGCAGCCAGATTATTGTTATTAAACTAGCAGCCAGATTATTGTTATTAAGCTAGCAGCCAGATTATTGTTATTAAGTGAGCAGCCAGATTATTGTTATTAAGCTAGCAGCCAGATTATTGTTATTAAACTAGCAACCAGATTATTGTTATTAAGCTAGCAGCCAGATTATTGTTATTAAGTGAGCAGCCAGATTATTGTTATTAAACTAGCAGCCAGATTATTGTTATTAAGCTAGCAGCCAGATTATTGTTATTAAGTGAGCAGCCAGATTATTGTTATTAAGCTAGCAGCCAGATTACTGTTATTAAGATAGCAGCCAGATTATTGTTATTAAACTAGCAGCCAGATTACTGTTATTAAGATAGCAGCCAGATTATTGTTATTAAGCTAGCAGCCAGATTATTGTTATTAAGCTAGCAGCCAGATTATTGTTATTAAACTAGCAGCCAGATTATTGTTATTAAGCGAGCAGCCAGATTATTGTTATTAAGCTAGCAGCCAGATTATTGTTATTAAGCTAGCAGCCAGATTATTGTTATTAAGCTAGCAGCCAGATTATTGTGATCCATCTCTGAATGTGGATTAATCATTTCTTCAGTTTTTCAGGACCAACATGTCAAACCGTTTTGGTTTGGGGTTTGGAGCGTCGTCCTGCCAGCAGAGTGCAGATGAGGCTCAGGTGACACCAAGAGACCCAACGTGTCTGACAGTAATATCCCACATCATGATGCTGCCACCACCAGCCTTAAAACCGCAGTAAGCTGCTTAGTGGAGTCATGACTTCATGTTACACCAAATTCTGACCCAAACGTCAGAAACTCATCAAACCATCTGATCATATTATAATCCTGATTCTTTATCATTCATTCTGATGCTTTCAGGGATGTAATTTATCCTGGTCTTACAGTTTCCAGCTGATTCAGATTTTTAACCAGATTTTATCCCATTTTATTTGCCTTTTAACTCCGTTTTTGTTTTTCTGTAACTCAACCTGTGAATCTCCCCTTATCTTAAAGCTTAAAATCTTCCAACAGCTATTTATGCATATTCTGATACATGTCTTCCTTCCACTAAACTTTCCACTGATGCTTGGATATAGCGCCTAGCTTCTTTAGTAATGATCTTTTCTGTATTTTCATATTTAAATAATCTGAAATGTAAAATCTAACTGAATTTGACCAAGTGATGCAGATGGGATTTCAACTTCCCCTATAATGGATCTGAATGATAGTTTTCTGTATTATTTTTTAAAACCATAAACTGTTAGATAACGTGTTTAATGCTGAGTGAAGCAGCAGCTGGAGGGAAGAACCGGGAAGCGGCGGCTCGGCCTCCGGAGGTGACCGGGGAATCCTGCTCTCTGCGCCGGCAGGCAGAGCCTCCTCCTCGGCCACTGCCCCTCCTCCCCTCCCTCTGCCCTGGTTGCGCGTTGGGGGATCCGATGACGTCACAAACACACACTCAGACACACACACGGCCATGCAAGCGCATGTGCACGCCCCCCCCCCCTCGCTCTCTCGGTCCGCAGCTCCGTCTCTCTCTCCTCTCTCTGCTGCTATTCTGGGAAGTGGCGCTTGGAATAACCCCCGTGTGAGCAGAGTGTGTGCGTGTGTGTCTCCTGATTTCGCCCCGACACACACACACACACTCACACACACACACAGCTAGAGGCTCACAACACAGCCAGATCACTGAGTGTCTGTCTGCAGCAGAGCAGCTCCGGCAGCTCCGCTCTGCTCGGAAACCAAACCTTTTAAAAACGGATTTCGGACATTTTTCTTTGGTTTTACGCGGAACCTTCGCCTCTCCTGTGCGGCTCCGCTGTTTTCTGCGCCCGCTGTGGATTTTTACCAGCCATCTTCTGCTGTCGGAGAGCCGCCAGGGCTCGTTCCGGGATCGGCTCCACTGTCAGCGGGCTGCTGCTGTTGTCATTCCGCGCAGGCTGAAGGTAAGCAACCAAACCTGCCCGGACGGGTTTTACGCACAACGCGGAGGCAGAGCGGCTGTTTGTGCGCCATGCCAGCCGATCCGCGCCGCTTTCTGACCAGTTTAGCCTGGAAGGGCAGCGCTGTGCAGGGGGAATACCCTGGGCAGCGTTTCACTGCATGCAGATTACCCGGGTTGCGTAACATCCTGAGGAATTCACAGCAGCCAAAGCGGCTTGGCGGCAGCAGGGGGGTGGTGGGGGGTTCGGGGGGGGGGGGGGGGGCAGAGGTCATGCTGGAGGAGGTCAAGCTTTGAAAAGTGAAAGGTGTGATTTTAGTCGCGCTGTTGAAGTTGGTGTCTGATTGAAGCCTGTCTGCTTTAAAGGGCCACTCCGCTGTTTCCTGGGGAAAACTGTCCAGCCACACTAAACAGTTCAGCCAGCAGAAATCAGAACACGCCACAAACGAATCCTGGAGATATGGAAAAGTGCAAAAAGCCATGACTGATACTGAAGCTATCAGAACCTTTAGGTCCTGAGTTTGACCTCTGACCTCTGACATCAGTTTGACTTTATTAATATTCCAGTTTATTTCCCAATTGACTCCAGTGATTCCTGCTGGTCCATTTCAGGAACTGAACCAGATTTCTTTGCTTCGTCTGCGACCTTTGACCTTTGACCCTGTAGATCAAAACCTGGTGAAACAGTTTCAGTGTTTATGTTTTTATTACAATGTTTAAATTCCTTATTCTGACTTAAAAATGTTAACATTTTGAGTGCAAACAAACTAAAGTAACATTAATTTCAGGTTCAAAGTTCAAAGTTCATGACCTTCCCAGGTTCAGGATCTCAGCTTGTGGCTGAATATTTAAACTTCACGTTCAGTGATTAGTGAAGAAATCTGATTGAAAACTGATTTTTATTGATGACTCTGGTTCTGATGTCTGGACCCGATCAGAACCTCAGAAAGCAGAAAGAAACGTCAATAACAGAATTAAAACCTTTTAATGCTTTTATGTTCAACATTATGAATAAACTGCTGTGAAAATCAATTTCAGACGATCCAGAAGAATCTGAAACGGTGGAAAATTAAAATGACCCGCAGCTGACCTTTGACCTCCAGGGTTTCTTGAGCCAGAAAACGATGCGTTTGTCTGAATGTATTCAGTTTATTTGTTGAGCTGATCACAGATCAGAATAATCTGATTCTGTTATGGTTTGTGGCGTTTGGAGCTTTAAATTTATGTTTGATGTTCTCATATAAATAGAGGTTATGTTTTTGATGTTTTTAAAATATTTACATATTTTCAGCTGAACCCGGTTCTGACCCAGTGGGTGAAATCATTTTTATTATTTTGTATTTCTATAAACGGAATAAAGATTTTCCAGCTGTTTGGTAGCTTTAGCTTCTGTTATTGTGCTGCTATAGCATGTTAGCGTTAGCTTTGCTAAGTATTGTGCTGCTATAGCATGTTAGCGTTAGCTTCGCTAAGTATTGTGCTGGCATAGTGTTAGCAGAACCAGTGGTTCTGGTCAGTGATTTAGGGTTAGCACAGCTAGCTTTTGAGCTAGCAGTGAATTCTGATGAACAGTTTGTTTTTTGGAGGTGGAGGTTAGTTTTGGGTTTGACTCGTCTGATTCATGTGGTTTTAAAACTGAACCTGATTAATAAAATTACATTTTATTCGTTTTAAAGACAAATGATCTGAGTTGTTTTCCTGTGCCTCAGTGGCAGGAGGTTCAGTTCCTCCTGTCTCCTGCCGATGTGCCCCTGGGCAAGGCGCTTTAACCCCAGATGAATGTGTCTGTAGTATAAACTGAGCCCGGTCCGTTCAGGTTCGAGGCGGTTCTGCCGTAGAAAGAGGGAACTGTCGCTTTAAGAGGAAGCTGTGAATCGCAGAGCAGCTTCAGTGAGTTTCAGTTTGACTGTGAGGAGTCCGGGCTGCAGGCTGACCCCGCCGCTCTCTGCTCGGTATTTCCTCGTTTCACATCAAAGTGACATTCCTCAGATTCTCCAGCAGCTGCAGCTGCTTCCCGCTCCGCCGCGGCTCCAGTTGCTGCGGGAGTTTCTCCTGCCGATGGGAGGAACTTTATCTCCTCTCATCGCGCCTTCCTCCCTCCTGAGCATGCAGACATGCGTGCGTGTGTGTGTGTGTGTGCGTGTGTGGGGGTGCGTGTGTGTGTGTGTGTGTGTGTGTGCGTGAGAGAGAGAGAGAGAGAGGCAGGAGGGACGGTGGGTGGTGTGCTGGCTGGTTCCGGGAATGTTCCATGACGTGTTGCCGTACAGAGAGGGGCCCCGGCCGGGGAGGCTGCGAGCAGCGACCGCTGCTGCGAAGTTACACAATAAAAACTAAATGATGCGATCATTTAGTTTATTTCGCCTGACATAAAGTTTTCACCATGTTATTCATACATTCCAAACAAAATGCTGGATATTTAGTTTACAGACTAAACATTGAACTTTCAAATTAAATGTTTAGTCCACAAGATAAATATTTGGATAAAGATTTAGTTGTCTAACAAAATATTTAGTGTTCAAACTAAATATTTAGCTCAAAATTGAATATTTATTGAGCTAACAAAATATATATTTTCCAAAATAAATATTTAGTTTACTAACTAAATATGAATCTAGCAACCTAAATATTTTCTTAGTAAGCTAAATAAAAATATTTATTTTCCAAACTTAACATTTATTTTTGAAATTAAATATTCACTTTAAAATATTTGGTTACTAAATATTTAGCTAGTAGTAAATACTATGTACTAGTTAAATGTTACTAGCTAGTAAACTAAATATTTAGTTTATAAACTAAATATTTATTGTGTGTATTCAGTGTTTAGTTTGTTACATTTATAAATGTCAGAATGAAACGATGAAAACTGAACTCCCACTTTGTTTTTCTCTGAAGTTAAATAAACCAAATTTTAGCTGTTAATGTTTTACAGTGTAGTCTCCTACTGCTGAGACCTGAAACAACTTTAAAACATTCATTTAACTAAGTTGTCAAACTCAACTTATTTATATTTTTTAACTCAATAACTTTACAAACCCAACATATTCACAGAAACATAATTTGATTTATTTAGACAAATTAACTCATTTCTTCAAGTTGGATCAGTTGTTTTTTTTAGTGAAGGAAAACGTTTCGTCCTCAGAGGTCAAAGGTTCAGACACAAAATGATTGCTATCCTTTAATTCCTGAATAAATAAATAAATAATCAATAAATATGGAGAGATTATCAGAGGGGAAAACGTGGATTTGATTCGGATCACTTCAGCAGAATTCCTCTGGTTCTGGTTCTGGTTATCCCGGCTCTGCCTCACATTCCGGTCTGGATCTGGACCAAATTATGTCCAAATAATTTCTGCTGCGGTGTTTGCTTTGCTTTGAATGTTATTTTGAGTATTTCCCAGATCTTCACACTTAACCTCAGCAATAAATTAAAAATTAAACTTTGTTTATATTTTCTGATTTTGCTGGAAACTACGGTGGCCTGCAGGTGCAAACATGCTGCAAACTCCAAATGACAAAACAACAACAATGCAACAGAAAATCAGAAACAGAAAAAAACGAAAACGCTACAAACTCCAAAAACGTTTGTCCTCCACGCCACCAGGGGGCGTCGATCATCGTCAGACGCTCAGTATAGACGGAACGTCTTGATCCTGTCGCAAAAGGCGATAAATCGATTAATCTCATGATAAATCAAAACAACCTCAGTCATTTCCATTTGCGTGATTTATGGTTTGTCTGCTCTGATAAAATTCTCCTCAGCAGGAAGCGCCGCCGGTTTCTGCGTCGCTTCCTGCTGGCGTTTACATCCAGCTCCTCTACGGCGGAGGGTCCCCGCAGGCGGAGCTGCCAGCAGGCCTGATGACGGTAATCAGGTGTGGATCTGGGTCGGTTCTGTTTGGGATCCGGGCCGGTTCTGTTCAGGTCCAGAGTTTGACCGTCAGACTCGTCTTTCAGCCTGAACGCTGCTGCTGCCAACATGTCGAGTTTTAAAGATGAAGCTAAATCCCCAAACCTTTGTGTAAAACCTGTGGAAGCTTAAGCTCCGCCCACAGTGCCACCAAAGTGGGCGGAGCCAAGAGCAGTGAGGGGCGTGGCCAGGTGTGCAGCGGCTGCTATAGTGACTTCTTTACCAAAACGCAACTAGCAACATTTGTAGCAACTTTTTTTAGAAAAGTGACAAAACTAGGAAGTTTCTTAAACATCAAAAACAATTAACAACAAACTTAGTGACTTTTTTAAAGTCAAAAAACAACCAGCAACAAATGTAGCAACTTTTCAAATCTAAAAACAAACTAATGACAAATCAGCAAGTGGCTAGCGATACAGCTAGCTACTTTTAAAAAAAATAAAGAGTGATTTGCGACAAGTTTGACTTTTTTATATGAAAAAGTTACTTATAATAAATGTAGCAACTTTTTAAAATTCAAAACCAACTTATGACAAATCAGCAGCAAAACGGTGACCAGCAATAAATCCAGCAACTTCTTCACCAAAGAGCAACCAGCTTTTCCTCTGTCCTGATATTTATTATCTTATTTTTCCAGTTTCATTTTCTCCATTTAATCTTCTAAATGTTATTAAATCTGTATTTGTTTTGGTTTTAGGGAAAATGCTGAAGTTACATTTTGATTCTCTTTGTTGTGTAAAGACGTAAAAAATATGAATCAAAACTTTGATGTTTTCTGTCACATAAATGAAAAATGTTTGAATAGAAAACAAAACCAGAAATAAAAATATGAAAATTAAATAGCAAAAAATGAGATTAATAACACAAGGAAACGAAGTGACAGATTTTTCTTTATTTAGGTTTAAAGTAATTAAAATAATCCCAAAATATAAAACCTCACCAGATTTTCTGCCAATCTCAGTTATGTTGATGCAAATTAGAGAAGAAAATTATTTTCCACAGAACAAACTGAGGAAACTCACTGAGAATAAATATGAGCTCAAACCGTTTTCATCTGGATATTCAGCTGCTGTCCTCCAACATGGCCGACTGGAACGATGCTCTTATTTGATTTGTTGCTTTGGGTGTTTAAGTCAAACACAGGTGAGACGTTGTCCCAGTCTGCCCAGTCCGCCCAGTTTGTTGCCATGGCAGCGGTCCAGACTCCTCGGGGTGGGTCGTCCGGACAAACAGCGCCGGCGTTTGCAGAGAGAACCTGCAGCGCCGCAAACATCTGGATTCAGCTGCTTCCATTTAACCCAGAGCAAACTGGGAACGAACTGGGGAGCAAACTGGGAATGAACTGGGAGCAAACTGGGAGCGAACTGTGAGCGAACTAGGAGCAAACTGGGAGCAAACTGGGAACGAACTGGGAGCAAACTGGGAGCGAACTAGGAGCAAACTGGGAGCAAACTGGGAGCGAAACCCGGAGCAAACTGGGAACGAACTGGGAGCAAACTGGGAGCGAACTAGGAGCAAACTGGGAGCGAACTAGGAGCAAACTGGGAGCAAACTGGGAGCGAAACCCGGAGCAAACTGGGAACGAACTGGGAGCAAACTGGGAGCGAACTAGGAGCAAACTGGGAGCAAACTGGGAGCGAAACCCGGAGCAAACTGGGAACGAACTGGGAGCAAACTGGGAACGAACTGGGAGCAAACTGGGAGCGAACTAGGAGCAAACTGGGAGCAAACTGGGAGCGAAACCCGGAGCAAACTGGGAGCGAACTGGGAGCAAACTGGGAGCAAACTGGGAGCGAAACCCGGAGCAAACTGGGAACGAACTGGGAGCGAACTAGGAGCAAACTGGGAGCAAACTGGGAGCGAAACCCGGAGCAAACTGGGAACGAACTGGGAGCAAACTGGGAACGAACTGGGAGCAAACTGGGAACGAACTGGGAGCAAACTGGGAACGAACTGGGAGCAAACTGGGAGCAAACTGGGAGCGAAACCCGGAGCAAACTGGGAACGAACTGGGAGCGAACTGGGAACGAACTGGGAGCGAACTAGGAGCAAACAGGGAGTGAAACCCGGAGCAAACTGGGAACGAACTGGGAAAGAACTGGGAGCGGAGTAGGAGCAAACTGGGAGCGAAACCCGGAGCAAACTGGGAACGAACTGAGAACAAACTGGGAGCGAACCCAGCCCAGCTGAAGCCAGGCGGAGTGGTTCCTCCGGGTCCGTCCGCCCAGGTTCTCCTGCAGGAGGGAAGAAGATCAGGCTGGACGCAGGAAACATGAGCTGAGGATGATGAAGGTGTAGAAAATGAAGGAAACTTTTTCTGGCCTCGTTTCTCAGCCTCTGTGTTCAGCTTCCTGCCTCAGACGGTGGAGCTAATTCAGAGTTTTGTAACCAGGAAATCCCAAATGACTCAACCGACTCCGGGTTTTCCTCCTGCAGGATGCTGACTAAGGCTCCGCTGCGTCACGACCGGATCATCTTCAGAAACCCAAACCACTCCGTTCCTCAGCTTCCCAAACTTTTTCTCTGCTGCCTGTTGGTCTATGGCTCAGCCATCCAGCTGTAGGGACGTTTTTCTGTTTCCGGACGTTTTTCTGTTTCCGGGTCGTTTCTCTGTTTCCGGGACGTTTCTCTGTTTCCGGACGTTTTTCTGTTTCCGGGTCGTTTTTCTGTTTCCGGGACGTTTCTCTGTTTCCGGACGTTTTTCTGTTTCCGGGTCGTTTTTCTGTTTCCGGGTCGTTTTTCTGTTTCCGGGACGTTTCTCTGTTTCTGGACGTTTCTCTGTTTCCGGGACGTTTCTCTGTTTCCGGGACGTTTCTCTGTTTCCGGGACGTTTCTCTGTTTCTGGACGTTTCTCTGTTTCCGGGACGTTTCTCTGTTTCCGGGACGTTTCTCTGTTTCCGGGACGTTTCTCTGTTTCTGGACGTTTCTCTGTTTCCGGGACGTTTCTCTGTTTCCGGGACGTTTCTCTGTTTCCGGGACGTTTCTCTGTTTCTGGACGTTTCTCTGTTTCCGGGTCGTTTTTCTGTTTCCGGGACGTTTCTCTGTTTCTGGACGTTTCTCTGTTTCCGGGACGTTTCTCTGTTTCCGGGACGTTTCTCTGTTTCCGGGACGTTTCTCTGTTTCTGGACGTTTCTCTGTTTCCGGGACGTTTCTCTGTTTCCGGGACGTTTCTCTGTTTCTGGACGTTTCTCTGTTTCCGGGACGTTTCTCTGTTTCTGGACGTTTCTCTGTTTCCGGGACGTTTCTCTGTTTCCGGGACGTTTCTCTGTTTCCGGACGTTTTTCTGTTTCCGGGTCGTTTTTCTGTTTCCGGGTCGTTTTTCTGTTTCCGGGACGTTTTTCTGTTTCCGGACGTTTCTCTGTTTCCGGGACGTTTTTCTGTTTCCGGGACGTTTTTCTGTTTCCGGGACGTTTTTCTGTTTCCGGGACGTTTTTCTGTTTCCGGGACGTTTTTCTGTTTCCGGGACGTTTTTCTGTTTCCGGACGTTTCTTTGTTTCCGGGACGTTTTTCTGTTTCCGGGCGTTTTTTTGTTTCCGGACGTTTCTCTGTTTCCGGGACATTTTTCTGTTTCCGGACGTTTCTCTGTTTCCGGACGTTTTTTTGTTTCCGGACGTTTCTCTGTTTCCGGACGTTTTTTTGTTTCCGGACGTTTTTTTGTTTCCGGACGTTTCTCTGTTTCCGGACGTTTCTCTGTTTCCGGACGTTTTTTTGTTTCCGGACGTTTCTCTGTTTCCGGGACGTTTTTCTGTTTCCGGGACGTTTCGCTGTTTCCGGGACGTTTTTCTCTTTCTGGACGTTTTTCTGTTTCCGGACGTTTCTCTGTTTCCGGACGTTTTTTTGTTTCCGGACGTTTCTCTGTTTCCGGGACATTTTTCTGTTTCCGGACGTTTCTCTGTTTCCGGACGTTTTTTTGTTTCCGGACGTTTCTCTGTTTCCGGACGTTTTTTTGTTTCCGGACGTTTCTCTGTTTCCGGGACGTTTTTCTGTTTCCGGGACGTTTCGCTGTTTCCGGGACGTTTTTCTCTTTCTGGACGTTTTTCTGTTTCCGGACGTTTCTCTGTCCGTTTGCTCCAACCTGTTACATATCTGATATCATAACTCATAACTGAACAAAGTTTCCTGATGCTGCGCCGCCAGCAGCAGCCTCCAGTGACTCACTGAGAATCTGCAGCCGCTATTTGGTGCCGACACTGAAAATGAAAACTACGAATCGATGCAACCCACGAATATGAAACCTGATCCAGAACTGCTGCCGAGTCTGAACTCTCATTTTCACTCACAGGTTTTGCTTTGACACAGAACTGAAATGTTGCATGTTTGTGTCTCTGGATCATTTCATGTTCATAAGTGAAAAACTCTTTTGGTCACGAGGAAGTGAAAACCTGAAGGTTTGGAGTTTCTTCATTTCCATTTATTCCCAACAAGAAAACAGACAGAAAACTTCAAAGGATGAAAAACGAGCAAAACAAACGGAAACAGAAAACGAGTCTCAGGAAGAGAAACTGAATCCCTCCATCTGCTGCAGACGACGGGGTCAGAGGTCACCCACACAACATCAAACACTGAAGATGTGATTTCAGATTTTTATCACCTGGGCCAAATAAACATAAATAATAATTGTGTTTTTAATGGTCATGCAGAGGCGGCCCCAGGGGCTCTGGGGCCCTGGGCTGAGTTCTGCTGGGGCCCGTTTCACACGGTTCGTTCTGGATCAACTTGTTTTACAGTTAATTAGAAACCCAGCGGCCCTGCGACAGACTGGCGACCTGTCCAGGGTGTACCCCGCCTCTCGCCCGGAACGTAGCTGGAGATAGGCACCAGCAACCCTCCCGACCCCATTAGGGACAAGGGTGAACAGAAAATGGATGGATGGATGGATAGAAACCCAGCGTTGAATTAAAATGTTATGATTCATATTGTTATTAATTCTCACTGATCTGTTGAGTGGAAATGAAATTCTTTAAACTTTGATGCTTTTCTGGTTGAGTTCAAACTGTGCAGCCGCAAAGTCTGCTTCTGCCTCAGGCCGGCCCTGGCAGCCACAGACCAACCTTATTCCTCATCTGTGGCTTTTTCTCTGCCGCTCATCTCAAACTAATTTACTAGATTAAAACGAGTCGCATGAAGAGCATCTGTAGCTCTGAGACAGATTGTGGTGAAACACTCTTATGCTAACAGTGGAGCCAGTTTCCATTTAGCTCTTTACCATTTAACGCTCAGTAACTAAATGTACTAATCATTGTGACTGTTTGGACAACCTGCTAACTTTGTTTCTTTCTGTTTTCAGACTCGGATGTTTGAGCTGCAGGACAAAACGGCTGCTGAAGGTAAGATCCTCAGTCACAGCAGGAAGACCTGCTGGCTGCTCGTCCTTCTGGTTCTTTGGGACGTTCTGGGAGCCAGAATCAGCTGATCCAGACGTCAGCAGGGTTTTGTTTTCTCTGAATGCCCAGGATAAAATCTGCTCTCTATTTCAAACCCACAGTTGGATTAAATCTGAGAAATGATGCCACGATTCGCCAGGAGAGAGAATGTTACAGGAGCTTTACCAACAGCCATGACTGGGATTTAAAATGGCAGATGCTTTAGTCAGACGAGGCGTTTATTTAACCGCTCGCTTGTTTTCTCCTGGCTGGTTGCCTTGACAACCGCCTGGCTTCGTTATCAGAGGTGTGACCACAGCTGAACGTGTAAATGACAAACCTTCCCTCTAAGATGGAAAGTTTTCCCAGCCATGCTCTGAATCCTTTAAGGAGCCGGTCACCGGGGCCTCGGGCCCCTGGCGGTTCGGCCCCTGGCGCTCTGGGCTCCGGTTCTTCGGGCCCCGGCGCTTTGGCCCCCGGCACTTCGGGCCCCGGTGCTCCAGCAGTCCGCGCTGCAACGCTCCGGCCCCCGGTGTTCCCGCCGGGTTCCTGGCTGAGATGCTAGAAAAACTTTCCTGATGTGGAAAACATCTGGATGATTCCTGTTACAGAAAGTGATGGGAAAACCTCCAGCTGCTTATTTTGTTTATCTGCATTAAAGTGGTGAAATTATTTTTCTTTCCATAATTTTAATCTAAAAATAAATTTTTGGGGTAAATTTGAAAACTATTGAATAATATTTAAAACGGTAGGATGTCAGACATTTATTACTCTGCTCTCAGTTATTAATGATTATATTTCTACGTTTTGGTCAGAGATTTCATTTGGAAAAGTTTTTCTTCTGCTTAAAACTGGTGATTTTGGAATCTTGTTATTTGTTTGTATGTTTTCTTTTCATTTCAGTCTTTTGCTCATAAATTGTTTAGTTTTCTGCCTGATGACGTCATTTAGACGTTAAGTCGATACTTTTAACTTTAAAGTATTTTAACGCAGTGCTACGTCTCTGGTAATAATAATAACTCATAAAGATAATCTGACCCTGCTGTTTAACCGGTTCAGTTGGTGAGGTGTGAACTCTAACTGACCTCTGACCTCTCACCTCTGGTCCTCCAAACCTCGGTCTGGGTTTGGTTTGAATGTGAACGCCAAGTGGACCAGAGACGGCTACAAAAGCAGGCAGTGGACTACAGCGCAGGGCATTCTGGGTAAATCCAACCAAAGCTAACGTGCTAGCCTAGCGCTAGCAGCAGAAATGGCTCCTGGTCTTCAGCCAAAGACTAAAGAAAAATCCTCCAACACTAAAATCTGACGCCTCCATCTTGTTTCCATCTGGTGAAGAAGGAAGTTGCTCTCAGTGTCTTCAGAGGTTTTTGTGTCGTTTCCTTCAGTGGTTGTCGGTGCAGCGCCCCCACAGGCCAGGAGGGGAACAGGTTGCTCAAAGGATTTGGTTGGTTTGGACCTCAATCGAACCGAGTCTCCTGGACTATCAGGCGGAAAATCAACCAGAAGTGAAACCTGTCAGGTTCTGCTGCTTATGGGACTTTTAGTTTTATCCTGCTCAAACCAGGCGATGTTAAACAGAGCGAGGGTCTTCAGTTCAAACTGTACTCTGTATTCAGACTGACCCAAACTTCAATACGAGACAAATTGTTCAACTATGTAGTTATCCGACCACAAAGAACCAAAGCTGCAGTAAAAAGCAGCGCTGTTTTGGCAGTAAACTCTAGAAATGGGGCTGAACATCAAGATGCTGTTTTCTGGATCATAAACAGCTCAGAACAACTCCGAACCCGTTAAATAAATAATCGGAATGAAACGGGAAAAACATAAGAAGCAGATGGAGACGCGGCTGCCATGGTAACCGCTGTTGGTCCGCTGAACACAAAACAAAAGTGGTGCGAACAAAATAATTAGACGGGTCTCTGCTGGGTTAACGGGCGGACAGGGAAATGGGAACATTCACACGCTCGCTTCCTCTGGCAGCAGACACGCGTTCGCTCTGACGGAGACGGCAGAAAAAAGCCTTGAGGTGAAGAGGAAGTGTGTGTGTCCTGTTGCCATGGCGACCACAGCTTGGTACAAGCGGTGCACGCTGCGCCCTTGACAGCATCGCATGAAGAGTGAGTGCAAGGCATAAAACCGGGAATTATGATCTGAAGTACTGATGAAGAGGAGCGTGTGTGTGTGTGTGTGTGTGTGTGTGTGTGAGTGTGTGTTCAGTCACGGAGTGAGATAACAGAGCAGCAGACTTTGAATAGCACTGAGGGATGTGAATGTTGCCGAAACAGCAGCAGTTAGTTTGGTTCCCGTTTCCTCTAAGCCACCAGAGTCCACTGGCTCTTTGTTTGTGCATTCAAATGGGATGGAAAGCAGAGTGTGTGTGTGTGTGTGTGGGTGTGTGTGTGTGTGGGGGTGTCACTCTGTGTGTGTGTGTGGGGGGGGGGGGGTGTGTGCATCGTGGTTCTGAGTACAGTGCGGTGCAATAAAGAGTTTTGGTTTTGCTTCTGCATCATTCCTCATGCAAATAACCTCCTTGCTGCTGCAGCCTGCTCACTTCCTGTTCACTTCCTGCTCACTTCCTGCTCATGCTCTGTAGGTGTGCATGCGAGGTGAAGCTGTGGATGAGTGTGTGCATTTCTGCATTTGCACATGCATTAGTCTGCTCATGTGTCAGACCTCTGACTCTCTGGCTGCATGAGAAGATCTTCATTTTTTCTACCATTTTCCCAGAACAGTCCGACTTTAGATCCGTTTAAATCTTCGTTGGTCGTTCTTGTGGCTTTTTCAGGGTCTTTAAACTTTTGTTTTGACTTTAACATTTTTCTCCAGTTTCTGGTTTCAGTCTTTCCGTCGTTTTTCTGTTTTCAGACGTCAGGACTGAACTCCAGTCATGGACTTGAGTCTCATTTCAGTGTCAGTGTCTCTCAGGTTGGTTTGGTAACGTACGGTGTCCCTCAGGGGTCAGTTCTTGGCCTCCATATCTTCAGTCTTTTTGATCAGAGCCGCTCTTTTCAGCTCAAAGCATTTCAATGACGAAAACAGAAACGCTGCGTTACAGAGGAATAATGAAGAAAAGTTCAAATATGGACTAAAATCAATGATGATCTAAAACTAACTGAGGTTTTGATGTTCAAAGTATGGCCCGGGGGCCGTTTGTGGCCCTTAGGCTGAGTGTGTTTGGCCCCAACTGCAGTTCAGTACAGATGTTATCCATCCATAGGTGGTGATATAAATGGAGAGTTTTTATTTTTAATCAGGTTGATAATTTTCTCAAAATGGAAAATGTTAAATAAAACAAACCTTAGTAGAGATTAAATCAGCTTTTATTTAAACGATTAAACGTAGCGAGTGTTTAGAAAGAAAGACTCGTGTTCCTATAACTGGGAATTTTAAAATTAGATGCTTTTCTTCTGGATCAGTGATGAAAAATATCCATTTCTTAGCAACTCGTCTTTGATCTTTTTCCAAAATAATTTGACGTTTGGCAGATGATGCCGAATCAGAAACAGCATAAAAGCAGAAAAGTGATTATTGTTGTAATGAGAGTTGAGGTTTGAAGGTGTAGAAACCTTTTTCTCTTCTTTATTTTCTGTGTTTATTGTTCTGTCATGTTTTATAAATCCCAGTGTTTCCCATTCTTCCCATCATTCCCAGTTCTTTTCCTGCTCCTGGTTTTAGTCTCTTAACTTCTCGCTCCAGATCCGTTTTGCTCTCATGTTTCGACTTGCGGCTCCTTCGTCTCTCGCGGCCTTCCTCTTCCTCCCGTCCCGTCGGGGAACAGGTGGCATGTCGCCCCGTGGCTTCCTGCCCTTCCTCTGTAAACATGAGGGACGGAAGGAGGAGGAGGAAGAGGAGGACGGGTTGGTTTGAAGCCTGTGATTTTTGGGGATGGAGAGGAAGAAAGAGAGCAGCAGGTGCCTGGATGTGAAGCACTCAGAGATAATCGCTACTCAGATATTTCTGACCCGACCAGCATGACATAATTTCCTGTCTTCACACAGGAAGCTGCTGGAGAGTCAGAGAAACTCGACGTCTCTCAGTTTCTTACATAAAAGCCTGACGTTTACCTCAGCACTGCTGTTAGCCGCAGCTAAATGCTCCAGCTGCTCCTGAAATCTCTTCTCTCTGCAGCAGTTTAATCTTAATCCCACGATGCACTTTCTGCGTTTGACATATTTGTGAAAACGTCGGATTGAGGTTGTTCCTGCAGTCGCTCGGATTAGCTAGCTAACCCCAGATGCAGAGCTTTAGGAGCGATTAGCTCCACGCTAGCTCACTCTCAGAGCATTAAATCTTAAGGCTAGCGCAGCTGGCTAGCATCTCGTGCTTCCTGTCAGTCAAGGGAGATGGGATTAGCACATGCTAACGGCGTTAGCGCCTTCAGACGGTGGAAATAAATCTGCTGTGAAGCAGAGATGACTGATGCAGGACGGTTTTAGGTTTTCATGTTTAAAATGTAACTTTTTAAGGTTTTTATTAACGCTGTCCATCAATTAAAAAATGTAATCAGATTAATCACACTGTGATTACTCTGATTAATCAATAAGTTTAACTTTGAAGTATGAAATATAAATCTGCACCCTCCTCCTGTCGCCTCCAAACCGTTAAAATGAAGCAGATTATGGGATGTTGTGGTGGAGCAGCGGTGGAGCACAACCCACATCAGGAGGCCTCAGTCCTCTGCACGGCCGTCGCAGGTTCGATTCCCGGCCTGGTGACCTTTGTCTTCCCTCTCGTTACCTACTTTCCTCTCATTGCACTTTCAAATAACAGAAACTATAATCTTGGAACTGGAGCAAAAAAAACAAAAGATTCTGTGACCACCCGCTTCGGATGTTATCATCCCATAGAATGGCGATTATCAGTGGTTATCAGCCCCATTGAATGGCCTCAGTTGGTCCCTGCTCTACCTGCTAGCAGGCTGTTATCAACCGTTATCAACCATTCTATCGGTGATAACAGCCGCTTGTCGCTAATAGAACCTTTTTTTTTAACCTTTTTTTTAAAAACCTTTATTTATAATTTATCTGCGAATTTGAACAGGATATTAAGAATTTACTAAAAATACAAAAGCCAAACGTATCCGTCATAAGATTTTAATTAGGTATTGTAACAATCGTTACAGTATTTAAAAACAACTCACTAAAATCTAAAACCGGAGTTTTTTGTTTATTTTTGTTCGCTTTTTTAAAGACCTATATTTCCAATATGCCTTTTATTTCTTTGGATTTTTTCCAATAATTCACTCAAAATAAATGCCAAAATTTAACATACTTGGTTAATTTTATTGGATCTTTACAAGACGTGTTCTCTCAATACATGCCGTGTTTTTATCTTCCGGTCGTGCAATTTTATTTATATATATATATATATATATATATATATATATATATATATATATATATATATATATATATATAAGCATACAATGAAATTAAAAGGTATATTCTAGAGTTATGTAGTGTTATGAGTTGTCCAACCTCATAGCCTTCCACTAGGTGGCTGTATGTACATCCGAAGTTGCTTGCAATCCATTAATAATGATAAGAAGAAGTTAGGGTTGGCCCTAATCTTATTTTTAATTAAAAAAATTAAAAAGAAAAATACGGATGGATTTGCTCATATGATTATATGAAAATCTGTGTTTGTACCATATGAAAATGTTTAATATTTGTATTAGTAGTAATAATAATAAATTACGGATTGAACCCGACAAAACATTAGAGAAGAAGAAGAAGAAGCTTACGTCATTCGACGCGACACTTTCCACGGTCGGAGCTGGTGAGTAGCCCCTGAATCTGTCAAATAAAAATGTAGTAAAAAACCTCAAAAGACCGAAAGTCTACATTTATAAATCTGCTGATGGTAGTTCTATGAGTTAATGTTAGCGAGTATGTGGCACAGCATGTGTTTGTACAGATTTAGACACGTTTTTAACCCTATTTGGTAGAAAAAAGGCCTTTTATATATAATATACCTTTTAAAAGCCAGTCACATTCAAATGTAGCTGTCCTTCATACCTTTAATAACAATGTGCTAAAATTTTGTTTCATATATCTTAAAAAACCGTATACTTTTCAGTATACTAGTTTATATCAGTATATTGATTTAATGTTAGGATTCTATCATACAGTTCATTACATTTCATCGTTTCCCACAGTGTATTATAAGCCCTGAGGCCATCATTCTTTATTTGTTGCCCCACCAGGCTAAGCATTGTTTATTTATTTAAGTCTTTGTAAAACGTTTGCATTTTCTATGACTTTATAGTTATTGTTCAAGTATTAATCTTCCAATCTTTCAATAACACATAATTCTCAAAATGTAATTTCAAATTTCCCGTCAACTTTTAACATTTTTTATCTCAAAAACATGGCCACCTACAGGATGACTGACTGTCATAAAACTCAACCACCGGGCTTACCATGTTTTCTGGGGGATACCCTGCAAGCTCAATGCATGCTAATATTTATTTATCACATACCAGAAAAAACATCTACCTTCTGTTTATTCATAGTCATTGTTGTATTTTCTGTCTTTGTTTTAGGTTCAATGTCAAGAAGAGGTATGTGTAGCATCTCTTAAACATTGAGCTATACAGCGAGATCTAAGAAAATATGTGTTTGTCCTGAATATTATTTTTTTATATGCTCTGCTTTTTTTCATTTCATGATAAGAGAGAACACATATCTCGGAGGAAGTGAAGGTCTTCCTCCAGAAAGCCTATAAAGAAGGGATGACCAGGGTGGGATCTCCACTGGTTGGAGCGGCATCCCAGGCCACTGGCTTGCCACCGTTTGTCATTGATGTATGTTTACCAAAGTTCTTTCTAGCCGTTCAATTTCAGAATTCAGAAGGCAAGATGCAATTTTATATAAAAATAAATTCAAGCTTCCTGTTTTGTAACAAGACTTTTGTGTTTTTTAGAACTGGATTGGAAACTATAGAAGAAAAAAGCCATCTTCTTCTCAACCTAAAAACAAGAAGTTATACACCAAGGACCTGTCTGGTTACAACCTGTTCTGCAGGGATCAGTTAAAGAACAAAGGTGAGAGAGGATTTACTGTAGCTGTTATGTTGACAAGCATTGTTGTGTGTATAGCTAGCCTGATCATTGCAATTCTCACTTACAGCACAGCCTTTGCTTTCTCCCCTTGACTCGGATTATCTCCCGCAGACGTTTCATTGTGCCAATCAGTAAACAGAAGGAGAAGTTGTTAAGACTGCCAATTTTCTGTGCTGTTTTAGAATTGCAGTCCGCCTGTAGTTGTAGCAAAGTAAAGGAAGCCATTCAGTCTTTGTTGGCCTTCCAAATATGGAATTAACATGGACAGCTGCCTTGTTTTCAACATAAAAAAAATTGTAGAAATAATTACATACAAATCACACTAACCAATAGCTTAAAGTAGGGGTTCCCAAAATTGTTCCTCAATGGCCAGCACCTTGCATTTCTTAGTTCTGTTCCTGGTTTAATGCAAGGCCTATGAATAGGTTGACATGATGAAAAGTTTGTAACTTCCACCGGTGAGAGAACTAAAACATGCAGGATGCCCATCCTCAGGGCCCTAATTTTGACGACAATGAATAAAAATAAAAAGTATTAATAACAAAACTGTTTCAATATGTTTAAATATGCTGTTTACACAGAACTGATAGTAACGCTTGAGTTCAACATATTCCCATATAAAGTATAATATGTTAAACATTACTTGAAGGTATGACCTACCTTGAGATCACATTGCAACTAAACTGTTAATTGTTCTTTAGATGAGCGGAGCGTAACAGAGCCTATGGGTTTGACGGAAGTGCTGCCAAGAGAACCGACTACAGATGGTATGCATTTAAATAAATTAAGGCATTATGCTTCTTTTATGTTTTTTAAACTACATTTGTCAATAAATGACTTATTTTTCTTTATTTAGATACTACGGATGTTTGCAACATCTGCCACTGTCTGTTCAGTGATGAAAAAAAAAATGCCAAGAAGAAGTGGCGTGAGTGGCGACGTTGCAACACATGTGAGCAGTGGTCACACCTGGCATGTGGATTCAAGAAAAACTTGTCGTCATTGTCAGACTCCCAGAAGTTGAGCCTTGTTATGTCTTTCAGAGCGAAGGTGAAACATTAACATGTTTAACGTTGAAAAATTGTCTGCACTGGGACTGCAAAAAAGACACTTCTAATTTGGTCACAGTTGTGACATCTGACAGCTGTCAATGTTAGCATTTCCTGTAGTTTTTTCTTAAACAATTGATAAATGTACAATGCATCAATAAAAGCTTTTGTATTGAAAAGATATTCTGTCAAATGTGAGTGTTTTAAATAGTAAACATTTGGGTATCAAACGAACACATCAGTGAGCATGTTAGCTGAACTCATTACTATTACACTTGAAAAATTTAAACATGGTAGCACAGATAATACTCTTTAGCAAAAGAATGAGTAAGATCTTTCCTTTTAAATAAACAAATTGACCAGGTTAGAAGACGACACGTTCAGGTAAAGGCACTTTCTCCCTTCGCGAAATCGTTAGGACAGGCATGTTGATAGGACACAGCTGGAGAAGATCCCAGTGTGGGATGCAGTAGTTCCACAACGTCACGTTACTATTGGTTATCAGTGGGTGACACGCCACGTGACCAGTTACACACTTTTTGCCGCTTAATGAAAACTATTAATACGATTTGACATTAGGATTTCATTCTGTCGGATAATTTCAATTTATGACTGGAAAATGTGATTTACTTACTTTAGCAGAATTTGCTACCCACTCAGACTGGTGAGTTCAATCATGACATCGCCCCGTGTGTCAATGCACCCGCGATGGGGCGCATTCCATTTCAAATATTGAACGTGTGCCGCAACAATAAGACCCTGTGAGTTGTAAGTGCGAGGCTGTTATAAAGTAATGTATATGGTCATTGAGAGTA
Source organism: Xiphophorus couchianus (assembly GCF_001444195.1). Taxonomy (NCBI): domain Eukaryota; kingdom Metazoa; phylum Chordata; class Actinopteri; order Cyprinodontiformes; family Poeciliidae; genus Xiphophorus; species Xiphophorus couchianus. Next base: position 4,534,295 of record NC_040242.1, on the reverse strand, counting down.
TAATTGTAGTGTGTAGTGTATTAAACTATGATCAGGGCTTCACTTTTTTCTCATATTTAGTTTAGCTGCACTATTACAGATAGTATGTGTTAACAAGGAGAAGCTGTATGGGAGAGTGATGCAAAAGAAGCCTTTTCAGCAATTACGCCTCAAACAGAGCCGCTTGAGGTCTGCAAAAGCACATTTGGACGAGCCAGCTTCATTTTGGAATAAGGTCCTGTGGACTGAAGAAACAAAGATTGAGTTGTTTGGTCATAAAAAAGGGCATTATGCATGGCGGCGGGGGGGGAAAAAAAACAGCATTCCAAGAAAAACACTTGCTACCCACTGTAAAATTTGGTGGAGGTTCCATCATGCTTTGGGGCTGTGTGGCCAATGCTGGTACTGGGAATCTTGTTAAAGTTGAGGGTCACATGGATTCCACTCAATATCAACAGATTCTTGAGAATAATGTTCAAGAAGCTGATACGAAGTTGAAGTTATGCCGGGGATGGAGATTTCAGCAAGACAATGATCCAAAACACCGCTCCAAATCTACTCAGGCATTCATGCAGAGGAACAATTGCAATGTTCTGGATGGCCATCCCAGTCCAGACCTGAATATCATTGAACATCTGGGATGATTTGAAGCGGACTGTCCATGCTCGGCAACCATCACACTTAGCTCAACTGGAATTGTTTTGTAAAGAGGAATGGTCAAAAATACCTTCATATAGGATCAGTGAACTCATTAAAAGCTACAGGAAGCAACTACAGGCTGTTATTTTTGCAAAAGGCAGATCTAATAAATATTAATGTCACTTTTCTGTTGAGGTGCCCATATTTTTGCACCTGTCAAATTTTCTGTTAATGCGTACTGCACATTTTCTGTTAGTCCAATAAACCTCATTTATTTCTGTGTCTAATGGACACAGAAATATTACTGTGTCCATTAGATATATCAAACTGAAGTAGCTTTTGCAAACACCCAAATATTTATACATAAAAATGATTAAGATTAATAGGGGTGCCCAAACTTTTTCATATGACTGTATGTTGCCGCTTTCTCAGGTAGGTTACAAACAGTTATGTCATAATGCCCCAGCCGGCATACCTAGGTGGGCCCCATAAGGGAAAAAAGAGGGCAGACAGTATAGGTCCCAAAATGGTTTGTTACCATTTTCCAAAGTGGCCCATATATTTTTTTTATGTAAGCAGAGACAAATCACATAAGACTACATGTCAGAATTTTCTGGCATACAGTTGGTGTTATTTAGACTCTCTGTCTTTATATTCCTGCCTGATCCGTCCCGCTGTGTGCTTAAATTTTAATGTAATATCTGGTGTGAAGGACGTCAATATTCGCGTTGCCCTCCTGAAAAACGCAAACATCAACACTAATATTAACTGCTCTATAACCTTTTAAACAACCAGGAATGTACATGTCCTTACAGTTGCAAAACTAAATGCAAATCTAACAGTAAGATAATTCTCACTAGTCTGTGCAGCCATCTGAGTGGTGGAGCAGTGGAAGGAGCGCTTAGACAGCAAACACTCAACCTGGATGCTGGTGTGAGGGGTCTCCTAAAAAAGTAGTCAATCATCCAACTGCAGATGATATATTATGGTGCTGCTGGCATTCTTACTAAAACCAGGAAGGTAAATCAAATCAACCAGTTTGTAAGTCCCTACACAGGCTACAAATAGTCCATATTGTAAGTTTTGAAATCTGTCTGAAATATCACAGAAACACTGACGTAGCTCTTAATGAATTTTTAATACAGAGTAGTGCCCTTCAAAATAATGTAATTCTTGGATAGCAGTCAAATATTTCTCAAATATGAACATCACAAAATTTTTGTCCACTACGTTTTAGTTATTTCGTTGTTGTGCCCAAATTCAAAAATATTATGTAAAGCACATTATGCAGCATCTCAAAATTAAGAGTTAAATTCAAACTGTAAATGAAGTTTAGTCATTAACAATGTCATACTGAACAAGAACATTAATAAATGTGAAAAAGAGTACAAAGCTGTAATGAGTAAAACTAAAATGCCCTTGATTATATATAGCTTGACTTAAAAAACAGATATGTCTCAACAATATCAAAAGCAATAAACTGAGATGTTAGAACAAAAAGCTTATATGAAAATCATCAAACAATGCACTTTTTATACTGGAATATGTGCTCTTCACATAGGACAGTAAGTGGCCATAAATCATGAAGATAATTCACAATCTATGCTGTTCTCTCCTTCGTCAACATTGTCGTCATCATCCTCTTCATCCTCTCCATCGTCAATGCTTTCATCATAGTCTATGTAATGTAGATCTGGAGACATAAGTGCTTGAGAATAAGAGTTAAACTCTGGTAGGTGATGATTTGGAGGAGGGGCACCAACTTCGATAAACCTCTTGAACATGTTCATTGCACTGTACATTTTCTTTTCTAACATGATAATGTTTTGATGAAGTACAGCTTTTGAACCAGGATCTGCAGTATCATTTATAGCTGAACTTAAATGTCCATGTTGTTGATGAAGGTGAAGAATGACAGTGTTCATCTCTCTCTTAAGTAGAAGCTTTTCTTCAGCTGCCCTAGTCTTCAAATGCAGGGCTTCTATTGCTCGACTTTTTAGGTTCTTTGGAACAACACCATGATCTTCAATCTTTAAAATAAGAGAACAATTGCAAGTGGAACCTTGTTAAAGCGTAGTAGCAACATAAAGTGAATAACAGCATGTAGAAAGTTGAATAAAACCTTTAGATCAATTCTACTCACTTGTTCATCAAACAATGTGTACAGCTGGGAGGAGGCATCACACAATTCTCGAAATTCTAAATGTGATGGAAAGATGCCAGTTTGTGGAGGCCACTGCAGATTATTGTACTCTGTAACAATCTTCTTCAGTTTCCTGTTACAGGCATTCACTTGCTTGGACAGCCTTATAGCAACTCCCTGTCCATCTGTAAAGAAAGAAGAAATATAAATACTAGTAAAAATAATACAATCAACACAATATGAAAACATGATACAATAGTCATTTATTGAAGTATGTTAAACATAATAAAAGGTCAACATCTGAAATAGTGTTTATCTCAATTTGGATTTTGTGAACACAAGTAGTGGCAGCCAATTCTACACAAGATATTCAACATGACACTAAAGTTCGCATAAGGAAATCTCAGTTTGTAGGTCAAAATCTATTACTGCCAATAATTGAATGATATTTTAATTGTACTCTTAAAGTTATCCTCAGAATATAAAGACTGATAGTTCTTACAGTGACTTAATATCTGCAGTAATGCATAAGATCATTGAATGTCCATTAGAAAATGGATGTATTACAATACTCACTTATCTGTGCCTATTTACAACGGGTATTAGGTGAAAGACAGGATACACCCAAGAAACATATTCATACACCAAAGATAAATAACCATACACATCAAAAGCACATACCCATGACAAAGGACAAGTTGGAATAAACCAGTCACTTCTTACACTGCATAAAGAAGCTTAAGTACCCAGAGTGAACATATGCATGGTGCAGGGATAACATAAAGATTAAATTTAGGTTTACCACATGCTGGGATTCAACCACAAGACCTTTGAGCTTCAATTTTGCTAATGACCATACAGTCAAGAAAAGAAGTAGCGTTACCATTATATCTTCTTTTCAGGTTGAGAAGAGTGGCCCTCTCCCTTGCTTCATTTTGTGCTCGTCGTATCAGCTGACCTCTAAGTTCCTGGTCAACATCTCTCAGTGTTCTCTGGAAAATGTCATCCGAAGGGAGCCACCTTCGTTTTACACCATGGTGTCTCTCAATTATTCGAAGATCCCTGTCCAGCCTAACCACAACAAAAACAAACAAAAAAAAAAAACAACGCACAGTTTCTTTACTTGAGGCGAGAACTGTTGTTCAAATATAGAAGAGTACAAATTTCTGTCTCTTACTGTGATTCATCTTCAATGAGTGACTCCTGTTTATGTGATCCGGATCTAAAAATGAAAAGAAAGACTTTATATTGGCATAGCTTGTATAATTAGCTGAACTTAATACTTTGTCATTAATGTGGCAACATTGTAAGTCTTGTGTAAGTATTTCACAATGTTTATACATTATCTTATTATCTTACCCAGCCAATTGGGCCAGCTCCTAGGGTGTAATCCCAATACCAGTGGTGACCAAAATTTGTCCTCGAGCACCTTCATTCTGCATGTTTTAGTTCTCTCTGTGGTGGTGGTAACAACCTTTCCAGCAGGTCAATGTTCTTCTACTGAGCCATCACTGGATCCAAGTGCATTAAACCAGGGACAGAACTAAAACCTGCAAAATGCTGGCCTTCGAGGACCGACTTTGGGCACCACTGGTGTAGGATGTATTGGGATTACACCCTAGGAGCTGGCCCAATTGGCTGGGTAGAGGGAAGTCTGGGAATCCTTAATTATGTTGTTACTTGGGTGACCTGACCCCAGATAAGCAGAAGGCAATGGATGGATGATATATCCCTTCTTTAAACATGTACAAACCAACGCAGACTTGCCACCTTAACTGTGTTTAACTTAACATGTGTTGTCTTTAACTGAGCTTCCCCTCCAATCTATGTATTTATGTAGTTTTCTATATTTGTGTATCCAAGTATAAATAAATAACAACAAAGAAGAATAAAAAGTTATTCCACAATAAAAAGTCACATAAACATATATTCACGTGGGACAAGATTAATAATCATAAAGTGAAAACATAAATTTTACTAAATAAGATTTAGAATTTTGTAGAATATATATATATATACACTGCTCAAAAAAATAAAGGGAACACTTAAACAACACAATATAACTCCAAGTAAATCAAACTTCTGTGAAATCAAACTGTCCACTTAGGAAGCAACACTGATTGACAATCAATTTCACCTGCTGTTGTCAGCACATTCAACTTTGTACAGAACAAAGTATTCAATGAGAATATTTCATTCATTCAGATCTAGGATGTGTTATTTGAGTGTTCCCTTTATTTTTTGAGCAGTATATATATATAAATATATATATATATATATATACATACACATATACACAAAATTAATTAATTAAAAAATTACATAGTGTAAAAACATACCTGTGTTGACAAAAGTCTTTACATCTCTGGAGTAAACAACATGGGTACTGTGATCCCCACTTAAATGCAACACCAACTGCTGGAAAGCAGCCTCATAGCAGGTTTTCTAAAGAGACACAAAAAAGGACAGAGAAAAACCGAATTTTATGCAATTAAGAACTCATTCTCATTCTATACATATCAATTACAATATTTATTAGTACATTCAACAAAAATGAACTTACATTCCACTTTTCAGGGAGGTGCAAAGAATTTATGGGTACTGTGTAGACACAATCCTTGCAAAAAACACTGCTTCTGCTGCATTCCAGACAGCGGTATACTCCAGGTTTCTTGCACACAGAGCACATGTCAGAGAAAGGAGCGGAGGACTTATAGGACTCTTCCAAGACCTGATCTTTTAGTGTATCCCATAGGCTCAGCTCCTTCCTTTTTGCCCTGGTATACGCGGTCCCTTCTTCCTTTGAGTTTTCAGTACAAATATCATTTGATGAGGGAAAAACAGTGTTGGTGTCAGATGAGCCTGCATGTGAGGGAATGTAGGAAGATTTCGCCCGAGCACCGATGGTTTTCCGAGTTACTTTTATTTTTTTGGTCTTACAACGGACACTGCTCTTATATTTAGGCATGGTTCTAAAGTGGGAGAGAACAGAAAGAAGACAGAAATACTGTAACACCGAGAAGCATAAAATAATAATAAAAAAACAAAATTTTAGCACACTGTTAGGTATGAAGGACAGCTACATTTGAACCTGACTGGCTTTTAAAAGGTATATTATATATAAAAGGCCTTTTTTCTACCAAATAGGGTTAAAAACGTGTCTAAATCTGTACAAACACATGCTGTGCCACATACTCGCTAACATTAACTCATAGAACTACCATCAGCAGATTTATAAATGTAGACTTTCGGTCTTTTGAGGTTTTTTACTACATTTTTATTTGACAGATTCAGGGGCTACTCACCAGCTCCGACCGTGGAAAGTGTCGCGTCGAATGACGTAAGCTTCTTCTTCTTCTTCTCTAATGTTTTGTCGGGTGCAATCCGTAATTTATTATTATTACTACTAATACAAATATTAAACATTTTCATATGGTACAAACACAGATTTTCATATAATCATATGAGCAAATCCATCCGTATTTTTCTTTTTAATTTTTTTAATTAAAAATAAGATTAGGGCCAACCCTAACTTCTTCTTATCATTATTAATGGATTGCAAGCAACTTCGGATGTACATACAGCCACCTAGTGGAAGGCTATGAGGTTGGACAACTCATAACACTACATAACTCTAGAATATACCTTTTAATTTCATTGTATGCTTATATATATATATATATATATATATATATATATATATATATATATATATATATATATAAAATTGCACGACCGGAAGATAAAAACACGGCATGTATTGAGAGAACACGTCTTGTAAAGATCCAATAAAATTAACCAAGTATGTTAAATTTTGGCATTTATTTTGAGTGAATTATTGGAAAAAATCCAAAGAAATAAAAGGCATATTGGAAATATAGGTCTTTAAAAAAGCGAACAAAAATAAACAAAAAACTCCGGTTTTAGATTTTAGTGAGTTGTTTTTAAATACTGTAACGATTGTTACAATACCTAATTAAAATCTTATGACGGATACGTTTGGCTTTTGTATTTTTAGTAAATTCTTAATATCCTGTTCAAATTCGCAGATAAATTATAAATAAAGGTTTTTAAAAAAAAGGTTAAAAAAAAAGGTTCTATTAGCGACAAGCGGCTGTTATCACCGATAGAATGGTTGATAACGGTTGATAACAGCCTGCTAGCAGGTAGAGCAGGGACCAACTGAGGCCATTCAATGGGGCTGATAACCACTGATAATCGCCATTCTATGGGATGATAACATCCGAAGCGGGTGCTGTGACAGGAATCAGGTGAAGCTAACAGAAGCTAACGCCACATCCAGGGAACAGAAGATGTTTGATCTCCCCGCCCCTTACTGATGGCGCCCTGGACAGATGCCCATATCAAAACTTTTATTATTTCAAACCAAACATTCTCAGTTTTCTAGGTTTTATATTCAGGAAGGTTTAAAGGAAACTCATTGATTTAAATATTCTTTAAATCTACGTTCATTTCCTGGGAAATTAGGTCAAAGTTCAAACTCTTACACAGAGATATGACATGTGGGCGGCAACGCAAATTTTGTTCCTGTCAACTTTCACCTTTAGCTGTCCTTCAATCCCGACTAAAACTTTTGTTACTTGATAGATTTTTACTCAACGTTGAGATTTTCTTGTCATTTTTTTCTTTTTCTCTCTGAGTGTCTCTTTTCCTCTGTTTCTCATCCTCTTGTCCTGTTTTCCAGCTCCTCCGTCCTTTCAGCCGCTCCTTCCTCCTGGTTTTTCCTTCGCTCGCTCTCATCGCTCCTCTCTGGATTCAATCCTTCCTCTGATTTCTCCTCCAGTCTCGTTTCCCGACTCGTTTTGCTTCATTCTTTCGTTTTTGCTTTTCCTGTTACGTTCCTTTCTAAAAGACGACTGAGGACAATAAAAAAGTAAAAATATTTGTTAATGGTTACAGATATTATCTTGGAAACAAACTAACCAATCAAAAGTTTAAGGGATTCATCATTTTGAAATGATAAAGAAATCAGTTTTTTTTTAAGCTTTATCTGAATGTTTCTGTAATGTGGACTCCTAAATGTTTGTAACTTAAATTATATAAAGTTAAAATTAAGTTCATAAACTAGTTAGTCTTATAAACCTGCAGCAAATATTCAGTAAACAAAACTGAAATGTCCTGCAGTTCAAAACAAATGAAATTTCCCCATTTTTATAATTTCTGTGTAATTTCTCTCCTTCACTCTTATTGCTTGTATTTTCTGTCATCTTTAATTTCATCCCAGAAAACCAAAATAAACCTCAGATAAAATCAATAAAACAAATAAACTCCGTTTGTCTCTGCTGTCGCTGCTCTTTGACTCGGTTTCCAGTTGCAGCCTTTCATCTGCAGCAGCGTGAGGTGAAATCAGGAGTCGCTCTGATGTGTCGGCTGTTTGTTTTCAGAGTGTGAAGCCGGCGTGTTTTCCAGGCAGCGAGTCGCTGACAGGATGACAAGTCGCTGAGAAGAAGCCGCTCCGCCAGGGAGGATCAGACGCAGCCGTCAGTCGCTCTGCGTTTTCATGTCGGACCACCTTAATGTCAGCAGTAATCGCTGTCCACCATATAATTCCCGGCGGGTTTTAAGAACAAAGTTGACTTGAGGGATGCCAGAAATATCTATGCAAATGTATGCAGATGAGTTCGGCTTTCAGGAAATGGAAATGCAGTAAAGCTCCTTCATGGAGTGAGAGATTCTTGGCATCAAAGTGAAACAAGTTTCAGGAAACGTGGGATAACAGAGAATGATCTTAAGGCGGTTCGCTTCAGAAAACCCTGCAGCGGAGCGCAGAACTGCAGAACTGGAGAACCGCAGAACCGCAGAACTGGAGAACCGCAGAACTGGAGAACCGGAGAACCGCAGAACTGGAGAACCGCAGAACCGGAGAACTGGAGAACCGCAGAACTGGAGAACCGCAGAACTGGAGAACCGCAGAACCGGAGAACTGGAGAACCGCAGAACTGGAGAACCGGAGAACCGCAGAACCGGAGAACCGCAGAACTGGAGAACCGCAGAACTGGAGAACCGGAGAACCGCAGAACTGGAGAACCGCAGAACTGGAGAACCGGAGAACCGCAGAACTGGAGAACCGCAGAACCGGAGAACCGCAGAACCGGAGAACTGGAGAACCGCAGAACTGGAGAACCGCAGAACTGGAGAACCGCAGAACCGGAGAACCGCAGAACTGGAGAACCGCAGAACTGGAGAACTGGAGAACCGCAGCGCTGCAGCTGGAAGACGAACTAAAGTTCAACTGGGAATAATAAAACCACAACGGATGAACAGATGATATTTATTTTCGTTTTAACCTTTTAGTTGCTGCTTCTGGCAGCAGAATCTCCCTGCTGAGATAAAAACTGATTTAGTTTACGTCGCATTGGGACTCATTGGGACTCGTTGGGACTCATTGGGACTCATTGGCACTCGTACCGTGGATGAACCTGTAATCCAGGGTAAGGCCGTTAACCCAGTCCGTTATTGAATTCAGATCATCCAGGATCGGTTTCGGTCCATCTGGGCTCTCAGAGTTTGCTGCTAAGATAAGAGTTCAGGTCCGGACGATGCTACTGGAGTTTCTGTACATTCATCAGGTTCTGCCTGGTAACCTTTGACCCCCAGGTACCTCACTCTCACCAAAAGAACCCAAATAACCTACATTTCTTCAAATGCAGGAAACACACTGGGCTTCTGCTGCTTTCTGCTGAGCTGCAGCATCAAATATGCATCACATTATATAAGCCAGGCTGTGATGTAACAGGCCGGCCCGCCGTCGGCCCACTGAGGGTTTTATGCTCAGGACTAATGAAGCCACCTTTGCAGGAGCAGAGAAGGAGCTAAATATAACTCGGCTCAGAGAAACGGCAGCTTGGTTGGAAATGTTTCACTTTTCTATGTTTACATATTTCAGTTTCCGTCAAAGCACACAGAACCCGTCTCCTTCCATTACCATTAGACGGTTGGACCATGTGACTGTCCACAGACATCTACGTGATATTTAGATCTGTCATTTAGCGGTTTAGCACTTTTGCTACATTTAGCACACTTAGCATCTCCTTAATTAATTTTTGTAGATAAATTCACAAGCGCTAGTTTGTTTAGTGGCAGTGCTGGGCAAACTTCTGCTAATGTGCTGTTAACGCAATTTTTTTCATTTAGCATTTTAGCATCTTTGCTAATTTTAAAACTGCTTAGTGCACTTAGCTTCCCATAAATTATGTTTTCAGAATCAATTGTAAACCACTAGTTTGCTTGCCTGCAGCGATGGGAATCCTTGCGCTAGTCCGCTAATGCATTAGTAGCAGATCTAATCTTTCATTTAGCAGTTTAGCGTATTTGCTACCTTTAAAAATGTTTAATGCACTAAGATTCCCTTAAATTAATTTTTCTAGATAAATTCTAAAGCGTTTATTTACTTGGCTGCAATGGTGGGAACACTTCTGCTAATCCGCTAATGAGCTCAAAACAGAGCTAGTTTTATATTTAGCGCTCTAGTTTTTTTGCTAACTTGGAAAAAGTTTAGCATGGTTAGCTACCGAGACTACAGCGCAGGGCGTTCTGGGCAAATACAACCTAAGCTAATGTGCTAGCCTAGCGCTAGCTGCAGAAATGGCTCCTGGTCTTCAGCCAAAGACTAAAGAGAAATCCTCCAACCGCTAAAATCCGACGCCTCCATCTTGTTTCCATCTGGTGAAGAAGGAAGTTGCTCTCAGTGTCTTCAGAGGCTTTTTGTCGTTTCCTTCAGTGGTTCTTGGTGCAGCGCCCCCACAGGCCAGGAGGGGAACAGGTTGCTCAAAGGGTTTGGTTGGTTTCAGCAACTGAAAACGGAGCAGATGTTGAAGTTTTGGTCGAACAGAGTCTATCAGATCATCAGGTGGAAAAACAGCCATAAATCTGCTGCTCCGTCTTAAAGTCCAGAGACTCGGATCGTCAGTCCATCTGATTCGCCCTGAGGGATGAGCAGCAGCCGGCCTCTCTGCCCAGCGCTGGAATCCACGGCTCTGACATTTCTGCCCACCGCAAACCCACGGGGAGCCTCGTGCCGGCTGGGGGAGAGATGGAGATAAATTACAGTGTTTGGGTTTCATGAGGAGAGCAGAAACAGTTCCTGGGAGTGTTAGCGGGTTCATGTCTGTCCCCGTATGCGCAGAGACACGCAACCACATGACAGACAAAATGTCGAGAAAGTTTCTTCGAAAGGGTTGAGCGCAGTGTGTTGCACAATTCAGCAGAAAAGTCGCATTTGTGTGTAAATATTTGAAGACAAGTGACAGATAAAAGTGACAGAGTGAGACATCAACAGGAACGCTGCCCTTGTGATGACATTAGTGTAAAGTACATCGAGAGAACACACACACACATACACACACACACATTCCCCACCCCCTGTGTTCTCAGGCTCGTAATGAGATTGCGTAACAGTTAAACTCTTCCCCGCGTTGCTAATATCGATTAGCTTCCTCCGGCTGACGTGCAGCAGACTCTCAGGGCTGCCAGCCATCAGCTGCAGATCAATCAGGCCTTAATGAGATAAACGAGCTCACTAATTAGTTAACGAGCGGCTGACTGACTGACACAGAAAGCCGCTCTGGCAGCTCCTTCCCTTCCGCTGAGAGGGAGAAACACCAGGAGTCAAAAATATTCACCCAACCTCAGAAAATCCTGATTGGCTTTTAGATTCATCAATATTTTTTATGTCTCAAACAAAGTTTAAGTTTTGGATCCAAACTGACTTTTTCACGTTTGTCAGATAAAACTTATAGATCCATAATAGTTTTTAATAGTTTTCAGCTTTGTGGGCTGTAGATTTTCCTGTGGAAAGTTGGTTTGTATGTTTTGTTTTGTTTTTATGTAGAATATCTAAAATAATCTCAAGATAAAACACGTCAGGAAGCTGAAGTAACGCTGCTGGACGCTGTTTGCAAAGCAGCCAATCCGGGAGCTCCGTTTATGTTCCTCTGTTCTGATTGGCTGAAATGAGGTCTTCAGAGGTTTTTGTGTCGTTTCCTTCAGTGGTTCTTGGTGCAGCACACCCACAGGCCAGGAGGGGAACAGGTTGGTTTGACTCAGAGAACCACAGCAGCTGGAGGTGGAGCAGATGATGGAGTTCTGGTTCCAGTAGAACTGAGTTGACTGGTGTGAAAACAGCCTGTGATCCAGTAAGGACAGTAGAAACGTTAGCCGTCTGACTGACTGCGCTGTGCCATCACTCAGCTCTTCATCAGAGGCTCTGCATGCCTGCTGGTTCGGTCCGCTGGTGTAACTCTAAACTGGAGACGTTTACGTCCAGCTGGCCTCTGCTGGGAAGCCCCCGCAGGATCTTATGGCGGTGGGGCAAGCCTGGGCTGGACGACGTCCTGTACCGCCGCAGCGCTGAGCTAGCAGACAGAATTAGATGCAGGGAGTCAGACAGACGGGGTAGATACGGTTTCTGACAGAAATGACAGCAGAGGCAGCAGTAAAGTAAAAATCTGCTGCATATACATAGAAACACTCATATTAATTAAAGCTGAAATTGATACACATCTGATCTGATCACATGCAAGCTGCAGGTTTGTTTAACTTTTTAATCAGCAGTTTTGTGAAACAAATGAAGAAACTAAGAAGATCTGGAATAAAACTAGAATAGAAATATTTTATTTTTGGGTGTTACTGCAGCTAAAGGGAGCGTGTACGTTCACACAAAGGGAAATGTAGTGGTGAGCGCATTTATGCTAACATGCTAATAGCAGAGCTAATGTTTTATTTGTAGCTCTAGCTTTATTATTATTATTATTATTATTATTATTATGGTGTAAGTAGAGTCTTGCAACATGAAGCTAAACTATGGTAAAGATACTTTAAAATAAATGACTCAGTTTATAGGTTTTTGATAACAAAAACATTTAGGAACCATGTTGTGACTTCCTGGAGGCGGAGCTTCAGAAAGAGCAGAAGCTTCTTAAAGAGACAAAGGCCCAATTTCAAGATGACAAATTTTGAAATCAAGTCATATTTTATATAAAAATCATTTTTATAACAACTGAAGGCAACATAGTTACTTGATTATGCTATAAAATGGAAAATACAAAATACTGTTTAATTTTTGTTTTTGCTTTTGTCATGAAATATCATCCATTGACTAAAATGATCTTTATTTGTTTCTGTCGTTAGCGATGTTAGCATGCCAGAGGCGTGTTGGTTTCATGTTGCTGTTATGTAATAACCGGCTCTGTGTTTTGCGCTTTGACTCGTTATCGTTAATAAGGATTAGTTTGGGGCAAACAGCCGCATGCTGCACTCCAGGAAGTTTACGCTGACCTTTCAGAGCCGACGTCAGCCGCTGTTTGCTCGCGCCAGCTCAGCCGACCACTGCTGTGTGCTGGAGGCCGAGGCTCTAATGAGGGCCTGGCCTCGGCTCGGCCCGCTCACACGCTGCTGTGTGTGTGTGTGTGTGTGTGTGTGTCCTTGTTATGCTTGGGAAGCCTCCGATACACAATACAGGACTTCTAATAATGTGGCCCGGCTCCTCATGTAAGCCGAGCCTCCGGAGTGTGTGCATGACGGGGAAACGGTTGCCACCGGCAACATGAAACCCCACGGGGGGGGGGGGGGGGGGGGGGGGGCAAGGGGGGCAAGAGGGAGGGGTAGGGGAGGGATGGGGGGCAGGATGACAGTTGGACCGAAACAGAACAGAAACTTCAACTGGCCCAACTAGATGGGCTTCCACCGCTAACGTAGCTGTTAGCCGAGATGCTGAAGAGAAACACATAGTGATCAACATTTATCGTTATGGAGCCTCGTCTCATCAAGGTTCAGTTTCACTGAAAATTCACTAATTTATGTTTTTTTTTCATGGATCAGAAAAAGAAAATGCAGCTTGAGAATCTAAAAATAGCTCAGACCAGTGGGCTAACGCTAACACGCTAATCATAAACATTAGTTCTGCTAATGCTACAACACTATTTAGCAGAAGCTAATGCTATATCAACATTTTGTTTACTTGAATAATTCTTAACAATCAGCAACAAAAACTTCAACATTGATATTAAACTTTGATTGAATTAAATTTTACAAAGCAGTTTAGTAAATTATCGTATTGGAAGTTATCCAGCAAGATGAATTTGGGGGAAGCTAGGTGCGCTCCAAGCTAACAGAAATGCCAAACAAAACGGAGGGATGGATCCTCATTTTAAGTGTCCATTCCGGGTTCCCGTAGTTTTCTCCGTTCCAGTCCCGTTCTGACCTGGATCTCACCTGAGGAGGAACTTTGTGCATTTCTTCTTCTTCAGTTGCTCTGAATGATACTTTCTTCTGGAAAAGTGCAACACGAGGAACGTTTGCAGGTTTCCTAACTGAAAGCGTTTCTTTTCCTTCATTTTAGCTCTTTGAACGTGTTAAATATGTCCAGGTTTCTTTACTTCATTAAATTCAGAAGTTTGTGCTTTGATTGGTTCTTTTCTGTGAGAGCTTCAGAGGCGTTTGGGTTTCTGAGGGGAACCGACCAATCAGCTGCTGCTAATATGTCAACATGTTCCACCAGAGTTTAGATTCCTGGTCCAAACCAACTTGCACACCTGGCAGGAACGGTTCTGGAACGACCAGACCGGTCCGACGGAGAGGAAAACAGACAGCTGGCCTGTGTGTGTGTGTGTGTGTGTGTGTGTGTGTGTGTGTGTGTTGGTATGGCTCAGTTGCGTAACGCTCTGCTGGGTCTCCCCGTGGCTCCCAGGCTAACCTGGTTTCTCTCTCCTCATGCGGCTCGGTGCAGATTTATTGGGCCAATATTTAGATGAATAATCTGCAGGAGAAAAACATGGATCAACGGAACCGGATCAGCAGAACTATTATACAGTGTCAATATTTTTTAAATGCACAATTAAATATTTTATATTCGTTTTACTTTGTTTTTTGCTACAGTCATTATAAACACTCACATCTGATTAAATTGAAAAAATAGATTTTGTAATTACTAAAATTATTTTTAAAAAATAACAGAAAGAAGTGTTTTACTAATATTTACTAACTTTAAATAACCTTCAATATTAAAAAAAGATGGAAAAAAATCTCTTTTTGACTTTCAGCTAAAATATTCAAATAAACTTTATTCAAATATTGTGGTGGAAAAACCAATCCTGCATTTTCTCTGCTCCACTTCCTGAGATACGGGCGCTCAGACAGGTGTGTGTGTGTGTGTGTGTTCCTGGTTTCTAGCTGTCGTTCACCAACCTGCAGATGAAAACAACATAATTCAGAATTAAAATATTTCCATATTAACTCTCTGAGCCGATCGATGAGATGTGAAGAGTTTCATTTTCCGAGGTTCAGTGAATGCAGCAGGAACTTCAGGGACAGTTGGAAAACAGAGAAACCTGAAGTCGCTGTTTTTGTTGTAAATGAATCAGGATTGGTTTCCATGGGAACCGGGAAACGGCTCTGCTTGTTTCCCGGTTCCAGAACCAGAACTGGACCCGCTGGGCCCTCTGGGCAGCGGGCCCCAGGCCCCATGGGCCCCCCGATTCTCCCCGGCCCTCAGGCAGCAGAAAGCTGTGTAAATAGTTGGAGAAAAACACAAACGAGGCCAAAAATAACAGCGAATGTTTGGAGCCTCGGACTGCGGCGTCATCCGGAGGCCCGACGGGCCTGAAGGGCCGCCGAGCCGCCATCATCGGTCTCTTCAGTGACACCGAGGGAAACTTTCCATCGGGCTGAGCCGCAGGCGTCGACACAAACTGTGAATTCAGCTGCAAACCTGGGATTCGGTTCCAGTTATTAGCATCGCTTTAGCTCTGATGCTTTGCAGCAAAAAGGTTCTGGGCTCCAATCCCGGCCTCGGGTCTTCCGGTACCAAGTTTATTCCCACAAGCCCCGCCCCCTCATATCGGTGTCTGCTAAGCCCCGCCCCCTCCAGCTCCAGTGTTTTGTTTCAATCTCTTCATAGTTCATAACTCGCTGCGTTGCCTGTGTTTGTGGCGATGCATCGTTTGCGCTGCGGCGGAGAATCGCTGCGCTCTGCAAACATTCTGATGTCCGCAGCACAAACAGACTGAGGCCGGCCGGCTGCTCATGGAATACACTGAAGTTAGTAATGCTGGAGAGCAACAGGTCAAAGTTCACAGCAGGCCTGCCGGTCCTCATTTTGCACGTTTACAGCGAGCTGCAGGAGCCATGTTTATTTATGTATTAAGATGAAGAAGATACTGAAACATTCAGCTGCTCTGTGAGCCGAGGCTCACTGATCAGTCGTTGGTTTTATAATTCTTGGTTTAATCCCAGATTTAGGAAGATGTTTTATGAACCATCAGTTCAATCAGCGCCTGGTTGTAAAACGTGATGCTGTGGCCAGAAGGACGAAACGTTTCTGTTCAAATGTCTCCAGACAAGATTTAGAAGATTTCACTCAGTAACAAACGCAGCTAGCTAAAATGTTAGCTATGCTAACCTTAAATCCTTACTCACTTCAAAATAAAAGCATGGATCTAAACGTTTGAAGAATTCTTAAAAAACGTCGACATGTCGAACTTTATCCGAATCAGCGCTTTGGGATTCATCTGGCAAAATGAACACGGGGGAAGCTAAGTGCGCTAACTGTTAGCAAAATGTGTCCATCACTGATGTGACAACATTTATTTGCCATAGAAATATTGTAAATAGAATTAGTTTCTATTGCATAGTATTAATAAAAGCATTTTTCCCCTTGGTTGTTTTTAATTCTGTAATTTTTGATGATTCTGGTTTGGAGCAGAAACCTAAAATTCTGTTTGTGAGAAAATTAGAATCCAATTTTTCAAGCACACTTTTTTCTTCCACTCAACTTTCCATCAGTATTCTTGAAATGATGACAGACGCCCAGCAGGAAACCACTAACGTCTCCGAGGCGATGGCTCCAGAAGCTGGCTGCTGTTTCCAAGCTTATTAAAGGAAAGTTGAGTGGAAGGAAAAAGTGTGGTAGAAAAAAATAGGAATACATGCAGCCTTGAGGTGATTGTGAAGCAAAGCTCACTGCAGGTGCAGTCAGAGCTTTACTTTCACTAAAGTTTCATCCTTTATACTGTAATAGTTAAAATGTTTTTAACAGCAAACTATCACTTTTTATAAATTCACCAATAATCAGTGTAACGTTTGTCTGGATTGTGTTGAATCTCTGGATATTCATGTCTGAAAGCGTCTCTCCGTGTGTGTGACCTATCAGCTACACATGGGCGCCATGTTGGAAGGGCGCCAGAAACATGCTGCAATAATAACTTCTAGTTGAAGTTTCCTGTATTTCCTGTATTTTCCATGTTTCTGCATGAAGCCTACAGTCTTCCTGCTCAGGTTCAGGACGCGGTTCAATGAGCCGCTGCGTCGCTGAAAAGTGCCGCCATGTTGGCCGGCGCCGCCCCCCCACCGGGGCCCGCCGTCTATTTCTGGCTCTGCGTCACGCCTGGGCTTTACTCCTGTGGCAAGAGGAGTGTTTCTCTAGGGCTCCCACTCTGCTGTACTCACACACACACACACACGCACTCTCTCTCACACACTTCCGACCTCCCTCTCTCTCTCTGATGCCTTGCTGCTGAGTGAGGCAGCAGACTCAGATGTAAACACGCAGCGCGGCGGACGGCTCGCTGGATGAATGGAGCAGTCGGACGCTATGGGACTTTAACTTGTGTGTGTGTTGGTGTGTGTGTGTGTGTGAGAGAGAGAGAGAGAGGGTCGGCCGGTTGGTTTGTCGGTTGCTGCAGCGATGGAAGGAGGGAGCGGCAGAGCGGAGGAATGCTTTCGGGTGATGAAGACGGAGAGCCGGGCAGGTCGGTGCGCAGATCTCACTACTTTCATTTTCTCTGAGTGTGTGTGTGATGGTGTGTGTGTGTTTTGGAGGGATCTCCTCGTCCTCATCCACCGTTGTCGTGGTGATGCCTCTGCCCGGACACACAGCGACCTGTCCGGGTGGTTTTAGTCCTCTTGTCTCTCCCTGCTTCTGCCCCGGGGTGATGTAATTATCGTACACACACACGCACCCACACCCACACGCACACACTCAGCTGATCGTCCCACCAGCGTGTCGCTTCCCTCGTTGCCTCTGCTGCTCCTTCCTGTAAGGTGCCTCAGGTAACTTTTCCCCTTTCTTTGTCTGCCGGAAGACGTTAAAGCCTTCCGGTTCTGAATCCGGATTGAATCCAGTTTGGAAACTTTAAACCTCTTCAGATTTACCAAAACAAGTTTTTACAGCCTCCCGGCGGACGCTTCGTGGAAAACATGCTTCCTGTTTTCCTTCTTCACTTTCCAGAGAAACGCAGATCTGGAGACGGAAAGACAAATAAAGTGACAGGCAGACTGGGAAGTGTCTGAGACACGGAGGGATGCGCAGCAGCAGAAGAAGAAGAAGACAAGCTGGAGGACATGAGGACAGGCTGGGGGAGACGCGTCCTGCCGTCCCGCCAAACGCCTTAAAAACGTTTTTCCATTCACAAATTCTCAGACAGTGAAATGTGCTTCCCTAATCCTGGTGTGTGTTTTTTTAGTGTGTGTGTAGGGGTGTGTGTGTGTGTGTGTTTTGATGTTTTGCTGCTTTGTCCACCAGCCTCTGCAGGTCCAGGCCAACTTTTAGCAGAAACGTTAACATTCTTGTCCATTTCAGTTTTTTTCCTGCTCCGTCTCTAATTTGCATCTTTAGGAAAATGATTTATCATCATCATCTTCCTCCTCCTCCTCTTCCTCCTGCTGCAGCAGTGAACCTTCCATCTTGTGATAAAAATCCATTTTTGTTTTTAGAGGCTAAATTCAACTGAAATTGTTTCAGTTTTTAGGTCGACAGCAACTGATCCCTGATCAGATGAACAGTATCAGTTTGTGCATCTTTTTCTTCCACTCAACTTTCTGTCAATATGTTTGCAACAGTAAGTGGAAGGTTGAGTAGAAGGAAGAACTGTGATGTAGAAAGATGCTGTTTTTATTAGTTTTTAGTTGGCTGTAAGAATGAACCGATAAACATCTGAATTATTGCATGAATGAGTCAGATTTTATTTTAAAATCAAACTGGTGAATAAATTCAGTTTTGAAGTGCAGCGAGCGTCCAGGTGGCTGAATCACCTGGACGTCCATCTTTACTCCTCGCTCTGCGTTCATGTCGCCTCTCTGCAGGTATAAACCCGACACACCGTCTGTGCTGCTGCCGCTGCCAGGACCAACACACACACACACTAAAAAACACACACACACACACACACACCCAAACACACACACTAAAAAACACACACACACACACACACACACTAAAAAACACACACCGACACACACACCCTCAGCAGGTAGCGGCAGCAGATCACAGCCTGTTTGTTTGCTGGAGAGAGAGAGATCTGTGATGGAGGGATGAAAAATAGGAAGAAAAGGAAGAGCAGAGATAGATGAATACATTTTTGATCTCCTCTTCCTCCTGTTGTGTTTCTACTTCCTGTTCTGGTTTCCATGGAGTTTCTTCATCCTGTCTCTTCTCTTCCTCACTCACCTCTCCACACTGCATCAGTTAACCTCGCTGTGCAGCTTCACACTCGCTCGCCCCGCCGCAGGACCTCCAGGTGTCGGTTGACCTCTGGTTGTCGGTTGACCCTAGCTGCCGGTTGACCCCGGTGACCTGCGTGTTTTCCGGTTCCTCTCCGGCCTCCATCAGGCGGTGAGCCTGCATGGATCAGGGGAGCGGCGCTCGCTGGCGGCGCCGAGGCTCGTCAGTCACTCGGGGTTTTTCCGCTCCCGCTGCGACGCCATTATCAGTTTATAGAAAGAAGGAAATTCCTCTGCGGTCGGGTCTGAGTGCGTCTGGGCCCAGAGCGGCCGCCTCTCTGTGCTTCATAACGAGCGGCTCGGCCTGCGAACCAAATGGCTTCTGGGCGCAGAGGCGACCCCGGGTCACACGAGGCCCTGGGCAGACCATCTTATGGGGCCCCTTCAGACTTAATATTTAATATTAATATTTAATCGGTTTTTAACATCGCTCAGTTAAAAGCTAATTTTATTTATTTATTGTTTTTTCCAGTTGTGCCTCACAAAATGTTTTACTCCTGGTTATGTTTTATGTTAAGCCCTTCAAAATAAGGGAAATAAGTCTTTAGCTTTCTTGTGGTGAATTATTGCACAACATGAGAAAAGTGATTCTGTTGGCCTTTCAAAATAAAGCCCCTTAGTGTTAGCTTCCTCTAAATACTATGTTTGAATAATGCTTTAGCATTAGCTTCAGTTAAATAGCATGTTGGTATAGCACTTTAGCATTAGCTTCAGAAAAATATGTTTCAATAATGCTACAGTGTTATCTTCCTAAATACCATGTGAGAATAGCGTTTTAGCGTTAGCTTCAGTTAATTACGCAGTTAGCTTTTTAGCTACAGGTTTAATCCAACTCAGCATTTATAAATGGGCCCCATAAGGGAAGGAGATAAGCTAAACTCTTAGCCCAGAAAGTGACCCTATGGGTCCTGGATGTTTTTCTGGTAATGTGAGGTCCAGCTGGGACCCCGGCCCACGTATGGGGCCCACTGACATGCTAACTGGTGAGTTTTTTGCTGGTGATTAAATGAGCGCCTCCTGCTGGCTCGTTACGTAACCTGATGGTTTCCAGTCCAATGGCTGCTGCTTGAACTCCGTCCTCCTGCTGCTGATGTGCAGCAGGATCCGAGTCCCAGGCTGGAATCTCTGCTACTGGTCGGTTTTACTGGTTTTGTGTTGACTGGGTGAATGTTGACCAGATGAGCGTTCAGGACGTCATCGTAGCGCGTTTGACTTTGCTGTAATGTCTCGTTTTATAGCCTGGCTCCTAAAATCAGTGCATTTCCTGCTTTTTGTTGTTTTGCAGTGGATGGGTTGACTTTGTGGTTATTTAATTACGTGGTCGGTTTATTGTTTTAAGTCTTGGAAATTGAGACGCAGCTGGAAAAAGCTGTGAAGCAGGAAGAGCTGGATCCACTAAAGGTGAAGGGAAGGAAGCCATCGTTCCCCGTTTGGATTCCCAGCATAATGGAAAAAAGGGACGACTGCTTTGCGTCTTTGATTTCCCACATCGCTGCGGCGCCGGGCCGGGCGCGGGCCGGGCCGGGCCGGGCGCGGGCCGGGAAGCCGCTAGCCTCCCAGAGTCCGAACGGTTCCAGCTGGTTCCCAGTCCAGAACCGCCAGAGTGGATGTTCCCCCCCTGCAGCCCTGTCTTCCAGATGTTGACCTCGTTTCATCCCGGCTCAGTAAACCGACTGGAAGCTGCACTTTAAACCCGATTCAACTTTAAACTCGATTCAACTTTAAAACCCGATTCAACTTTAAAACCCGATTCAACTTCAAACCCGATTCAACTTTTAAAACCCGATTCAACTTCAAACCCGATTCAACTTTTAAAACCCGATTCAACTTCAAACCTGATTCAACTTTAACCCGATTCAACGGTTTTTTCATTTTTAGCTTTCATTCACAACTTTATTTTTCAAAACAACAAAATATTTTCACACTTTCATAAACCGTTTCACTTTCTGTCTCGTCAGAAATTTAAAAGCTTCATTTCCTTTTTTAAGCAAACTAAAATCTGAAAAGTGTGGCGTGTTCGTGTTCAGACCCTGAGTCAGAACTTTGACTAGACCCGGCTCCGGTTGCTTGTCTTTGTTTATTTTAACATCTACAGACTGAAGCTGAAAGTTTTCAAATCTCGCTACAGATTCTCAGTTTAATTTTGGTCTGGGCTTTGACTAGGCCATCCAGCTGCATGTTTAGGCTGTTTGTCCTGAGTAAAGGTGAAACTCCACCCCCGTCTCCTGCAGGTTTCCTTCCGGGATTGTTCTGGATTTAGTTTCCCTGTCCAACAGCATGATGCTCCCACTACTGTGCTTCACAGTGTGGATGGTGCGTTTAAGGTGTTTAGGTTTTCCAAACGTTTGGTTCAGCTCCAGAAGCTCCTCTCTGCTGAGTCTTGCAGCATTAAGGTCTGAGATTAACGGCTGATTTTTCTGATGAATTGTTGAGCTTGTGGAACCGAAGCAGCTCCGTGTTTTTGCCTTCGGGGCGGCGATGTCTCCGCTTCGTGAGCCTCATGTTTTCATGCAGCTGATTTCCTGCCTGGAGGCCAAACAGCTACAGAAAGCCATCGGAGTTTTAATAACAAGACAGTCAAAACTTAAGGCTGATGTTACGTCAGCTAACGTTTATTGATAAATTAAATATTAACAGATAATTTATAACAATAAAAATAAGAACTGATATTTTTAGAAACTGGAACCAGCTTTATTTTGAAAACCCAACAGAATCCTTTCAACCTTTTTTAAAGAGAATGTGTGAGCTTTATTTTGAAGGGTTATAAACATTTGCAAAAGTCTGAACAGGCTTTTATTTTGAAAAGGCAACAGAATCCCTTTTTCTGTAATAATGTTTGTTTCAATTTATTCAAGAAATCACAAACTATGTAACATTTAGACTTTTATTTTTAAGATGACATCTGAGGTTTATTTCCATTCGGGTGGTTTTATTTTGAAAGTTCCAGTTGTTTTCTGCGTTGCCAGCAGTTTGAGGCCTGCGTTGCTTTGACGGGCAGCGATTATTTTAATAACAATAAAACAGATTGTGTCACGTTGCGACGCGGAACAAGCAGAGATGTTTGTTTGGAAAAATGTAATAAAAGGATCTGGGAGCCGCAGCTGGACGGACGATTTTCCTCTGTGGAAACAGCCGGGATGGAAACACACTGGGTGTGTGTTGTGTGTGTGTGTGTGTTGTGTGTGTGTGTGTGTGCGGCGCTCCCTGACAGACATGAAGAAGAAAAACAGTCACGGTTTTTTCTTGCCTCACTCTTGGCGGACTGGATCAGGAGGACTGCTCGGAAAAATCCGCCTGTGAGCCCGGTTCGGTTCGGTACGGTTCTGTTGGGTTGGGTTTGGTTCTGTTTGGTGTCGTCACGTGTTCTGACCCGTTTGTTGTTGAATCAAGTGACGACAAGTAGAACCGTTTTTCTTCAGGCTGAACATACTTCAGTCTTCTGTAACCTAACCTGAGAGTTTTATTTTGAAAGGCCAACAGAATCTCCTCTTCCTCTCTGGTTTCGGTCCAGTAGTAACATGGAATCTCAGTTTGCTGTAATCCACCATTTGCAAACTTTTTATTAATTTATTTCATTTCATCATAAATTATTTACAACATGCTTTTATTGTGAAAAGGCAACACAATCTCAATTTAGGGCAACATAATCCCTTTCAGTTTGTGAATTTAGAGCTATTTATTTAAGAATCAATGATAGGAACGATTTAGACTTATTTTGAAGAGCACATTTGAACTTTGTAATTTTTCAAATCAAAATAAATATGATTTTATTTTTATTTTCAACCTAGAGCCTGCAATAATCTACTCAATAAAATTTTAGACTTGTAAAATAAATAAGTTAAAGTAATTTTGTTTTGAAGGGTATCTTGCTAATTTATTTTTGAAAAGCTGACAGTCATCTTTGATTCTTTGTTTAATTTGTCACATAAACCCCTTCTGTGTAAGCAATAAAATATTAAATGCTTTTATTTTGAAATGTCAATGGTTTATGTGGAACATGCAAGAATCAAGTCAAATGTATTGATAGAATTTTATTTTGAAAACTGTTTGAAAAACCTAATTTCTTATTTTGATTGTAGTTTTATGCCTTTGCTGTTATGGCAGGCATTAATAATAATAATAATAATAAATAATATTACTAATATTAATAATACTAAAAAATAATAATAAATAATAATAATAGACTTTATTGATTGATTAGAATATAATCCAGCAGCTGGATTGATCAGCTGATCGCTTCAATCTGTGGATAATAATAATGTTTTTTCTCTGATGACATTTTGAGCTGAAACTATAAGATTCTACATATTAAATCTGAATATTTTTCACTTTATTACATTTATTTACAGCTTGGTACATCATGTTAAGTTTAGTTTTATTTTACGCCATGTTGCTCTTTGTTAGTTTGCATTTCTCTGTTTATCTCTACTAAACTTAATTTTACTGGATCTGTTGCTTAGCGACGCTTTACTTGGTACCGTGGTTTGGGTTACTTTGCAGTTTCTTTTACTTTATTTTATTTTTTTGGTATATTCTGTTACTTTGCACTACTTTGTGATTTTTTCTTAATTTTACTTTGCAATTCTTTATTGTTGCTTTACTTGTTATAGATCGGTTGTTACTTTACATTAGTTTATGTTACTTTGCTGTTGTTTATGTTTGTGATTTTTGGAGATTTTAATATTTATTTAATATATATTTTCACCTGTTTACTGATGGTAAACAGTAAATGAATGAAAGCGAAGCGGCGCTGCACTTCACACCTCTGCCTGCCACTTCCTCGTCTGCATCCTGAGCAGAAACACAAATACATCGACAGAATGAATGTGTAAAAATAATGATCCATAATTACACAGCGTATTCACAAAAAGCCTGTAAAGACTCATTTTACCGATGGAAATACCCGCCTGCTAACATTTAGCTGCTGCTTTCTTCCTCAGGGGAAACTTTTTGTTTTCTAACGTCTGTAAAAAAAAATTCCTGGTTGAATCATTTCAGTTTTTATCTGAAGCTGAAAATGAATTTCTGTTTTCTGACAGGATGGCGCCATAAGGACACTTCCTGTTGGGACTAACGGCGCCGCCGGGTGGGAAGCAGCAGGTGAGTCCAGCCTGCCGTGGTCACCGTGTAGCAGCGGTTCTGGTTCTGGATTGGTTCTGGGTCCTGTTGGGTCAGCACACAGAGCCAGGAATGTGACATTAAGTCAAACTGTTCAAACACATCGACCGTTTTAGGAGTAATCCTGACTTTACCACGTTTTGCCCTGTGGATGCCCCCAGATGGCCGGAGCGGGGGCAGTCAAGGGTATTAGGGGGTGGAGGCATGGGGGGCATTAGGGGTATGGGGGGTGTTCCCTTCGGTCTGCATTTCAACATGAACCAACGCTGCAGGAATGTTCCTCACTCAGTTAAAAATAGAGAGGATTCGTTTCAGTGAAACACTAAATTAGAGCCAGAAGCTTTCAGTTACAACCCGACTAATCGGGTCCTTCAGGCATCTGGAGGACACCTATACAGGGTTTAGGTACTGATGGATGAATGAAAGGGTGGATAAACGGTTGGATGGTTTTATTTTAGTTCCTGATCTTGAATCGCTTTGATTCGATAAAATGTTCTGATGAATAATTTTCTTTCTATTTGAATTTTTTCACATTTTCTCTCATTTCTTCCTTTCTGGATCCGATTCTGATCCAAGCGGTTCTAGTTGGTTCTGTTCTGCTTCTCGTCTTCATCAGATCCATTTTTATTATTACTCTGTTGGTTCTGATGGACCGGGCCTGGGTCGGTGTTGTAGTTCAGATGTTCTGACCCGGTTCTGCACGTTGCCTGATTAAAAAAAAGGCATCTGGTTTGGAAAACTAAAAGAATAGTCAGTAATAACAGCAGGATTTATTTAAAATGTTTCAGTATTTATCCAAGTTTAATAAATAAATAAATTAGGTTTGATCATATTTACCGTGAAAAAAGCGGTTATTAAAAGACAAATCTTTTTCAGTGTAAAAAGATTTTGATGTTTGTAATAAAAGAAAAAAGTAGAATAGAAAGATCTTGTATTGTCTCTCAGTGGTTAAATTCACTGATTGGAAAATAAAATAAGAGAGTGCACCATTATTTAAAATAGGATATTTACTCCAATTAAATTAATCAACCAATTAATTCTGCTCTAATTAATCAGCATTAACCACCTGCTGGCCACTGAACTGGAGTCTGTGGGGCCAAACAATATCAATCTAGGGGCCACAAATGGCCTGTGCCCCTCAGTTTGGACACCTTTATTTGAAACTAATTCACAAATAAGAAGATATTGGAATGATATGCAGCAAAAATATTTATATATATCATATTTTTTCTGTAGTATTTTCAATTAACATACGATAAACAGACTCGTTGTTATTTTTCTAGCAGCTCAAAGCTAAAAACGAAGCTAGCTGTCGGGCTGTGAGAACCGGGCCAGGGACAGAGAACCACCGGCTGTCAGAGGGAGACGAGCCGCTGCTTTCAGCGGCCCGTTACCGCCAGCCGAGCGCAGACCGACGGCCAATAAAAATGGACCTCCGACCTGATTTACAGGGTCACAGCTTCCGGGAGTTTCCCCTCGATCTGCCCAGAAATATGGCGACTCTTCCCCTACAGGGGCGTCAAACTACGGAAGAGAGTGGAAATAAATTCAGGACCGATATCTGGTTATAACCATACCTGTGAAGCCTCCCGTTTTTTCCGGGAAACTACAGTATTTCACCTCCCTCTCCCGCCGTGCTCCCCTCTCGGCCCCGCTCTCACAGTAGCACCTGTTAGCAACATTTCCTGTTGTCAAGTCCAAAACTTGGCAGGTATGGTTACAAGAAACGCTTTCATAATATTTAGGGGCAAAACTTGTCCAAACGTGAAGTTTCACAGATTTAGCATCTCTTTAAAACATTTAGCTCCAAACGTAGCTAGCCAGCTAAATATTTACCTTGTTTGCCATTTGTTTGTTTGCCATTAGCTTGCACGTAGTTGCTAGCTAAACATTTAGCTTTCAGTTTACACAATAAATATTTAGCTCCATGCTAATTATTTAGCTAACAACTGCATGCAAAGTAATTGCAACTACATGTAAAAACTGCTAACCAAGTGTTTAGTTTGGAGCTAAACATGCAAACTACCGTATTTTAAGCTGTTACTTTTCTCCCACGTTTTGAACCAGGCGGCTTGTAGCCGGTGCGGCTTTTCTGTGGATTTTTCTTCAACCACCAGGGGGCGCTCTTTAGCAGAAAGTGAATCATTGGAAGTCAAAATTGGAAATCAAAGAAGAAAGTACTGCTATTCATTTATAACAAGCTCATGCTAGCAGCAACCACGACTGAGAAATGTTTTCAAACTCATTCCCCTCATCATGGAAACAACACGAAGTTCATATGATGCAGCTTTTAAGTTGAAGGTTATCGATGTGGCTTTAAGGACGCAGCCCTCTGCTTTGTCCTTGTGAAACACCGAGAGCGGCGGAGATACCGGCGGCTTATATATGTAAGTTTCCAGGTTTTTTTAAAACTTCGTGGGTGCGCTCCATAGTCCGGAAAATACGGTAAAAATTTAGCTCCAAGCTAAACCTTTAGCTTGCGACTACGTAAAAACTTATAAGAAACAAGTAAACTACGTGTTTAGCTAAATAAACTGTTTAGTTTGGAGATAAATATTTATTTTGCAAATTAAATATTTAGCTTGCTAGTTAAATACTAAGCTAACAAGTTAAATATTTGGGCTCAGTCCATGTATTCAGCTTCCTAACTGTTTAGTTTGTAAGCCAAACATTTACATATTAATTTAAACTATGATATTTATGAATGAATGAAAAATGAAAGTATGGCTTTGAAACATGAATAACTAAATGACTAAATAACCCAGATTGTTGCTGATCATTTTGACTGTACCTGTGTAGAAACAAATCTATAAACAGCGTCTGAGTCCTAAAAGTTAGAGAAAGTGATTTTATGGTGTTCATTTCAGCCTGTAATAATCCCATAATAATCCCTTACCACCAAAACCACATCAGCCTGCGCCTGTAACTGTGTGGTTTCATTTTTCCATTAAGTAAGGAGGATATTTGTGATATAAAACCGTAAAACATGCAGCAGTTTGAGTCAGAGGAGACGAGGTCCAGATAGGTTGAAGAAGTAATCGCAGCAGGAGCCGTTTGGATGAATTATGGTGATCATGAAAGCAGCAGAAGTCTTTAAATGATTATTACATTCAGACTGTGGAGGTTTTCCAGAGTGTGTGTGAATGGAGAATGTGCTAACCTGCCCAGGTTTTATTCAGAGGCTAAAAAATGTCCAGTCGTTGAGTTTCCATGCTTTTATTCTGAAATCTGAGAAGCTTTGTTTTCGTCTCTTCAGTTTAAACTCAAGTCTTCGTCGCTGGCTTGACTGTCACTGCAGCGTTGCCAGAGCAATAAAATGCATGACCACTGAAGGCGCGTGTGTGTGTGTGTGTGTGTGTTGATGTATTTCCCATCAGTGCCGGTCATCTCTACCCAGCCCCTTCCCAGAATCCACCACTGACTCACTTGAATCAAACTGCGAGTCAGCTGTTTGAGTGAAGTCAATCAGCAGCGCCGCCGCCTCGCTGTGTTCTGTAAATGGGTCGGGACGTTCCGTACGGTCACACCTGTGGAGGTATTCACAACCTGCAGGACCGGAAGAACCGCCGGGTTTATGGGCCGATGTGTTCGGGATTAAAGCTTAAAGAGAAGCAGCTGCAGGACGGAAACATCCTGCCAGATGTGCCGCGTAGAGAGGGAGTCCTGCCACGGTCCAAACGGACCGGGCCGGCAGCACCTGATGCAGGAGGCGGGGTCTCGGTTCTGGCTTATCAGAACCCCAGGAATATAACCGTCTAATTACTTGAAGAATTCCTAACAGTCGATAACCAAAAACTTCAGCACAGATGCTGAACTTCATTCAACTGAAAGTTTATAAATAAATAAAAATTTACGTTAAAAAATGAAAACAGGAAGCTGAGTGTGCTAAACCAGAACGTAGCTCCTCTGTCAGCGAACGTTCCTGCGGTGTAATGTCCACTTAATGAGACGCCGGAGAACGTATCAGAATGACCCATGTTGTGTCCAGATGTGCAATATATGCCCCTCCCCAACATGTTGCTGCCCACTGTTGAAACAACATCTTCCCTCACTTAAAAACAACAAGCTGTTATTTCTAGAGATATTTACAAAAAATATCTCTATTTTTACTGAGATTTGCACTAAAAGCAGAGGCTGTCATTAAGCTAGCCTGCAGCTCGGCTCCGGTCGCTAATCCTGAACATGCTAACATTAGCATCACGTGACTAAAGGTGATTCCTCGCTGTGTCCTCCAACATGCCTCACCAAAAACGCTGCAGAGCCTCTTTAGCGTAGCCGCAGTCACCACGACGCCACGCTCCGGTTTCCTCCTGACGCCTGGAGGAGGCGCTGCGCTCAGAACCGGGATCTTCTGCACCTGGAGGTAACGGCTCATCAGGGAGTTCCTCCGCCATCGCACAGTCAGACCGGCTCACCTGTCTGACGCAACAAAACATCACCTGCACCTGAAAAACTGTTTTTAATGCTTTGCACTTTTTCTGTAACTATTCTGACTGAGGAAATGATTCATTCCAAACTTTTATAACTAAAATAAAAACTTTTAGTATTTCATCTAAAGTATTATTAACTTTAGATGAAGATTCAGCCAATCACAGGACAGCAACCCAGTGCCTGAAGATGACCTGGAGACTAGGAGGGTAGGAGACTAGGAGGGTAGGAGACTAGTAGGGTAGGAGACTAGGAGGGTAGGAGACTAGTAGGGTAGGAGACTAGGAGGGTAGGAGACTAGTAGGGTAGGAGACTAGGAGGGTAGGAGACTAGGAGGGTAGGAGACTAGTAGGGTAGGTTCTGTTCATTGTGAGCTTCAGAAAGGATGAGATGGGAAAAGTGAGTTTGAGCGCAAGAAGGCTGAGTTCCTGGAAGGAAAAGAAATGTTCTGGCTCTGGTTCTGGTCCTGGTCCTGGTTCTGGTTTGGACCGGGCCGCAGCAGAACCTCGGAGCCGTTTGGGCCTTAATGACTCGTTCGTGTCCGCCCGGTGCAGAAAGAGCCTTTGGGCTTCCGTAGCTCCGGAAGTTACGAGCCGCACTTGAAGGCAGCGCGGCGTCTGCTGTCTCCCTGAGCGCTATCATTCTCCCGTTCGGCTTCCTGCCCATAAATATTTGAGCAGCCCCATTAGGGCGAGGTAATCTGAAAACCCTGGTCCACACACACACCCACGGCGCCGCCATCGCGGCTCGCGCAGCCTAATAGGCTGTCGCGGCGCGAGGCCCCCGAGCTAACGGCTAATTAAGAGTGAAACAGGTTTAACGAGTTTAGACTGTTCATTAAGGCAGAAAGCTGATTAATTAACAGCGGAGGGGAGACTTCGTTAATGAGTCGTGTGATTAATTAAGTCTCCGGCTGACAGAAACGTAACTTTAAATGGGAAAAGGTGAAGAATGATCCGAATCAGGAGGAACAGGAGAGGAAACGGGAACGATGAGGAAGAGAGGGAAAAGTTCAACCGAAACGGTCGAGAAAACTAGAAACTAGAAATCAGCTCCAGGAGAAAGTGAATATTCATGAATTATTCTGTGGCTTCAGTCACTGAATCCAGGCTGCAGGTTTCAGGGCGAAACTGGCGGCTGAGGGACTGAATGGACCGAGGAAAGGAAGTTTCTTCACACGGGTCGACTTCGTCTGGGTTTCACCTTCATTAACATCCGGGTTCTGTTTCTGATCCGAAACCCAAAGATCCCGGCTTCCCTGCATCTGAGTGACGAACGTCTTGGTCTGAGTGGACAAAACAACTGACCTGTTACCGCCACGCACCGAGTCCAGGGCCTGAGTTACCACGGCAACCAGACCCGACCCAGACCAGAGCTCAGCGCCGACCCGACCCAGAACCGAGGGCTCCAGCTGCTCACATGCAAACAATCCGGCGAGGAAATGCAAAGCGCGATGCAAAGCAGCAGCAGGTTTACTGACCGAACCTGGAGAAAGTTCAGGAAGGAAAAACTCTGCAGGTCCAAACCGTAATTAGAGGGAGAGGAGAGACGGGGCAGGAATAAGAAACGGGGTGGCGAGGCGCGGACGGGGAGCAGGTGCTGTTGACGGCGCCGTCCTCTGTTTCCATGGTAACCCTCAGAGGCGAACCGAGGTCCAGAAAACGTTTCCTGTCTGACTCCAAAACTGAGCCGCAACGATTCCCTTCAAAATAAAACTCATTATTCTGATGCTTCAAACAAAACGCCATTTATTTTAAATTCCTTCTGATTCACGTCTCATGAAAATATGAGAATCATTTTTAATCTGGAGGAACTGCATCTATCTCTGATATATCTACGCTGCCAGCAGCAGAAACGTTTACAGTAGATATGAAATAAAATGTTTTTCCTCTAATAACTGATGCTGTCGATGAAAATGTCATTTTGTAGCAACTTAATTTTTATCAGATCTGTTTAAACGAGCCGATGTTTGAAATGAGCTTCACCTGCGGCTGAACGCAGAGAAACGGAGAGAAATAAAGAGAAACGCAGAGAAATAAAGAGAAACGGAGAGAAATAAAGAGAAACGGAGAGAAATACAGAGGAATAAAGAGCCGTTTGCAGTGAATCAGTGAAACGCAGTAGAACAGTCCACATATCAAACATCACAGCCTAAAATAAAAAATCTTTTCCTTTATTTTTTTCCTTCTTTATTGAATTTTTTTTTTATATTTTTTTTTCAGCCTAGAAACGAGCTGCCAATTAAAAATTTGATCGTGAAGCTTCAGCCCACAATAGCGAAGCTCCATATGCGTTTAAACTTTTAATTTTAAATTCAGTTATTGATGAATTTAATCCTTAAATTCTCCAAATTATAAAACCAAATCTAAATCGGAGAATTACTCTGCAGCTCTCATCATTCGTTGCTCCTGGTTGCTGAAGAGTATTAATCTCTCATTTTCATATGAATATTCCAGAAATGTTGATTATTTAAGCATTTATGTAAATATTTGATGCTGCTGGTTATTCTGTGGCTGAAAGCTGAAAAGTTTGGAAATGTTAGTCAAATGAGCAGCAGGACGAACAGAGCAGCTACAGACCGAAGAGGAAGTGTGCATCAGCTGCAGCCATGCAAATCAGCTTCCTGGCTTCCTGCAGAACCGGGCCGAGCCAGACCGGGCCCGGCTGACAGCGGCTCCGTTTACCAGAAGGAAATTATCCTTCCAAAAATAACTTTCTGCCTCCTTTGGAATATTTCCTCCATTCTGGACAGAAAAAGCAAAGATGAATGGAATCGTTCCTCGTCTGTTATGATTATTATTCCTGGCGTTCCCCAAGGCTGAGCTCTCGGCCCTCTGCCTCCGTTTATATACATAAAGGGTTTGCCATATTGGCGCCCTGCAGGTTTCCAGGTGAACGCTCCTGAAACAGTTTTATATCATGGTTTAATACGTCTGACTTTAAATGTAGCTTTAAAGCTTTTATTTATGTTGATATTTAATGATTTAGATCTAAAGTTTAATTGACGACTCCAGTCTCAGAAGTAACATATTTTTCTGCTGCGTTGAAAATTTTATAAACGCGTGAAAATATTCATCAAACCTGGAAACCTTTAGACCAGTCAGAGACCGGCTGCAGATATGGATTTACTTCCTCTAAATCAGAGATTTCAAACCTCAAAAAGTTTTTAAACCAAACATTTTTAAATTTATCTGCTCAAAAATAAACTAAAGTAAAAATGTAAATAATTTTAGATGCAAGACATTAAAAAGTTCAGCAGACAGTTTCTGACTCTTTGGAGTTTGTTGTTCCTGTGTTTGGAACACTGACTGCTACAGGAGATCTTTGCTGCAACAACCCTGAAGAATTTCAATTAATAAGTTACAACATTTAGTTTCTCTCTGGGATCAATAAAGTCATTTTGAATTTGAATCGAGTTGCATTGAGGTTGAGGGGCCGCAGAATGCTTCAGGGGGCCACAGAGGGCCCCTGGGCCGCCCTTTGAACACCCTGTCCTGAATGATGTTTCATCTTTTGGTTCTGGATGAGTCTGAGCTCTGCGGATCAGAACTGGACGTGTTTCCCGGATTTTCACCGTTAGTTTCCCGGTTTTCTGCTGCGTGACGTCAGGAATGTTTTTCTGTTTGGTTTTTCGTTTCCTGGAAGCAGAAATTCTCCGACTTTTTCCCGCCATCGTTTTCTCCGTCCTCATCAGATTCCCTCGCAGCTGCTGCAGCCAAGCGTCCGCCGGTACTGTATTGACTGTAAACACCTGGTTTCCATGGAGACGGGGTGTCATGACCCGTGATGTCTGGGTGGCGTGTTGAGGCCTGCGCTCAGAAGTGCAGGATGCAGACGGAGAATCTGTTCAGGAGAAACCAGGAGAGACGCAGCAGGAGGCTGCCTGCTGCAGCAGGCTGCAGGAGATGCTGCATACTACATGCTGCAGCAGGTTGCAGGCTGCACGCTGCAGCAGGTTGCAGGCTGCAGCAGGCTGCACGCTGTAGCATCTCCTGCTGCCTCTGAGCTGAAGCTGCTCCGGTTTTTGGGTGAGTTTGTGGTTTTCTTTGTGCTGCTGCCATCTGTGCTGCTGGAGGATCACTTCGTGTTGCGATGTTCGTCACGGCGGCGCTGCAGACGCGCAGACCCACACCTCCCACCTGCCGGCTGCGCTGCGGATGTAACGGCGCGGGGGCGAGTGTGTGTGTGTGTGTGTGTGTGAGTAACGGGTGTTTGGGACAGTAGTCATTCAGCCGGCCGCCCCCATTGTGTCAGGAATAAACTGCAGCTCACACACACACACCTAAACACACACTGCTGCTCCGCTGCAGGAGAGGAAGAGGAGAGTTTCTCCTTCGTTCTTCATCCATTTTCTTTAAACTCGCTGATAAACTGTTTTACTTCCTCTAAATTTGACTCATTTCTCCAATTTTTCTCTATTTTTACTGTAATTTTACCAGAAATCAAAATAAATCTTCATACTTGCTTCACTCAGATTTTATTTACATTTTTAGTTAATAAGTTAAAAGTTGATCCGTTTCTCTTCCCTCGTTTCAGTTTAAATGAATAAATCAGTTATTGACGAACATTGATTGATTTTTAATCTGCTGATTGGATCAGAACCAGCTGGAGGTTCTGGTTCTGATCGGACTGAAGCTCATTGCTACACATGTTGATGTTTGTGATGGTAGGAAGAATCTGGTGGTCGTCATGGAAACCTGGTGGCTCATTGTTTCTTCTTCAGAGGCATGTTCTCTTGTTTTTCCCATGTTGGGAGCTGATTCAGAATAAACAGAATCTTTTAAAATTTATTTTTCTTTTTTAAACATTTCCAGTTTTTCTCCATAAGTAAAATTTTTTACTTCATTTCGTGGCAGAATCTTTGAAGTTATTTGTTTTTCTCTGGAGCTCATCGTTTGTTTTAGACCAAAACGTTCTGCGTTTTTATGAGTTTTTATGAATTTTTTGTTTTTCAGATTTTTTTCTGCATAGTTAGTCTTTTTTGTGTGCGTTTCTTTTCGTGTTTCTCTGCGTGTTTCTCTGCGTGTTTCTCTACGTGTTTCTCTACGTGTTTGCTTGGCTTCGGGCCGCCCCTCCTGGTCTCTGTCAGGACGCAGCGCGGCGTTGGAGGGATGAGTGTTGGATGCGTCGACGCCTCTCCGCTCTCACTCGGCGCCTCCGGCCCACAGCGACTCTAAAAACGTGGAACTCAGGACGAGAGGCTCTTCCTGTGCTCTGGTGTTGGAGGCGTTTCGCTTATAAAGTTATTTAATCTGTCGGTTTATTTAAAGATCTTTTTCTTCCATCTATGTTCTCTGCTTTTGCCTCTTTTTTCTCTTCGGCTGCTCTTCCTGAGTTTTCTTCTCTCGTCTTGAGGGACGTTTTTCAGCATTGCACCATTTTGTCCACAACCATAATAGACATTTTTGATGAACAGAGTCCAGCATTCAGAGGAAAAAGCTCCTTCAAAATAAAAGCATCATTTCTGTACTCACGTTTCATTTTAAGAGTCCAGGTCAGTCAGACAGTTGGTGGGTCTGGTTGCTGTATAGTGTCAGGTCCGGTCTGGAACAGAACAGAATATTCCGTCCCGTTTGTTTCCGTTTATTCTGAGTATTTTAATAAATGTTGAGCTTTTTGTGCTGATGCTGTTTCTACGGCTTAGTTAAAGTTTGGATGAAGGTTCTCCAGTCTTCTGGTGGGAAACCTCGAGTCTAGACGAGGGTTTCCCAGAATCCCCACATCCGAGTTTTTTTCCTTCCACAAAACCTTCCAGCCCTGGTGGTTGGCCAGCTGACCATATTTGGTGTTTTGCGGCAGGATGTGATGCGACCAGGTGTAACGGTATCTGAGGATTTTACTGGCTAAAATACAAACTCAGCTTCCTGCTGCATTTTGCAAGCTGTTGTGGAAAATGTAATGAAGCTCCTGGAATACACACACACACACGCACACTCACCACACCCCCCACCCCACATACACACACACACCACACACACGCTCATGCACGGGGGGCGATCTCAGTAATGGTTTCAAGGCCCAGCAGCTCTGTGGAAAATATGACCAGCTTCTGATTTCCACTGGAAATTTACACCAACACGACGCCGACTCCCCTCTTCATCCCTCCTTCATCCCTCCTTCCTCACTTCTCCTCCTTCTCCATCCCTCTTTCTGCCGTTTTCCCTCTAACAAACGGAAACGTGAGTCTGTGGTGGAAAAGAAAAGTGTGTTGCTGCAGTGGATCCTCTGTAGGAGAACATGGAACCGCTTAGCTAACGCTGTCACATCATGTTTCCATGCTAACCACAGGCTGGTGTGTGTGTGTGTGTCATCAGAGGTGGTTGTTAGGAGCCCTTCAGGGTCTCCTCTGGTGATGCGTTTAAAGCCACTCTGATCTGTTACATAACGGCTCCCAGACTCCAAACTGAAACATGCAGCGGAGAAAAAAGTTTCAGGAGATTTTCTTAAAGAAAACCTGAAAACATTTTAATGTATAATTCAGAAAAACTACATTAGTTTAGAAAAAGTTCAAACTGTCATAATCCCCAAGTGATTAGCATCTCAGAAGCACCTGACCTTTGACCCTGAATCCTGTGGATTCAGAAAGAAAAACAAGAAGTTAAAACATTTCTTCTGTTATAATAGAAGATCTTTGGCAGAAAAAAATAAATTTAAGCTCAGTAAACCTGACAAATTCAGAGTTTCACATCATTAAAATGATTCAGGCTGCTGCTTATCCCCTACTCCAACATCCCCAACCAGAGGAGCAGCAAAAACAAAGGAGACAGATCAGCAGCTGGGGTGTGTTGAGCTAGCATGTTAGCATGAAACTAGCATGATACAGCAAGTCTTCAGTCAGAGGCCTCTTCTGTTTTGTTGGAGTACGGACTGCTACTGGAGGTCTTCCACCCATGATGACTCTTTGAAGCTGCTTAGATAATAATTGGGATAAATCAGCCCTAACCCACCCTATCCAATTTTTAAAAAGAGAGAAACTGAATTTGACTGTAAGCTGTAATCCTCAAAAATATGCAGAAATAAATGATGAATATATATATGAATATATTACAGATTTCTGCTTTTTGAATTAAATTAATGAAAAAAATATTTTCACAACTATTTAAAAAAGCCAGTCAGTTTGAAAATACAGTAAAGCATCAAGAAATTTGGCTAAAATCACTTCCTGGGTCCAAACAGAACGACAGGAACGATGATGAACCGAAAATGGCTTTTTCCTATTTAAAATCCTGATTTATTAATCTACGGAAAGCCATCCTCCCATTTTATTTACCAGAATCTGCTGTGAGTTAAACTTGCAGTTGGCAAATGTGAGTAAAAAAAAAGGAAAGCTGCTCCGTTGAAAGCCGCAGGTTAGCATTTAAATGTAAAAACGGATGCGTGTGAAGCAACGGTTCACAGATTTACACTCGTCTTCCGTCACAGGAGCTAAATTTGGAGGATTTCCGTCAGAGAAACTCTAACCTCGGTACCCCAAAAACTTCCTGCTCCCACACGCCCACTTCCTGTTTCTGCAACCTGCCGGCGCTGCTGCCGCCTCCCACACACTCGCTCTATTCAACACACACACACACTCTGCCATCCTACTGAGGACTTTACATTCATGTCAGTTACTGCATTCCTCCTCCTTTAGCTAAAGCTAAAGCTATGCTAGCACAGCAGGTCTTGATGCCTAATTCTGATTTTCTTTTGCTAAAATCTGAGTTTTGTCTGCGTCGTTGTTCATGTCAGTAATTAAATGTGATCACATTAGGCTTCTGAGTGAATGGTTTATGACAGTAAAGATGGCCGCCACAGCGCTCTGTTTACGGCAGTAAAGATGGCCGCCGCAGCGCTCTGTTTACGGCAGTAAAGATGGCCGCTGCAGCACTCTGTTTACGGCAGTAAAGATGGCCGCCGCAGCGCTCTGTCACAATAACAAATATAAATTGTCGCAGAAGTTATTGTGATAAACGATAATATTGTTATTTTGGGACCATTTTCCAGTAACATAACAGTATAATAATAAGCATAATAATAATAAGACAACGCATTTTGAAAGATCAATAAATTCTAAATTCTGATTAATATTTACCTCTGGAACTGAAAGACATTTTAAATAAACAAAACAGCAAGTAAAATGAATTATGTTTGTAAACAACACTGACATGGCCGTTAAGACTGCAGATGATTTGAAAACTATCGGATTTAATTCCGCTTATGGAAGTGGAACAGATCGGATGTTTTTTTCAGTGAAATAATCGTAATTATTACGTGCGATGCTCAATTTGTTCAGCTAGAAACAAAGGTTATATAGACGAGGTTAAAATGACTTAACTACACAAAGTTTGTCAATAAATACAATATTTAAGAGCAAACAATCACATGTGGAGTTCCTCAAGGCTGTGTTATCGGACCACTTTTATTCGTTATCTACAGCTCCCCCTAGCTCAGATTCTAGAGTATTAC
This sequence comes from Xiphophorus couchianus, assembly GCF_001444195.1. Lineage (NCBI taxonomy): Eukaryota > Metazoa > Chordata > Actinopteri > Cyprinodontiformes > Poeciliidae > Xiphophorus > Xiphophorus couchianus. The sequence goes on along the minus strand of NC_040242.1, from coordinate 4,497,028 downwards.
ACCTTATCTTCCATGCTAACAACTTTCTGTTCCTCCATGATCACATGGCCACAGGATCCCTGTCAGAATTTCCTCCATCCTGATCATGGAGGTGGAAGTTGTTGTTTTTCCTGATTTCATAGAAAAATTGAAAAGAAAAAAACAGAAACTGGATGGGAGAAAACCAAACATCGGTTCATGTCACATGTGGAAGGGGCACAAATCAAATTTTTTGTTGGTGAAAAGATCAGACTGACATGAAAAAGTCAAACTTGGATTTCACCGCTAAACGTAGCTAGCAGCTAGCACAGCTAAAAAAATGTCCTCACTTCCACAAGGACCTCGGGTTGTGAGTGAAAGTGGAACATTTGAGCCCATTATGGAGTATAAACAAACATACACACACACACATCCATGAGCATAGTTTACAGCGGAGTTGCTGTAAAACTGTGTGTGTGTGTGTGTGTGTGTGTGCATAGAGTCCATTGTCTCGTGTCCCTCCTGATGTCAGACTGACAGACGTGAGGAAGAAACATGCAAAGGAAGCTCAGCGTTCTTCCAGGAATCCTCTGCCGGTGTTTCCCTCCAGCTGGTTCTGGGGAGGATCCTGGGTCAGTCGGAGCTCTGGTCCTGATCGGATGTAAGAGTGGTCTCAGCAGCACACCCCGCTGACGGAGGGAGGAAGTTCTGATAAAAGATCGCAGAGAGGGAAAACCTTTTGGGAGTTCCTCCGGTTCCTCCTGCAGCTCCAGCAGGAAGTGGGGGCGGGACTTCCTGTCGCCTTTTGGTGGGAATCCTCGTGTTTGATCATTTCCTGGACTTCTGATTCCACAGATCTGATTTTTCTGGTTTTACTCGTTTCTGCAGCATCAAAACCGTTTAGCTTTAGGAAATCAGCTGATTAGTTCTGCACAGATCTTCATTCCTAGATCTGATTCTGCCAATCTAATCTCATGCATCGTTTTTTAAAACTAACTAATATAATAAAGTCTACTGAGATGTTTTATTTTTTCTGATTCATTTGTAGACATTTAAGTGCAACTAAAATCACTAAGCTGATTTACGGTGCTTTTAATCCTTTTAGATTTAATGTGGCTTTTAGCAGAAAATTGTCCAAAGTGTAAAAAGCTTCGTTTACGACCGACTTCTCGCAGCGGCTGAAAAACAATCTGAGCGTTTTTGAAGCAGGCAGCAGGATCGGTAGCCGCTCAGCGTTGGGGCTGGAAGCTGTCCGACCGCCTACACGGATCACCCGGAGGTGACGGCGCGCCGCTCCGCGCTTCCCCCACGGCGCTCTGGGAAACGTAGGAAGAGCGGCAGGAATAGAAGCGAAGGAGAAGTGGGAGGAATATTCCTGCAGATTTCAGCCAAACAGGAAGCGACGTTTCCCCCGAAGCTCCCAGTTTGAGATGTTTCTTCGCTGGTTTGGCTTCCTGCTGGCCTCCAGCAGTCTTTCTCCAGGGCACGCCGGCAGACAGGAGGGACGGTTCTGGATCCAATTAGCTCTCAGATGTGATCCCAGCAGAATTTACACACAGCTTTTTCTAAAAAAGAAAGCAGGTATTGTGATCTAACTGCTGACCAAGTTTATTTTTATTTCTGAAAGTCTCGGCGGGGGGGAATTGGCCCAGCGCTTTATTTGGCCTGGCACCGAGAAGGCCGTTAAATGCTTTAGGTTTAATATGCAGGAACCTGCAGACGGCCGGATCTCACACACACACACACACACACACCATGCTTTCTACCTTACTTCATTAATCAGACTCCTGGCCTTCAGGTCTTGATTTGTTTTATAATTTTTCCCTTCAGCCTCGGAGAATTTCTTGTAATCGTTTAAAACTGAACGTTTTTTTTCTAACGTTGTCTTTGGACTTTGGCTGATCTTCAGTCAAAATTCAAAACGTTTGTTCTGACCCAGACTTCCAATGCTCGCTCTACTTTTTATGGATAGATGGAAAATATGATGAAACGGGAAAAAAATGTTTGTTATGCAATGTGAGTTGAACTCCTTGAACAGATTTCTCAAGGTCTCGATGTTTCATGTGCTGCTGAGATGGAAACGCTCCTGAGTCACCAGCACAGAAAGCTGTGTGTCATCTGCACAACTGTTGACATTCATGCAATATGTCCTGATGACGTCACCACAGGACAGCTTGTTCTGGTTGGAAACCAAACACTGAGCCATGGGGAACGCCGTCCAGCTGTAGGAAGGCAGGTAGAAATGAAATTTAATGTGACTTTTTGAACACAAAGAAACATTTTAACACTTTAATGGCTGAATTTACATCCAGCTGTAAAAGTATTTGTGTTTTTAATGTTAGTCAGATGTGATTTTAATCAGTGATTATTATTTCAAACATCACAGTTATCACTAATTTGAATCTGCCTGTGATGCTAATTAGCAACGCTAGGCATTTATTGAATAAAACAAACTTTTCAGTCTGGTAATTATTTTATTGATGCTGAAACAAAACTTTTTTAACAACCATTACTTTTTCATCTTTACAGTATTTCAAATACAGCAAAATTAGTGCAATATGAAATCTGTTTTACAAATTGAATTTTTGTTTTTGGGCACTCGTTGGTTTTTACTCAGTTTCATTCCTCAGTTGCTAAAAAGCCACAAACTCAAAACTAGAAATAACTTTTATAATTTTGGTCACATGTTGGCTATTTTAATATATGATATGTAGAACACATTAGACATCTCAGTCTCATCTTGGACCGGACCAATCCCAGTCTGGACCGGATCAAACCGGACCGATCCGACCTGATCTGGATCTCGGGCTCTTTTCAGAGCTGATCCTGGTCTTATCATGATGAGACCGGTTTGTGACCCGGTCTCATCAAACCGGACCAGCCTGGTTTCGGAGCGAAGCGCTGGACGGAGGGCGGCTGAATGACGTCAGCAGGTGGCGCTCTTCCCGATGCGCTCACTGCAGCCAGACTTATTGTTCCAATAACTTCTGTGTCCCTCCAGGTAAAACAAAGCTTTTATTGGACGTGTGTGTGTGTCAGTGATTGGCTCTGACACACACACACACACACACACACCCTGCCAGCTGCCCTGGCTTGGCCCGGCTCGCTCTCTGGCGGTACAAAGCGGTTAATCACTGAATGGAAACCATCAGTAACATGTTTAAATAATTTACTGAGCGTCTGACCACCCAAAGAACGCCGCGCTCAGAAACACGAGACCGGCCTTTGTGTCTGAACGTGTGTGTGTGTCCGTGTGTGTGTGTGAGGAGCACCTGACACCAGCTGGCAGGACGTTTCTCTTCAGCAGCTGCTCCCCTGAACAGGTCCAGGTGTTTCACCTGAATTGTCCCACACTCCGCCGTTCCTTCTGGTTTCTCTGCTGCTTTTATGGTTTGGATTCTTCAGCTTTTCGCTCTTTGTTTCTGTTTCATTTCTCATCTGAACTCCATTTATTTACTGAATTTTATCCATTTGATTGTCTGTTATTATGTTTGATGGAGCGTTGAGGCCAAACTACCAATGATTGTTTATAAAAAAGACACAGCATAACAGCAATAATTGTAAGACAATAAAATCAACACAATGAAAACGTAATGTTGTATTACAAGAATAAAGTTGTAACATAATGAGAATAAAATTCAGATATTACGAGTATAAAGTTGGAATAATATGAGAATATTGTAATTTTATGAGAACTACACAAAAAATAATTACAAAGCATTTTGTCATTATTTAACTTTTTTTCTCTTAATTTTGCGTCTTTATTCTGAGGATGTAATGAATTTCTAATTATAAGTCCATCAGTCGTTGGGCCTGAGACATGAGTCCAGAAGTCTGTACGTTTTTTATCTCAGTCCAGGATATTTAAATCCATCTCGGCGTTCCTCAGGGCTCGGTTTCAGGTCTACGGTGATGTCATCAGGAAACATGGAATAAATATGCTCCGTTATGCAGACGACACACAGATTGCACACAAAAGATGTTCCCACTTTGCTTGGTGCAACAGGAAATCCAGGTGTTCTGGTCCAGACACACACAGCAGCTCAGGCCGGTTGCTAACACTAACGGCGCGGCTAGTCACAGCTCAGGGATCGTTCTCTGTTAGCGAGTCGAGGACGGAGGGGATTTGCTGTGTGTCGACCATCATTCAGCCGTGTGGAAGTGAGGAAGGAGCGTCGACGCTCCTGGAGCCCTCAGGACCGCGCTGCCTCCCACACACTCCTCTGCACACACAGCGCCTTTGTTCTGGCCGTGCCCACGCAGCGCTCATGCCTCCAGGCTCAGGGCATTTACAAGGGTACTTGTACATACCTGCAAGCGCCTCCGTTCTGCTGAATCTCATGTTGCCGCTTTGCATCGACTGATTTATGCAACAACCTCGGAGTTCCTGCAGGATGGAACTTAACTCGACTATTCTTTATTTATACAGCAGAGATCCATGTTCAGTTATGATAGAAACAGATTATTATTATAATTATTCACCTTATGTGTCACTTACAGTGCTATATTTATTGGAATCTAAAAATAATCATATGTTGTTATTTTCAAACTTCTGTAAGCATTTATTACATAAAATAAGAACAATGATGCGCTAATAGCAGAGCTAACTTTTTAGCCATGTTGGGTTTCAACATGGTTGAATTTAGCATTAGCTTCTGCTAACAACCATGTTGCTGTAGCGTTTTAGCATTAGCTTCTGCCAAATTTTGTATCGGTTTAGCAGTTTAGCGTTAGCAGAACTGATGACCTAATGTTTGGTGCTTTAGCATTAGCACAGCTAACCTTTATGATCTGACTGGTATTGCAGTGTATTTGTTGACTGTTGATGCTAATTTTTGCAAACTTAAAGGAAAATCTCTGCAAGCGTCGGATGTTCTCCCTGAAAAGTTTCATATTTTGTTACATTCTGTTGAGTTTATGCATCATAAACTTCCTGTAGTTTCTAAAAACTGGAGATAAGATGCAAACTGAAGAGAAATGTTGGGTTTTTATGTGAACAGAAAACATCCAGATTGGGTCAGGTGTGTTTGTTTGGGAACTTCCTGATCAGATCAGATACCTGTAGACACCAGAGTTCAAAGGTCAAATCAATTCTCCTGCAGATGGACAGAAAACAGAGTGGAATAAATCTGTTTCTGTTTCCCTCCGTTAAATAACGGCTTATTTAAAACTGCTGTGAGTATTTTTACCTGAGAGTGAGAGTTCTGCATTGACCTGCCTACAACTGGAGCGTCTCCTGCTGCCCTCTGCCAGCCTACACACACACACACACACACACACACACACACACACACCACCCACACCTGGCCACAAACATGCATGCAAACACGCAGCCGGCGGCCGGGTCTCTTCCTACGCCAGGAACCGGGCCAGGCCCAACGTAAGAACGCTTTATGTAAGCCGTTCACTGACTGCACACTCCCACTCGCTCTGCAGGCCGGGCCATTCACAAGTTTCATTATGAAACCAAAAACAATGAAACATGATTCAGTTCCTCCTAAGAATATTCTATAGAAACCAGAGAGAGCTCATGTTGGAGCGACCCGATTGGCTGGAAACAGAAAAGCTCCAATCTGCCTCTGAATCAACATTTATGGATCAGATCAGCAGTGGAGGTTGCATAATTCAACATTTACAAGACTTGGCAGGGAGACGCCTCTGTCACAATAATCATTAAATCAGTTAATCACATGATAAATTACAACAAACTCTTTCATTTGCATGATTTATTGTTTTTCTCTTTCTGGATGGTAAAAGTTTTCATTCTGCTGCTTTTGTTTCCAGACGTCATCATTAATTTTATTTGTTGTTTTCTTTAGTTATTTTGAATATTTTAAGTCTTCCAGTTCCAGTGATGAATGTTCATCAGAACATATCGATATTTTAAAACGTATTATTCCATTATAGTCATTATATTGCTGGAAAATGGTTTCAAGACAACAATATTATTGTTTATCGCGATAACTTCTGGGATGATTTATTGTCCAGATAAATTAGTTTTTATAACAGGTCTATTCATGATTCGATTCCAAATCGACTTTTAGTTTAAAGCCATTATTTATGATTTCTGCTCCAGTGTGTGACAGATTCTGCTGATCTCCTGAATCATAAAAGTTTCTTTTTCACTCCGTTTGTTTTTTGAAGGAAGCCTCCAATGTGAACGATGGCATCAACAGTTCTTGTAATTATTTAGTGAAAAATTGGTGTAATAATTCCTCTCATTCACTTCTTGTCGGCTGACGTGACAGAAATCAGACCGTGGATTTGATTAATATCACCGTTTTTACGCCTTTCCTGAAGTTCTCCGTCTACATTTGGTGAACTTTGAACCCGGTGAAGTTCAAGTTCAGATTGTTTTCTCAGGAATCAGTAAAAACTAAAGGAGCATAAAAGATTTAATTTAAATGAAGACGGAACCGGTTGTCTTTCCTTTTCCTCTGTTTTAACTCCGGTACCGATGGCTTGGTGACGTCAGGATTTAAAATGGAGGCCGACGGAGAACAGGCTTCTTTTATTTTTCTATTTAACGGATATTTTATA